>NC_080543.1:49934310-50242782 GCF_028640845.1 Ahaetulla prasina
AAATTTTCACTGATGATAGAAGTTATAGCCCCAAACTTCTAAAAGGTCTCTATCTGATAGAAACCATTACTAATGGGCAGCCTTCTATTGTTCATTTTATTATTAGTTCAGATTTCCAACATTTCTTGAAGACCTTTTAGGTTGAGGTCACACATTGTGCTAAACCAGATATGTGGCTTTGTTGGTAATAGCTTGGCATATAGCTCAGTCAGTTTAATCAATAGGCCATGATGAAGGAAACTATGGTTTAAGAGTTGTATGAATTATAATATGAAATTGAAAAAAAAATGGAAAAAGTACATACTCTTGGTACCTCCTCCCGTGAAAAAAAAATGAATTTCTGTATCCATCTTTCCCCAAAATAGATAATTATTAAATTCTGGGAGCTTTATAAACAACATTGTTCCAGTCTGCAGCTTATGCAAAATCATTATTAAAAGCAAATTGAGTTACTAATCATTAGCTACAAACTAATTAGCATTCTAGTATTCTGGGGAAAATGAGGGACAACTTTACTGTTGCTATTGAACTATGTTTTGAATATGAAAATCCTTTTAACAAGCATGAAAAAACGGAGCACTGTAGAAGAATTTAGTAAATTATTAAATACTTATGAAAGGGTAAACAATAATATAAAGAAATTGTGAAGCTCAGAATCATATTGGCATTTGGTAAAATTAACTCCCTGGAGAAGTGAGGGTCTGTTACAAGCAGTTATACAATTACCAGCTTCTTTTAATAACAGTTGAAGATTGGATGCCACTGCCGTTCCTGGAAATCCTAAAAGGATTTCCCAGGTGATGATGATTATACATGCTGCTTGGACAGGAATGACTTGGTACCTCCTCCCGTGAAAAAAAAATGAATTTCTGTATCCATCTTTCCCCAAAATAGACCTACTAATATCTAAACGATATTAGATTACATTCAGCAAGTGACACAGTCAAATATCATTTTAAAATGGTTTCATATTCAGTCCAAGGTGCACGTAGCAATCATATGCAAGCAGACTTGTGAATGCAAGTCACAGCCTGAGCCTCAGGAAGGTCAGAGAGGCCATGCTGATTGGCTCTTCTAGCTCAGGCAAGCAGCAGGGCTCAGCTGGGTTACCCAAGTTCACAACAAGCTATTGACATTCAGCTACATTGCTTACTCATTACCAGATCAGCAGGGGATTGTCTCGGTCTTCATTAACTCTTATCATACTCTCATTATTATTATTTTTTAAAATATCACACTCAACATGCAGATGATTGCTGGGGAATGTTTACCAGTTGGTTTGAAATGAGCAGCATCTAGAAAATGATGGAAGCTTTTTGAAGCAGGCATCTGTTTGCAAAGGCTAGATTCTAAAGACTGATCCACCTGATATATGGCTGAACATCTACAGAATGTTAGAAGACTCTTCATTGGGGGAAATGGTTGATTGATCTCTTAGTCAGATTTCTGACTTATCGATGTGAAGCAATACATTCCTCTACCTTGAGTTCACTGAGCTGCAACTAAATCACATTATTACATCATAATGATGAACTTACACATCAACTATAGCCAAAGAAACCACATTATGGTTCCACAATGTTTGAAAACAACTAAGTTGCACTGCTTTGCAACCTTAAACTAGTGTTTAGTGACAATAAGTAGTGTTAGTAAATTAGTGTTTAACTAGCCAAGCTATAGTCTGTGACTTCTCTACTCATTCTGCTGAGTTTTTGTTCTAAAGTTTTGCCTTAACGTCATTGTTTATCTAGACCTCTTTCAAACTCTTCTTCACATTATGTATGGAATCATTCTGTCTACAGTAAGATTTATTCAACTTTAGTATCTATACAAGGCATGACTTACATATTAATTAAGTTCACTTACGCCAGGGCTGTCAAACTCCTTGCCTCCAGGCTGGATGCATTATGCTCTGGCCATGCCCACACCCAGTTTAGCAAAGCAGGGTGGGGGTGGTGGGACTCCCAATATGTCACATGACGCTGACATGACGATGTGAGTTTGACACCCCTGATTTAGACTTATTCCTACACATTTTGTTTTTTATAAAAAATTATCTTGAATAGTGTAATATTATACTAGGGTTTTTTCATCCATATTTTTAAATAAACCAGAGTTGGCTGGATTCATGCAATATTACAAGCCACACAATATCATTATTATTATTATAAGGAAAACTGGGCAATTATTAAAAAAAGTGAAAATACCATTCTGCAATATAGACACTCTCAAACAAATTATAAAATATTTGGCAGTTTTGATAGCTTGAACATTTTAGTTTCCTGGCCTTCTTTAGAAGTACCAAATCTGAGCTACAAAAGTCTAATCAACCAGTGGATGATGGCAAATAGTTACAGAAAATTAAAATTTGCGACAATTGTGCTGCTAATTAGATTAACTGTTTTGCTTCTAGAAGCCAAAGTTAATTTCATTATTAAAAAGATATACTAATTAGAATGTTTGCTTTCTACTATGATTGAAGTCTTATCCAGTGAATGCTAGTTTGTAAAAGGGAATAAACTGTACAAGTAGGATCTTTCACTCTGCTGAGATGGATTTTTAATGTTTTAAACATTTCTTCTGAGCCTGAGTTCAGACAACATAACAAATACATAGTGTAAGCTGCCCTGAGTCTTCGGAGAAGGGCGGGATATAAATGCAAATAAAATAAAATAAATAAATAAAAATAAATAAATAAATACTTATATAGAAATGTTTAAAAAATTAATAATATTCTATCATACACCCATATATATGTAAAAAAATGTATACACATGTTGAATTATATTTTGATGTCACATTTACAATGAACAATAAATTGATCTATGCAAATAGAATTAGATTAATTTTTTTAATCCCTTCATTGCAGGAAACAAAATGAAGGAAAATTGCTAGTTATAAGCTTTTCCCCCTTAACTAATTGTTTTTTGTCATTAAGAACAGGTAAGTAAAAATAAAATAGCCAATTGGTTATGCTTCCAAAGGCAGTTCCCTGCAGTGTAGTATGTTTTGTCAATGGCATTTTTCCTGTTCATGTCGATTTTGTATGTCAAGGCTTAATACCAGGACTAATGTATATCACTTCCCTATGTTTTGCATTCTTAGCAGGTTCAAAAAGTGTAGCGTAATAGCTTCATTGCAGAGAAATGCTGCTGAGAAAATGATACATACACAGAAATTCAAAATATAGCAGTACCCAGGAAACCAGATAGATTTATTCCATCCTGCTAAGGTTTAAATTCTGGACATTTTTCTCCTGCCTTTTTGAACCAATGAGCCAATAGACTACTCTTTTCTTGTTTACTAAATGGGTCACAATCAGACTTTTTTTTAATCAAGTTCTAATATGAAGGAAAATTAAAATCATGGCATCCAGCCTTCTCAATTCCTGTCAAGTAGATGGGGAAGAAATGGAGATAGTGACAGATTTTATTCTCTGGGCTCCAAGCCAGCTAAAAACAGTACAATACACGACAATAAAATCACTATTTATTATTTATTTATTTATTTATTCGTATTTTTATACCGCCCTATCTCCCTAAGGACTTATTCGATATGGCCTATAAAATTAAAATATAAAATACATAATATAATATAAAACCCCATTTAAAATCCAATTAAAAAACCCATTTTATGCCAGTCCTGCTCGGAAGAATAAATACGTCTTCGGCTCGCGGCGAAAGGTCCGGAGGTCAGGAAGTTGTCGAAGTCCTGGGGGAAGCTCATTCCAGAGGGTAGGTGCCCCCACAGAGAAGGCTCTCCCCCTGGGGGTAGCCAGCCGACACTGTTTGGCTGACGGCACCCTGAGGAGACCCTCTCTATGGGAGCGCACCGGTCGGTGGGAGGCATGTGGTAACAGAAGGCAGTCTCAAAGATATCCCGGTCCTAAGCCATGGACCGCTTTAAAGGTGCTAACCAGCACCTTGAAGTGCACCCGGAAGACCACAGGCAGCCAGTGCAGCCTACGCAGGATAGGTGTTATATGAGAGCCACGAGTGGCTCCCTCTATCACCGCGCAGCTGCATTCTGGACCAACTGGAGCCTCCGGGTGCTCCTCAAGGGGAGCCCCATGTAGAGAGCATTGCAGTAGTCCAGGTGAGAAGTGACGAGGGCATGAGTGACCGTGCATAAGGCATCCCGGTCTAAAAAGGGGCGCAACTGGCAAATCAGGCGAACCTGATAAAAAGCTCTCCTGGAGACGGTCGCCAAATGATCTTCAAAGGACAACCATCCATCCAGGAGAACACCCAGATTGCGCACCCTGTCCATTGGGGCCAATGATTCGCTCCCAACAGTCAGCAGCGGTTGCAGCTGACTGTACCGGGATGCCGGCATCCACAGCCACTCAGTCTTGGAGGGGTTGAGTTTGAGCCTGTTTCTCCCCATCCAGACCCGCACGGCCTCCAAACACTTCGACAGCTTCATTGGGGTGGTCAGGGGTGGAAATGTACAGCTGGGTGTCATCCGCGTACAGTTAATAACTCACCCCAAAACCACTGATGATTTCACCCAGCGGCTTCATATAGATGTTGAACAGGAGAGGTGAGAGAACCGACCCCTGTGGCACCCCACACAGGAGGTGCCTTGCGGTCAATCTCTGCCCCCCTGCCAACACCGTCTGCGATCAGTCGGAGAGATAGGACGAGAACCACCGAAAAACGGCACCTCCCACTCTTAAACTCCCCAACCACCGCAGCAGGATACCATGGTCGATGGTATCGAAAGCCGCTGAGAGATCTAGGAGGACCAGGGCAGAGGAATAACCCCTGTCCCGAGCCCTCCAGAGGTCATCCACCAACGCGACCAAAGCTGTTTCCGTGCCGTACCCGGGTCGGAAACCGGACTGGAACGGGTCTAGATAGACAGATTCATCCAGGTACTGGGGTAACTGATGTGCCACCATACTCTCAACAACCTTCGCCACAAAGCAAAGGTTGGAGACTGGACGGTAGTTTTCCAAAACAGCTGGGTCCAGGGAGGGCTTCTTGAGGAGGGGCCTCATCACCGCCTCTTTCAAGGTGGTGGGAACAACACCCTCCCTTAATGACACTTGACACTTGCCACTTGCTCGTGGGGAGGAAAGCTATGACAAATCTAGACAGCATACTAAAAAGCAGAGACATCACCCTGCCAACAAAAGTGCGTATAGGCAAGGCTATGGTTTTCCTAGTTGCAATATATGGCTGTGAAAGTTGTACCATAAGGAAGGCGGAGCGCCAAAGAATTGAGGCTTTTGAACTATGGTGCTGGAGAAGACTCTTGCAAGTCCTTTGGACTGAAAGGCGAAACCAGTCCTAGAGGAGATCAACCCTGTCTGCTCTTTAGAAGGCCAGGTCCTGAAGATGAAACTCAAATATTTTGGCCACCTAATGAGAAGGAAGGACTCACTGGAGAAGAGCCTAATGCTGGGAAAGATTGAGGGCAAAAGAAGAAGGATGACAGAGAATGAGGTGGCTGGATGGAATCACTGAAGCAGTAGGCATGAGCTTAAATGGGCAACTATCAACAACAACAATAAGAAAGAGGAGGACACATTAGATTTAATTTTGAGGCAGAGTTCTGAATTTACATACAACTAGACAAACCATAATGCTTAAGGACAGAGTTTCAGAGATATTTCCTTATCAGATACTTCAAAGCTTTCAACAGTAGTAGAGTTTTTAATGTACCTGAAAACTTCCTTAAAGTTCAGAGAGATTTTCAGAAATATATCTGCCTTGAAAGGAGCTCAGGCTGAACTGTGTAGCATAGTCATATATCAGACATTGACCACAGGAAATGTTTTATGACATTTTGCATATTATGTCATAAAATGCTTTATGATAATTTTATAAGATGTTTTATAAAATTTGTCAAATTTCAGTTGCATGGGAATCAGACTCCCTGATTTTAGATATGTTCAAGGTATCTTGATTCAAAAATTGTTGCCCTGCGATGCACTTTTATCCAGTTAAAAGTTACAAACATAAGATTATGTAGATTTATGTAACTAGTGAAAAAGATAATTTATCCATCAGTTCTCTTGAACAAATTACATTATTTAAGCTTTTTGCAGAGCAGGTTTGCTTCTCCAGTAATTTGTCCTACTATCTTGTTATGGTATCTTAAATGTACCCCAGTCCTGTACTCGATAGACCCAGAAAGACAATCTAAATTCTAGGCCAATCCAAAAACATTTCCTTATGTTGCCAATTTCTAGAAATTATATAAATATAGGACCTGTTTAATAAAGATTTCTTTTTTAAAATGTATGTATACTTTATAGAAGAATTCAAGGTCAGTGATCCCTGAAAGCTATAGAAGTATTTACAAGTTTGCTATTTATAATGACTAGTTGAAGAATTATAGTTCCCATAAGTTTTCAGGCAGGCAATTAATTTTAACATGCAAGAAGACATGAAAGAAGGTGCTGGCTTTGAAACAGCACCTATATGTCAAATCTGCACTATTAAATTATGTTTCATTTTATTGACATTATCATAAGTTATGGACTTAGTAATGTTGCTGCATTGCTCACATTAATTTTTGTAGGACCTATTCAGGATTCAGTGGCCTTAATTATGATTTTTAAATGCCATATACCAAAGAGAAAGACAACTATAATAAATTGTAAGCCGGTTGTCATCCTGGATCTTTCTTGGTATTTGGGGTTCCAGACATTGCAAAATTAGCATGAAGTTTTAGGCTTTAGTAAAATTTATGACATAATTTATCAAAAAGCTGCATTGTCATGAAACACGATTGTGGAAACTTCCATTGAATTATTTGCAGTTAAAATTTTGTTGTGATTATGCAGCAGCCTAAATGAGAGGATTGCGCTAAAAAATTAGCTTTTTTTAAATAGCTTTTTTTTTTAAAAAAATAATAATTAAAAGGCTTTGCTTTGACAAAGCCAAAATGACAAGCATACCTGTTGCTTGCTTGTATAAAAACATGTTTTTCCTGGTATATATTTGAAGAAAAGATATTTCAAAAAAGAATATTTCAAATATGTTGAGCTTGAGAACTTGGATATATTTTCTATTATATAGCTATTCAATGGTTTTGTGATACTAGCGGTACTCATAAAAAGGCTTCTATGTAAAGGTTCTTATGTAAACATGACCTTATAGAATCCTTCTTGCAGATCTTTTATTATTCAGCTAGGTAACATCATCAGTGCTAGAGGGGAATGGTGGAGTGTTCTTTGTTTAAATAGACTAGCTTACCCTGTCAGAATTGGTGAGAGTGTTCTTAGTAGCGCCTTGATCAGACTGTTATTTACTGGTGCATACATGTGCCTTTGAGACACTTTTTAACTAGTCCCTGCAGTTTGCCATTGTCTCCTTCCTAGGGCTGAAACTGACTGACCAATTATCAATTGAGAAGCACAACTTTAACAGAAATAAGTTCCTTAAAAAAATTAACTGTTAACTTGTTAAACTGTTTAAACTATTTGAGTGTAACAAAGACTCAAGATTACCTGTTCTCACTTTCAGGAAACTTCTCCTTAGTTCCAAGTTACATCTCTCTTTGATGGGCTTCCACCCATTCCTTCTTGTTCTACTCTTGAGTCCTTTGGAGAATAAGTCAACTCCCTCTTCTCTGTGACAGCTCCTCCAGTACTGGAAGACAGCTATCATATCACCTTTAAACCCTCTCTTCATTAGGCTAGACAACCAAGTTCCTTTAATCATTCATCATACAATTTAGACTCCAGACCTCTTATCAATTTTGTTGTTCTTCACAACACACTTTCTAGGGTTTCAGGATCTTTTTTTGTGTCATAGTGACCAGAATTGGACACTATGAGATCACATTCCAAGAGTGATCTTACTAGTGCAGTATATAGTGGACTATAATTTCTCATGATCATGACTGCATTGGCCTTTTTGGCAGCTGCAGAGCACTGCTGACTCATACTCAAGTCGCCTAGGATATCTAGCTCCCTCAGTTACTACTGCTGAGCCAAGTACCACCTATTCTACACATCTGCATTTGGTTTTTCTTGCCTAAGTGCAAGACTTTACTTTTCTCACCACTGAACTGCATATCTTGCTGGCTAGGGCCCAATGCTCAAGTCTGTCACAATCCTTCTGTTAGCGATTCCCTCCAGCTTGGTATCATCACCAGATCTGATGAGCTCCCCTTCTATGCCCTCATCTAAATCATTTATGAAGATGTCGAAGGCTAAAAGCCAACTAAAGCCCTTCAAAACTTCCTAAGCAGACCAAAAGACCCAACAACTCCAGAAGAAAAAACAGGAGTCATCTACAACATACAATGTAAGGACTGCAACAACCACCATGTAGGACAAATAGGCAGAGGATTGGCAGAAAACATTCATAAGCATCAACTAGAACTCAGAAGACATGATGAAAATTCTTTAATTTCACAACATATAGACAGATTTAAACATGGTTTCAATTGGAAAAATGTGACAATCCTAGATGAAGCCAAGTCCAAAAATGCAAGGGAATTTCTAGAAGCTTGGCACTCTGACAAATCAGCTGTCAATAGACATATAGACATTAACAACATCTATAGACTATACAAAAGAGACTATCACTCAGCCCAAAAAAGGAACAAAGAGATCCAAGCACCTCTCCACCAGCAATCAGCACCCAGATCAGCATAGATTAATTCCAAGGTTAAGATCAGATCAACAATCAAACAAACAATTCCCCAAGCAAGAAACTGTCAAAGAAGCTAACAGCAAAAAGCCCAACCAAAGAATCTCTAAGACCACCCCCACCAACACTGACAGGCAAGCCACTAGAATATAAACTGATAGCAGACTGTACTCTTAAGTAGTACTAGCTTTTACCTAGTTTGGGTAATGAAATGTCTGCAAGAAAACAAGCAAGCTCAGAGAGAGCCAAAGACTCTTTATGAGCTGAGCTACAAATATTCTCCTTTAATAGATGTTGAAGAGTACTGCCTCTAATACAGTAACTTGAGGAATTCATGCTTCCCTCCATATAGATGTAGTTCCTTTGAAGACTACAGCTGTGTGTAGATGGTCAACCAATTGCAAATCCATCTGGTGGTGGATTTACTGTTTAACCCGCAGTAAATTGCAGTCTATTATATTAAATGCTTTACTGAAGTCCATGTATATTATATGTACCTAACATTTTCCCGATTCACTAACTTAATCACTTTATCAAAGAAAGCATCAAGATTTTTCTGGTGTGATCTGTTTTTAAAAAATCCACGTTGACTTCTAGTAATCTTGTTCCTTTCTAGGCAGCTCTAGATGCAAGGAAAAAGAGGAGGGTGATGATCAACAGCAAGGCAAATTATCCTGCTTCGGGGCTCAACCACACATGCATAGTTTTCTAGGAGATTATCAGTTTTACTTGCAGACAGCAGAGTTAATAAAAAAGTAAGGAATGTCAGTAAAACAAAAGTTTGCCTGCAAAAATGGTTTTGAAGAGGTATCCAACACAGGTCAAAGTTTCAAAGAGCCAAGTCAAGGTTATGAGCCAGTCTAAGGGCCAAAGAAGATTTCACACATGGCAGTTATACTCAAGCTGGAGGTTAGGCATTATTTCCAGCGAAGAGAATAAATGCTGAGAAGATTCTTATATCAGCAGCACCAGCTGTTATTAATCAAGAGGTTTACTTCTTTAATTGGCAAGCAACCTACTAGACCTTTGCTATTCTATTCTACTCTCTACTCTAGATGTGTGTACTGGGAGGTCTTTCATAATGTTTCTCTGGCTCAGATGTTTCTTGTATTTGATCAGATTCATGTGGTTCCTCCTCAAAGTGTCATATCACAGGTTCGGCTGCAGCTTCTTGTACAGGATCATACTCAGATTCTGAATCCTGAGCCATGACATGATACAAATGATCACAATTGCAGTACTGGTGGGTGTTCTGTTCAAAAACCTGAAGGACCAGATTAGGAACAGATAGTTCCAGAGAAAATCTATGAACAGTATGTAGTTGCTAAGAGGTGACACTGACTTGGTGGCATATAATTAATCACTTGTTATTATATGCCTCAATAGAGAAACAAAAGTTAATAGAAAACATCAGAACAAATTTCTATTCAACAACTATATGAACAAATATTAGGGCAATAGAACAAACTAAACATTTATCAAACATCATTGAAACTCACCATGCCAGCAAACCAAATCATGATATCTGTCAGGACACTGGGAAGTTGGACCCTGGCCTGAATGATTGTCATTGGGAACCATAGTTAACATTTTTTTATATTTGTTAATATTAATTTTTATATTACCAAAAATCTATAATTTTAAATGCTAATACAAATGTATTGGTGCAATAGTCAAGGGAAGAGGCCAGTAAATCATTTTCCTTATATTTTGCATTCCAGTTTACTACTCCCAAAGTGTAGAGCCCGGAGCAATTTTGGGAAGAAAGAAAATAAATTGGAATGAAATTTTGTGGGATTTACGTAACAGAAATAACCTTTTGCATAGCCAATTTACCATCCTGATTGATAATACTTATAATAAGAAGTCTTGCAGCAGCAACACCCATTTGTAGAATGTTTCTTGAAGGAGCTCAATGAATGCTCATTGTGTCCTCTTTTCACTGCTAGTTGAAATTTAGAGCTCCTGTACATGCAATCCTTGCCTATTCCATTAGTAAGCTCAGACTCATATGAGCTCGCACCATGCTTAGTACAGTATTTGGCAGGTTAACCAATTTATTCTTGATTCAGCAGTGGTGTGTATCTAGAATTGCTCAAAATATTCTATTTCTATTTTCAATGTTGAAGTTCTGCAGAATATTGGTACGGTAGGTATTTCAATCACCACATGTCTTGGTGGAGTTCCTAGAGTCAAGATAGATTTTCCTGTCTGCCCACAGAAGATTAGTTGCTGCAGTGTCATGCTGAGATGCTAGATCTTGTATTTAGAAGATATTCTTAAAATGTAAGAGAGAGAGAAGGATGGGGTAGTTTGATTTGGTTCTCTTATATCAAACAATGTACATTAAAAAGATAATCGGGGAAATATACACCACATAAAATTCAGTGAGGAATGTAAGCTACAGATTGAATGTAATTCTTAAATTTTCCTATTGAATAGTAGGAAAAAAGAATTGGTTGATCAGTATGTTGAAACCGATGCACAGAAAGAAAAAAGACAGTTATCTCTGCCTTTGAGGGTTCAGAACAGAAGTAGCATAAAAGTGCCATCAGTTTTCTAAACTTTGAGCATTTTTATAATTTGGGAACCATTTTAAGCCATACAACTGTTCATACAATCTGAAAAGTTAACATAATTGACCCACTGCATACTCTTATCAGTATATATTTCAGTTGGGCAGCATTATTATTATGGGATGGTGATGTTAAATTTACATAACATCAGATCTGTCAAATGTAAACCATTTGGGCATGAACTGAAACTAACTAGACTTAAGTATCATCAAATTTAGCTATTTTCTTGTGATTTATAAACCAGGATCTTTCAAATTGACTTAGAATAGTGTACTTGAAAATATATTCAACCAACTTCTACACTGAAACTTGAAATTTGATCATTATAGTAGAATAAAAATAAAGTGTCTTAGCTCAGATATTATGGAGATAAGATACGGTGGAAAAGTATGTTTTGTTATTAAATGAAGTCACAAACAATTTTATAGCACACATTCTTCCTATGGATTTTCTAATTACTGGAATTGCATTGATTTCTCACCAGTATTTCAAATTCAGCATAGAAATTAGCAACTTCGCAGTAGAGAAATATAAGTATTTCATGGCAAATGCCACAATAGTACACCATCAATTCAACTTGATCTGACATCACTAAGGGCAAGGAGTGCAACTGTTAATTAAAGCAAATGAAAGGACAATTCAAAGGAGGCATTTTCACAAGTGAAATATTGAGGTGGGGGGAGGAAGAAGGTGTAGAAAATCAACCCAAGGGAAAGAATATTGTGACACTGCTGCTAGTAGCTGTATAAATTTGTAAAATATTTCATCTCAGCTCTACTTAATGAACATGTATTCCAGGTAACTTCTGAAGCAAATGCCTAACTTCCTAATTCTGGATGAAAGGTTAGTTAGGAAGAGGAGAATGGCTCAAAGCTAGCCAGGGAGTTGCAGAGTTGACTATGGATGACAATCTGCATTTCTCTTCTTCAGTTAACTGTCAGCTATTATAATATACGCTGTCTTTATAATAATTCTAGTAGATAAGAAATGTTAGTGGAAAAATTCTGGCCTGAGAATGATGATACATTTTTAAAAATATCACATTTCAGGATGTTTCACATAAATAGGGTGAACCTAAGGCTAATGACTCTTTAAATCCACCCTGCTAAAAATGACAAATCCGCTGTGAACATTTTTCCTGCTGCTCCTTTCAAAATCATGAGCAATCCTGAGAGCACTGCGAAGCCTCTTTGAGTGAATAAATATTACTTTATAGCTCCAAAAATACGTCAAAGCAGAGTGAATACTGCTTTGAGGCAGGACTGATTTCTAACCTCTTTGTGCTTCTTGTTTAATAAAGTTGCTGGTTGCTGCAGGCTTAAAAGCTCACCACCTGGAAGGCTACCACTGCCCAAACCACACTGGCCTTCAGGAAAGTCTCCTTTCCTCAGCAAACTCCTGAAACTTCACATGAAACGATATGAAAATAGATGCACTCCGAAGAAATTTTGATACGTAGCTAGAGACAATTCAAACAAACTGAATAAATACTTTGGGTGAGTATTTGTGTGTGATAGGCTAAAGAGGACGAACTAGTCTGAAAATAAGCAGTTTGACAGCTGAAAATCCTGTAGATAGTACCAATAGGGCATACAGTGTTTTTAAAAGCCGCAAAATAAAATATGCCATAACTCCTGAGGCTGAATTATGAAGTGATGAAGTCTGTATGTGGTCCGATTCAATTTGGTAAGGGGAAAAAAACCTGTTAGGAAAACTGCTACGGCAAACCTATCTCAGACAGCAAGTGCGTAATGTCTGGAATCTAAAAAAATTGAATTGGATATTTCATCACCCAATAAAAAAGGCTAAATCTTCAATGATTGTATCATAATTTTGGTGAGAGTTTACCTCTTCCTAAATGATTATGATGAATTCTTCCAGTCAAAAAATTATTCTTATATATTACCTTTAGGAGGACATTAATGGGTTCTGCTGCAAGGTTGCATTTTTTTTTAAGTTCACCTTTTTGAAGGTCTTTGATGAACTCAAGACACACCAATGAAACAGGTGATATTTTCTCAGTGATGTTTTCAGAAAATGTACTATAAATATTTCTAGCAATTCACTTAATGAAGAAAAACACTTACTTTTCTTTAAGCATAAGTATATATGAAATATTTGATCTGTTTAATCAAATAGATCCAAATATTTTTATTGTTTCTGGACTTCCTCAGGAGAATATCTTGTTGTTTGCTATATTTTTGACTGGATTCCATGTTTATTTAATAGTGATACCATACTTTCTTCTATCCTTTATGATATATCCACCAGTCTCAATAGAAAGAGGTATCATGGCAAAGGTGGCTTTTAGCAAAAGGAGCAATTGCGGAGAAAGCAATTATAGTTTACTGGGTCTTCGATTTCAATATGCCAGACTAATTTTTTTAAGCTAGCAACAAATAACATCCTAAGATAAACAACAATTGCCTCAGGGGAGGAAAACAAGCAAATTCTACTCATCTGAAGATTTGGCTTATTTTTTTTGTCATATTTTAAAAGTAAGTATCCAAATTAAAGCTAAAATGGTAACTTTAAATGTGTTAAACCCTGTCATTCTTATCTTTGTTTGTAGGAAGCAAAAGGTACATAGGAGCTTGCTTTCTAATCTTGTGCTTGCCTGAAGGCTTCCTTCATCTTCTGTCAAATTGCATAATGACTCTTGCTGAGCAAAATATCTCCTGTGAAAGGTTTTGGGTTTTTTGCTAAAACATAAAGTATGCACAATATTTTTAAAAGAATTTTACCACAGTAAATAATTTTACCACTGTAAATAATTCTGGAAAAGATGAGGGAAAGATAAGAAGACAATCAGCAGCAAAGTGGAGGGACTATTACAGCAGCAATGGTATAACAGTAGACAGAATTCATGGCTAAGTTGGGGCCAGGTCATACTAGAGAATACCTATGTGGTCACTAACGATAGAATATAATCAACAATCGCTTATTAAAAATAAAAATCATTACATATTAATCCTTATCACTACTGATACCTAGGAGAACCCGGAATTTTTTAATCAAGAATATTTACTTATGTTCGAGACAACACTTGGTATTTTTGTCCACCATTAGAGTTGAAATCTTCCTAATATTTGTCTATTCATTATTGGCATTGATATCATGCTGATATAGAATTTTTGTGAGATATAGAACAGTCCTATAAATGTTTGTGCAGAGTAGTGAAAAATGAGGTACTGCAAAGAGCTCCAAAAGAATTGCTGCACATTAGGGGAGTAGACATCAAAGTGATATATGTCATTCAGTACGAGCAAATGTACACTGATGCTCATTGGTGCCAAAAATTCTAACTACTCATACAAATTAATGGGATCAGAGAGAGCAGCACCTATTATCTTGAAGTAATAGTAAACAGTTCAGTAAAAGGTATGCTTCTGCTAAAAAAGGCAGCATTTCAGGAAGGATAAAAATGTAGTTGAAAAGAAGGCTTCTAATATTATAATGCCCTTGCATAAATCAATGGCACAACTATATCTTGAATATTGTTTTTTGTGGTGGTTGCTACTACTCAAAAAGGTTATAGAAGATCTAGAGAAGGTTCAGAGAATAGTAGTTAAGGTAAAAATTATTGAAGTATTTATGCATCTTTATATAGATAAAGCAAGTGAGAATCAATTGATTTCCCCTTCCCCAAATGCTAGGATCAGAAGTCATTCAATGAAATTGAACCTAGGAAATATCAGGATAGACAAAATGATTATTTTTTTAAACAATACATAATTAATATTTGGAATTTACTCCAGTCACGGGTGATACTGGCTATTAACTTGACTTCAGAAAAGGACTGGACCAATTCACATAAGTTTTGTGAACTGCCCCTGAATGCCAACTATTGCAAGACTAGTGGATTTCTGGGCTGGAGTGAGTTCCTCATTCAGTTGATGGACATGGGAGAACAGACTCCTGGACTAGATAAGCCATGAGTATGATCCAACAGACTCTATTTATATTTTTAAATTCTTATTTCTTATGAAATAAGATGTGCACAAAATAAATATGCAATTTATTAGAGCCTAAGAAAACAGCAGTTGAGTCAGGAAGTTTTGAGATTTAATCTTGCCTGTCCAACAATATCAATTGTACACATTATTCAGTTCCCATCATTCAGCAATATGATAAATATAATTGGCCTACTTGTGGATTGTTTTAAATCTGTGAATATAATATGTAGGATATATGTTACTATTGCATGTGATATCTAGCTCATATATAACTCATATAACTCAAGGACAGTGGAAAGAAGGAAGAGGGAAATAAAAGTTGATCAAAGTGTATCCCATAAAATGTGTATATAAATAAGTTTGAATGTGTAAAGATGAATGTGTACACATATATATCATATGAAACCCCTAACTCCTGATTCAGCAGCTGATCTTGCTTTGAGGAGGCTACTATAATCATGAGAAGCGAAACTGTATTTTCTAGGTTTTTTAATATTGAGGTGTACAAACTAATAGAATCAAATGCACATGCCTAGTGCACATATTCTTATGCTCAGTGTTGTTATGTCCAAATAGGGATGGTAAAGGTTTGTTCATTAAACACTGAAAAGCAACTTCTAGATCTAGCACAGAATTCTAGTTAATTGACCAATGATTTAAAATGGCATAATGCAAATTCCAATCAAATTCTTTAACATCATATAAAGAGATTTTAATAATCATATTTGATTTTTCAGCTTACACCCTTAGTGGAGACTATGCATTTGAAATTGGTTTTAACTTAAGAAGATTTTCACACTGTATACTGAAGTGTCAAATTCAAAGAACCTTCTTTCAGACCTTCTTTTTATGTCAATAGTATTTTGGAATTAGAGAGCCAGTTTGGTGCAGTGGTTAAGGCTAGAAAATAAGAGACTTTGAGGATACATAACTTTCTCTTAGCCCCAAGAAAAAAGACAATGGCCAAACCACTTCAAAAATCTCTGGTCTGAATAGTCATCAGGATGAACATGGACCCCTCCCCAAAGAGCATATAAATTAAAGGAGATATGTAGGTCTTTGGTTATTCGGGTTTGCTCCCGCATAAAATTGGAAGTGTGTTGGCGACGTTTCGATGAAATCTCATTCGTCATCTTCAGGCTAGGTATTTACAGCTTTGTGTTTCTAGGAGAAATGTGTGATTTTTTTTTCTTCCAATTTTACGCGGGAGAAAACCCGAATAACCAAAGACATAGATAGATAGATAGATAGATAGATAGAGAGAGAGAGAGAGAGAGAGAGAGAGAGAGAGAGAGAGATTTCCTAATTTCTGCAATTTTGAAATCATCAACATTGTTTGAACTAGTTTATTATTATTAATAAACTACTCCAGCATGGTTACTCAGTATGTTTCTGATGTTTTGGAAATGTTGCTTGCATTTCCCAAAACTCAACACATCATCAATACTTCTCTGAATAAGGCTTCTTATTTGTTAACATATCTAAGTAAGTGCATTTGCTGGAACTATTTGCAATAGAATCTGTTCCTGAAAACTGCAGTAGTCATTTGTCATAATCAACCTTTGTAGTTTGACTAAGGAGGAATGTTTCAGAGGTTAGTGAAAAGTTTAATTATATCCTCAGCTTTACATATGAAAATGTATAAAAAGACTTGTTTTGGTGGTATAGTAATCTAGGAAATTAAATTATCCTCCTTTTTCCTTAGGCTGGTTGTAAATATATGGTGTGTCTTTCTATTTAGTCTGACATGGATTGGTGGAATATTTTTAGTGTTGTTTTATTAATACATACATTAGTCTTTTGAAAACATTGACATTATAGTTGTATGTGCACTGCATGCAAGTGTTTTAGCTGCTTGTCAAGTTATGGATGTTGCTTTCACTCACATGAATAAAAATCTAACAAAACCTTCCTTCCTTCCTTCCTGAAATTAAGCATTTACTAGAATACATTAGGGCATATTCTGGTTTTTGTGTGCCTAAACAATCTGATTCTGGGGTGTTTCTTTTTCATATCATCATATACCAAACCTTGTAACACAACCCAAAAAATCAAGTGTATGATTCAGGTGAGTATTTTTGTAATCCTTAACTTTTTTTTAAATTTATTTGAACAATGAAAGTAGCAAGAGGAAATAAAAGTTGATCAAAGTGTATCCCATAAAATGTGTATATAAATAAGTTTGAATGTGTAAAGATGAATGTGTACACATATATATCATATGAAACCCCTAACTCCTGATTCAGCAGCTGATCTTGCTTTGAGGGGGCTACTATAATCATGAGAAGCGAAACTGTATTTTCTAGGTTTTTTAATATTGAGGTGTACAAACTAATAGAATCAAATGCACATGCCTAGTGCACATATTCTTATGCTCAGTGTTGTTATGTCCAGATAGGGATGGTACCGGAACAGACTTGTAAGTGGATCACAAGCTTCCTAACAAACAGGAAGCAGCAGGTGAAGCTAAGCAAGATCACATCAAATACCTGTACAATTAGCACAGGGGCCCCCCAAGGCTGTGTGCTCTCCCCACTTCTCTTCTCTCTGTATACCAATGACTGCATCTCCAATGATCCATTTGTTAAGCTACTGAAGTTCGCAGATGACACAACAGTGATTGGTCTCATTCGAGACAATGACGAATCCGCATATAGAGAGGTCGAACGACTAGCCTTGTGGTGCAACCAAAACAATCTGGAACTGAACACACACAAAACCGTAGAAATGGTGGTAGACTTTAGGAAAAACCCTTCCATACTTCCACCTCTCACAATACTTGACAACACAGTATCAACAGTAGAAACCTTCAAATTTCTGGGTTCTATCATATCGCAAGATCTAAAATGGACAGCTAACATCAAAAACATCATTAAAAAAGGACAACAAAGAATGTTCTTTCTGCGCCAACTCAGTAAGCTCAAACTGCCCAAGGACCTGCTGATCCAATTCTACAGAGGAATTATTGAGTCTGTCATTTGCACCTCTATAACTGTCTGGTTCGGTTCTGCAACCCAACAAGAAAAACACAGACTTCAGAGGATAATTAGAACTGCAGAAAAAATAATTGCTACCAACTTGCCTTCCATTGAGGACCTGTATACTGCACGAATCAAGAAGAGGGCCGTGAAAATATTTGCAGATCCCTCGCATCCTGGACATAAACTGTTTCAACTCCTACCCTCAAAACGACGCTATAGAGCACTGCACACCAGAACAACTAGACACAAGAACAGTTTTTTCCCGAAGGCCATCACTCTGCTAAACAAATAATTCCCTCAACACTGTCAGACTATTTACTGAATCTGCACTACTATTAATTGTTTCATAGTTCCCATCACCAATCTCTTTCCACTTATGACTGTATGACTATAACTTGTTGCTGGCAATCCTTATGATTTATATTGATATATTGATCATCAATTGTGTTGTAAATGTTGTACCTTGATGAACGTATCTTTTCTTTTATGTACACTGAGAGCATATGCACCAAGACAAATTCCTTGTGTGTCCAATCACACTTGGCCAATAAAAAATTCTATTCTATTCTATTCTAAAGGTTTGTTCATTAAACACTGAAAAGCAACTTCTAGATCTAGCACAGAATTCTAGTTAATTGACCAATGATTTAAAATGGCATAATGCAAATTCCAATCAAATTCTTTAACATCATATAAAGAGATTTTAATAATCATATTTGATTTTTCAGCTTACACCCTTAGTGGAGACTATGCATTTGAAATTGGTTTTAACTTAAGAAGATTTTCACACTATGTATACTGAAGTGTCAAATTCAAAGAACCTTCTTTCAGACCTTCTTTTTATGTCAATAGTATTTTGGAATTAGAGAGCCAGTTTGGTGCAGTGGTTAAGGCTAGAAAATAAGAGACTTTGAGGATACATAACTTTCTCTTAGCCCCAAGAAAAAAGACAATGGCCAAACCACTTCAAAAATCTCTGGTCTGAATAGTCATCAGGATGAACATGGACCCCTCCCCAAAGAGCATATAAATTAAAGGAGATATGTAGGTCTTTGGTTATTCGGGTTTGCTCCCGCATAAAATTGGAAGTGTGTTGGCGACGTTTCGATGAAATCCCATTCGTCATCTTCAGGCTAGGTATTTACAGCTTTGTGTTTCTAGGAGAAATGTGTGATTTTTTTTTCTTCCAATTTTACGCGGGAGAAAACCCGAATAACCAAAGACAGAGAGAGAGAGAGAGAGAGAGAGAGAGAGAGAGAGAGAGAGAGAGAGAGAGAGAGAGAGAGATATTTCCTAATTTCTGCAATTTTGAAATCATCAACATTGTTTGAACTAGTTTATTATTATTAATAAACTACTCCAGCATGGTTACTCAGTATGTTTCTGATGTTTTGGAAATGTTGCTTGCATTTCCCAAAACTCAACACATCATCAATACTTCTCTGAATAAGGCTTCTTATTTGTTAACATATCTAAGTAAGTGCATTTGCTGGAACTATTTGCAATAGAATCTGTTCCTGAAAACTGCAGTAGTCATTTGTCATAATCAACCTTTGCAGTTTGACTAAGGAGGAATGTTTCAGAGGTTAGTGAAAAGTTTAATTATATCCTCAGCTTTACATATGAAAATGTATAAAAAGACTTGTTTTGGTGGTATAGTAATCTAGGAAATTAAATTATCCTCCTTTTTCCTTAGGCTGGTTGTAAATATATGGTGTGTCTTTCTATTTAGTCTGACATGGAATATTTTTAGTGGAATATTTTTAGTGTTGTTTTATTAATACATACATTAGTCTTTTGAAAACATTGACATTATAGTTGTATGTGCACTGCATGCAAGTGTTTTAGTTGCTTGTCAAGTTATGGATGTTGCTTTCACTCACATGAATAAAAATCTAACAAAACCTTCCTTCCTTCCTGAAATTAAGCATTTACTAGAATACATTAGGGCATATTCTGGTTTTTGTGCGCCTAAACAATTTGATTCTGGGTTGTTTTTTTTTCATATCATCATATACCAAACCTTGTAACACAACCCAAAAAATCAAGTGTATGATTCAGGTGAGTATTTTTGTAATCCTTAACTTTTTTTTAAATTTATTTGAACAATGAAAGTAGCAAGAAAATGGGGAGAATGATTGCAACAAATTTGATAGAAATGTATAGTGGAAGACAGGAATTGCACTGCATGGAAAATAATCAACCCACTGTTTTGGATTAACCTTGCTGTCTAATTTGGCAGAGTTAAATAGAAGGCAGGGAGAAGACCTGCCTCTTCATAAGAACACACTGTAATGTATCTTTAAACTTTTGGAGGGAATTTTGGGCGGGAACAAGCACGTTGCTGATTGGTTCAAGCATCGGCCAGAACTGTATAAAAGGAGGGATTTTGCCGGATGTTTTTTGCTGGGTTCACTACAAACTAAAGAGCTGTTGTCACTCACTGGTCTCCAGCCTCATTATTGCCCGAATCTAACATTGGCGACGAAGGTGGGATCCTGAGGCAGTGAGATCAGGAAAAAAGAGCTGAAGGAGCAAAAGAAGACGCGAACCCAGCCAGTTCAAGGGCGGATAGTTAGCGATGTCCAGCTACACGCCGCCAGCGCCATTTGACCCAGCAAAAGAGAAATGGGGGTCATACATGGCTCGCTTCGAGTGTTTCCTCGAGGCGAACGAACTACAAGGAGTTTCGGATAATAGGAAGCGAGCGTACTTCCTGAGTCACTGCGGTCCAGAGGTTTTCGATACCGCGGAGTCACTTTCAGAGCCAACGCCGGTACAATCGGTACCATGGCAAACACTACAAACAACACTTCGAGCGCACTACGCTCGAGTTCGTCCAATGGTTCGAGTTGAGGCAGCCGGTACAGCGAGAAGGCGAATCGATAAGCGTGTACATGGCCGCGTTGAGGAAAGCCGTGAACCACTGTGAGTACAGAGATTTGGAGGACTCCTTACTCGAACAGCTCATTTGTTTGGTCAGAGACATCCGACTGCAAAGGCGGCTGCTGTCTAAGAGCAACCTAACTTTGGCAATAGCCCTGGACGAAGCCAGGGCTCACGAGATGTCTACCAAAGCGGCAGAAACATTGCAAAAGCCGAACGCACAGGGTACCGGGGCGAAGACAACACTGGTCCACAATGAGGAAGTCCAGGCCGAGTCAGAAGGTGAGGAAGAGGAAGAGGTTTTCCACACCGGCCGGTCGGTTCAAGGGGGGTGTCTGTTATGGGGGGATAGAGTGGTCATCCCAGAGAAGCTATGAAAAAATGTATTAGAACTATTGCATGTGGGCCACCCGGGGATCGTGAGGATGAAGAGTTTAGCGAGGAGTTATGTTTGGTGGCCCTTGATGGATCAGGAAATCAGCGACAGGATAGGGAAATGCCAACCCTGCCAAGAGTCACGGCCACTACCCCCTACAGCCCCAATTAGAGAGTGGGAGAAACCCCAGGGGCCATGGTCTAGAATTCACATTGATTTTGCTGGGCCGTTCCACGGGCAAACCTTTTTAATTGTAGTAGATGCCTACTCAAAATGGTTAGAAATCATCCTCATGAGATCCATGATGGCTGAGGCAGTCATCTCAGTCCTAAGGCACCTGTTTGTAACCCATGGTTTACCCGACACCCTGGTCTCCGACAACGGCCCGCAATTCACGGCAACTCAGTTTGAGGGGTACTTGGCAGAGGAGGGCATCAGACATGTCCTCTCAGCGCCTTTCCACCCGGCGTCGAACGGACTTGCAGAACGTTTCGTTCGGAGCGCCAAGGAAGCGCTATCTAGGATAAGTCCAGGCGATTGGCAAACAAAAATCGATACGTTCCTAGCAGTCCAGCATAGAACCCCCTGTGTAGCAACTGGCCGCAGCCCGGCAGAACTATTGATGGGCAGAAAGCTCAGGTGCCCGTTAGACCATTTAAACCCAACCTACACCCCAGATGGGTACAGGGGGACACAAGGAAAAATTAGGGAAATGGCAGTAGGTGACCCAGTGTGGGCACACAACTATAGCGAGGGGCCAACATGGTTAAAAGGAACAATTCTTGGAATAACCGGGCCAAAATCCTATGTAGTAGACATGGAGGATGGCCGAGTTTGGCGGCGACACATAGACCAAATAAGAAAGCGAATACCAAGCAAACCAGAAACAAATCAGCCAGGCCCTGACTACCAAATGTTTGAATTCACAGCTGACTCAAACCCGAGGTGAACGGGGGACTTATCTGAGTCCGATGAAGTCCAGCGACGCCAACCGGTTCCTCATGAAGACAGCAGGGACGACTCTGCCAATAATCCAGGGCCGGACGGCCCAGAGGAGGAGCTAGGAGGAACTAAAAGTCCCTCCGAACAGCTCGACTCACTCCCAGAGAATGAATTGCGCAGGTCCGAAAGAGTTAGGAAACGCCCTTCCTACCTGCGTGACTACGTAGAGAAATAATATGCTAAATAAATGTAAATATGGTTACAATGCGTTCTGGGAGGGGAGGAGTGTAATGTATCTTTAAACTTTTGGAGGGAATTTTGGGCGGGAACAAGCACGTTGCTGATTGGTTCAAGCATCGGCCAGAACTGTATAAAAGGAGGGATTTTGCCGGATGTTTTTTGCTGGGTTCACTACAAACTAAAGACCTGTTGTCACTCACTGGTCTCCAGCCTCGTTATTGCCCGAATCTAACACACACCATTGAATCCAATATATATATATATATATATATATATATATGTTTTCTGAGGTTTTCGCGGGTGTTTGTATGTAGGTCTTTGGTTATTCGGGTTTTCTCCCGCGTAAAATTGGAAGTGTCTTGGCGACGTTTCGACGAAGTCTCATTCGTCATCTTCAGGCTTCAGCTTCGTGCTTCTGGGAGCAATGCTCCCAGAAGCACAGCTGAAGCCTGAAGATGACGAATGAGACTTCGCCGAAGACACTTCCAGCGAGAAAACCCGAACAACCAAAGACCTATATATATATATATATATATATATATATATATATATATTTGTTTTCTGAGGTTTTCGCGGGTGTTTGTATGTAGGTCTTTGGTTATTCGGGTTTTCTCCCGCGTAAAATTAGAAGTGTCTTGGCGACGTTTCGACGAAGTCTCATTCGTCATCTTCAGGCTTCAGCTTCGTGCTTCTGGGAGCAATGTGTGACTGCAGCTGTTTCTTCCTTTTTAACTGCTAGTGGGGGTTTGAACTGATTGGGTGGGGGTGTGCCCTCTTTGGGTGGGGGCTTGGTTGTGCTCAGATTAGTCTGAGCTGCAGGGGGATTTGAGCTGGTGAGCTGCATAGCTGTTGTTTGGCTGTTGTTTGGCTTCATGTTCGTGGTGGTGCTACATCTTCATAGTGGGTGTCAGTCTGCTGCATGTATGGATTGGAGGGGTTTGAAATGGCTAATGTTGCAGCACCACCACGAACACGAAGCCAAACAACAGCTATGCAACTCACCACTCAAATCCCCCTACAGCTCAGACTAATCTGAGCACAACCAAGCCCCCACCAACACAGGACACACCCCCATCCAATCAGAGCACAGAAAAACCCCCATCCAATCAGAGCACAGCCAAGCTCCCACCCAATCAGTTCAAACCCCCACTAGCAGTTAAAAGGAAGAAACAGCTGCGATCACACATTGCTCCCAGAAGCACGCTGAAGCCTGAAGATGACGAATGAGACTTCGTCAAACGTCGCCAAGACACTTCCAATTTTACACGGAGAAAACCCGAACAACCAAAGACCTATATATATATATATATATATATATATATATATATATATATATATATATATATATATATATATATATATATATATATATATATATATGAAAAAACTCTGCATGAAGTATAACAGTACGCATGCATAATATTCTACTGTCATTTAAGGTCAGTTTAACCTTCTTGAAGATGAAGCCAAGAACTCCCTAAGTTAATAATCATCTACTGCAGCATGGATGATTATTTGATTTTGAGGTTTTGTCCAAGAAGGAACAAGCATGTGAGAAACTGTTCAAATGTGAGCTTCATTGATAAAAGGTCACAATGACCCCAGTTTCAAGGCAGGATTACAATATTATTAGGTCTTGGAAGTGAGAGGAAGTATTGTGTTTCAATTATTAAATTATTCAATGCTGTTCTTGCAGAATAAATCAAGTCTGAAATAAGATTACCTAATTAACAGATGGTATCTGGATCATTGTTTGTATTTTTAATACATATGTATATTTAAGCATAATAGAAATCAGCTGTGTTTCATTTGAAGATGCTATAGTATCTATTAAGCGGTGAAAAGATGCTCCCTCCTTCCCTCCCTGTAAAATAAAATAAGATTTTAATGGTTGAAATTTAAGAACACTAAAGTATTGCAAGACTTTATTGAAAGCTTTTTTCCTCTCTGGATTTTAGTGATCTGGTAAAGAAAAAAAGAAACAAACAAAATGAAAAGCACAGAGAAAAAAAAAACCTGTGTTCTTTATCAAGACTAGAAATGCAAAGGCTTGAGACAAAAAAAAATTACCAAATTTTCTAGACTGAATCAGTATTTTACAAGGTTTTTATTTTTTGGGACCTTCATGTTTAATCTAAACGTGCTAAGAATCAGAAAGGTTTCTGTTTCATTTTGTAAATTGTCTGATTTTTTCATCTGCATTTTTTCTATCCTGAACATATTTTTTGTCCCTTTGTGATTCTGTCCTATTCTTTAGATACTATTTCCAGCTTATATACTCTTCACTTGAATTCTTGATTTATAAACTAGTGACAATGGAACTGCAACAATGCAAAATTTTAGCCTGGTCTTCAACTCACCGTAAGCCAAGTCTAACATGCTTATTATACTAACAGCTATTATGTTAAGGGCTGCAAATAATATAGATATAGTTCATTTATTGTAATGGGTGCCAGCAGCATATCCATACATGGAGTATGAGCTGGTGGCTTGAAGAGTAACAGTAAATTCTGTTAAATTTGGCAGAACACAAATAGCATAATCAATAGCCTTATATATATGATTTATATATCATTTTAATTGAACATGAAATATTTATCTTTTACAACAATATTCCTATTTGAATAATCTTGTAGCTGCACCTGTAACCATTGCAACATTTTGATCAGTAACAGAAAGGCAGTCTGGATAGCTATATTATGGTCCTCCTGTTTCATTATATTTTTTAGGAAGCTTAATTGTTCTATGTCATTAGAAACTCTTAGGCTGTTAGTTTGCTTGCTTGGAAGTGTAGGACAGCAGCAATGGGAACATTTGGCACAGGTAGGTTTATTTATTTATATACCTGCCCATCTCACTGAAGTTGATTCTGGGTGTGCACAAAAATGCCCTAAACCCATATAAAAACCCATAATATAAAAACCCCATTAAATGTAAATATTATAAAAACAGAGATACAAACCGTAGGTGAAGAGCGGATAAAAATAGCCAGTTCAGTAATGGATCTAACGAACCATGTCTCCAATTCCCTGGAGCCCAAAGGCTAATAACATAACCAGCAGGAAAGAAATACTCTTTCCAATCATAGAATTACCAAAAAAGGTGATGTCTTGGGAAGAGCTCTTTATGGGTTTAGAAATAACATACAAACAATAGATCAGGGAAATATATAATGAAGATTTTTTTTTAACTAGTAATGATGCAATAAGATTTAAAGTAATCTCATGGATCAATTTGAGCATAATTCTCACATTCAGTGTTTAGAAAAGGTACATTACAGTCTCAAAGGTAAATATTAAGTATCTTTTAGCAGAGTAGTTATGAGCAAATCTGTAATAACGAAATATAAATCAAAGCAATTCTAAATGTCACCTAACAGGTTGACTCTGAATGGAATGTGCTATAAAAGTTTAATTTCAAAGCAAGATAGGAGCTGATAAACTATGAATGGAAATTCATAATTCCTAAGAGGAATAGGGGCGTGCATAAGAGCACAAAAGTGCCTACCGTTCCTGTCCTATTGTTCCCTTCATTATATCCAATTAATATAGTTGATGCATATTTTAATTATATATAAACCAAGCCCCCACCAACACAGGACACACCCCCATCCAATCAGAGCACAAAAAAAACCCCATCCAATTAGAGCACAGCCAAGCTCCCACCCAATCAGTTCAAACCCCCACTAGCAGTTAAAAAGGAAGAAACAGCTGCGATCACACATTGCTCCCAGAAGCACGAAGCTGAAGCCTGAAGATGACGAATGAGACTTCGTCGAAACGTTGCCAAGACACTTCCAATTTTACGCGGGAGAAAACCCGAATAACCAAAGACCTACATATATATAGGTCATCTAAATATACTTGCAAAACCTACCTGAGGAGAAGCTGTGAGCAAATGTATTAAGAAAGCAGTGTAATCTGATGTATAATCTGAACTGAAGCTGTAGAATGAGTCTAGGATAGCATCACATTTCTTTTTTTTTTTATTTCTTTTTGTCACAACAGTATACACAAACAAATGTCATAGATAAAACAGCATATCTTGAAGAATATATATTTATAAATATATAATTTATAATATATATAATTTATAAATATAAATATATATTCTTCAAGATTATATATATATATAATTTATAAATATAAATATATATTCTTCAAGATATGCTGTTTTATCTATGACATTTGTTTGTGTATACTGTTGTGACAAAAAGAAATAAAAAAAAAAAGAAATGTGATGCTATCCTAGACTCATTCTACAGCTTCAGTTCAGATTATACATCAGATTACACTGCTTTCTTAATACATTTGCTCACAGCTTCTCCTCAGGTAGGTTTTGCAAGTATATTTAGATTTACACACTCAATGCAGTTACAAAACAAAACATCATTAAATAAAGTTCACCTTAAAATCAAAACTTTTTAAATTAAATTAGGCTTTCCAAGCTGTTTCCACCCAAATGAAGAAAAAAAATACTTTCAAATAAAAATGTGTGATGATAAAATAATTTGAATAAAGGCTTCTGTAATGACAAGTTTGAAATGATTGACTCATCAATGAAATACAATCTGTTGTGGTCATGTGCTAAGAAATCAGGCTGAGAATGAACATTTGGCTGTGGAGAAAAATACAGAAAGACACTTTTCTTGAGGCAAGTAAATATGGTGAGCTTTGAATGGTTTGCCAGATTTTGAAATTGTGTGATTTACTTTGTGGCTTTTGATGCTTAATCTGGATCCTGTTACAGAAAATATATTGTACATACAAATCAATGGTGAAATCCAAATTTTTTTACTACCGGTTCTGTGGGCATGGCTTAGTGGGTGTAGTATGGCTTGGTGGGCGTGGCTTGGTGGGTGTGGCAGGGGAATGATACTGCCAAATCTCCATTCCCATCCCACTCCAGGGGAAGGATATTGCAAAATCTCCATTCTCCCCCCACTCTGGGGCTAGCCAAGGTGGTATTTGCCGGTTCTCTGAAATACTCAAAATTTCCATTACCAGTTTTCCGAACTGCTCAAAATGTCTGCTACTGGTTCTCCTGCTGGATTTTACCCTGGATACAAACCTTTAAAATGATAAGACTTGGGTTTATTTTAAGTACTGGTTTTCTTACTGGTTACCCTATGCCTATTAACACCTTATCCTGTGCTGGAAGACATGCCTTATATAGCATACTAACAAGTACTTCATCAACTGTCATGGCTATTGGAAGTGTCTCATATGCCCTACCACTTTCTCTGCTCTGCTGCAACACTGTTGAGATAGGCAGTTACAAAAGATCCCTCCCTTATTCCACTGTTTCTCCTAACTCTCTGCTCTTCTCTCCATGATAATGATAAGATACAACTGCTTTCCACACAAATATTCCTGATAATCTCTTTATTAAAATAATATTGAGAAAGATAATTTACAGTTGGAAGTCAGAAATTCTTTTGAAGGACAAAATTGATTTTCTAATGCCTTCAAAGTCTAAGGGCAGCTTTCCTTAAGTCTAAACAAATGAGTATCTGGCATAAACAATGGAAAAAGCATTGCCTTCGATTCTCCCCAAACTACCAGCCTAATATATTTGAAACTTCATTATTCATGAGATTATTGTTTTTCTACCTAATTTACTATATTGGTTAATCTTCTATGCAAACATTGTTTGTTAGCATTAGATATTCACAGGAAATACCTATATTCAATGATATTAATCTATTTTTGACTAAAAAGCTTATAGCTTATTAGAAAATTTTACCCATCAAATGATATCATTTCATCAAATCAAGAAATATCTGATCTTATACCACAATTCCAAAATATTGTGCATCATGACTTTGTAGCATTTTAAGAAATTGCCTTAAATTGGTGGCATTGGGCAACAAGACATGCATGAAAATCTTGTCAAAGGACATTGTACAATGTAGGGAATTAAATTAAAATTTAAGTGATCTGAAACCATGAACTATGCAACTGAATACAAGAACTGGGTAAATTTCAAGAGTCATTTATAGGCATATGTATCCTACAATCACATATTTTATTTTTTTGTTACAAAGAACTTTAACTCACTGTCATACAGTGTGAAATTTTGATCCATAGGTTATAAAATATATAATATCCATTTGCCCAGGGCAATAGACCACACAGACGCTTCCAATTCCAGACTCCCTAAGTCTAACTTCTTGGAGTAGCATCAAGCAACTTATTTAACTCTGACCTTGTCATCTATAGAGCATGTCAAATTAAAGTTCTGTTGGCAATCAACCAACTTTTTAGTGTAAAATAGAAAGCTGATATCCAACAAGATTTAAAAGTAATACATATAGCATTATACATAATTTGAAATCTGCAGTCTGTTGGAAACATGTACTTGTGAATGAGTTGTACAAGTCTAATTTATCTTCTAACGTATTTTGAATGTACCATTTCCACATAGGAATAGTTTACACAAATTGAACCACATTGTTAAGTTTGGGTATTGACGAGGCAGGAGACCAGGTTAGTGACAACAGCTCTTTAATATAGTGTGACCCAGCAAAACTCTGGAGAAAAACCTCTCCTTATATACACTTCAGCCTGAGGCTGCATCCAATCAGAAACGAGATATTTCCCGCCTAAAACTCCCGCCAAAACTTACAGTAATACATTACACTCCTTCCCTCCCAGAAGGCACTTTGCCAATATTTGCATATTACTTCTCTACGTAGTCCTGCAGGTACGTGGGGCGTCTCCTGACTCTCCCGGACCTGCGCAGTTCACTTTCTGGAGTTGAGTCGAGCTTGCCGGAGGGACTTTTCGTTCCTCTGAGCTCCTCCTCCCGGCCATCCGGCCCTGGATTATTCGCCGGCTCGGACCTGCTGTCCTCTAGAGGGACCGGAGGGTGTCGCTGGACCTCGCCTGACTCAGATAAGTCTCTGTTTGGTTCTTTGCTTACGCTTTCTGTTTGTTCTTGGCTCCAGTCAGCTGTGGGGTTAATTAAATCATAGTCAGGGCTGTTCTCGCCTAATTCTGCCTTATCGCTCAATCTGTTTCTTAATTGATCTATGTGGCGCCCAGATTCTGCCATCGTCTAGTTCCACTAGATAAGATTTGGGGCCCGTTTGTCTATGACTATCCCCTCTTCCAGTTAGGGCCGTCGCTGTAATTATGTGCCCACACCGAGTCTCCTATGTTTAACTCTCGGATTCTATCTGGTTTTGTTTTGAACCCGTCCTGTACGTAGTTCGGTGTAGCCGGTCTAGCGGGCACCGTAGCTTCCGCCCCATTAATAGCTCGGCTGGGCTGCGGCGGTGGCCACACAGGGGTCCTGTGTTGACGGTTAGGAATGCGTCGATTTGTGCCTGCCAATCGCCGGGCCGCTTCGTGATAGCGCTTCTTCGCACTCCGACAAAGCGTTCAGCAAGGCCGTTCGACGCAGGGTGGAACGGCGCTGAGAGGGCATGTCGGATGCCCTCTTCAGCCAGGTACCCTTCAAATAATGCTGCGGTGAACTGTGGGCCGTTATCGGACACGAGGGTGTCCGGTAGCCCGTGCGTGGCGAAAAGGTGTTTTAGTGCTGAGATGACAGCTCCAGCGGTTGTGGATTTCATTAGGATGATCTCCAGCCATTTGGAGAATGCATCCACCACAATTAGAAATGTTGGGCCGTGGAAGGGGCCGGCAAAATCAATGTGTATGCGGGACCAAGGGCCTTGGGGTTTCTCCCACTCCAAAACTGGGGCCGTGGGTGGTAGTGGTCTGGATTCCTGACATACTTGGCATCGGCCAACCCTGTCACTGATTTCCCTGTCCATTAGGGGCCACCAGACATAGCTCCTAGCCAAACCCTTCATCCTCACAATTCCTGGGTGACCCTCATGTAGGAGTTCCAGGACTTTTTTTCTCAGCTTCTCTGGAACTACCACCCTATCCCCCAGAGCAGGCACCCCTTGCACAGACAATTCCCCTTTTTCTTTACAAATTCCTAAACGCGCCAGCATGGCCATCCCTGAACCCAACTGATTACAGTCCTTAAAACAACGTCCCGGTAGGAGGCCCGAGCCACTTCCTGCGATGTGACTGGCCCGAGTCCAAAGAGTCAATTAGTAGAACGGGTGTGCCGGGTGGGGTCCTCGATTTCCCTGGCAATGGGCATCTGCTCAATGCGTCCGCATGCCCCAGCTCCTTTCCAGGCCGATGCTGCAGCTTGTAGGAGTATGCGGTCAAAAAAATAGTCCATCTGGTCAGTCTAGGTGAGAGTGCTACTGGCGTTGGGCGGTCGCCAGCCAGTTACCCCAATACCGGTCTGTGATCAGTAACAACTTCGAAATCTCGCCCAAAACGTATTCGTGAAATTTTTCACCCTGACACTATTGCGAGAGCCTCCCTATCTAGCTGGCTGTAATTCCTCTCAGCCGGGACATCGCTCGTGAATAGAACGCTATAGGGGCTTCAGTGCCGTTTGGGAGTCTGTGGCTAAGTACAGCTCCTACTCCATAGGGGACGATCACAAACCAATACTAACGGCAGTCTGTTGTTGTATTGTATTAACAGGCAATCGCATGATAGCAAACTTTTTACTGCCTCAAATGCCCTATTCTGTGACTTCCCCCACGACCAAGCAGTGTTTTTTCCAAGCAATTTATGCAGCGGTTCAGCAACGGTTGCCTTGTCTTTTAAAAACACGGCGTAAAGTTTACCAGACCCAGGAAAGCCTGGAGTTCTGTCTTGTTTTTGGGTGCTGGGGCTCTCTTTATCGCCTTGACTTTGCTCTCAGTGGGTGAATCCTTTTTGTCTATTCTATAGCCCAAAATTCAACAGATTCGACCCCTATCTGACACTTGCTTGCTTTGACTTTTAATCCTGCCGACCTAAAATGGCCAAAACTTTCCTTAATCGCTTCCCAGTTCTCTTAAATCTTCCCTGATACCAACACATCATCGAAATAGGGTACGACTCCGTAACCCTTGTAGGAGCCGCCCATCAAATTTTGAATAGCCTCGGGCCACGCTCACCCAAACTGTAACGGGTGCACTTAAAGGCACCCGGTGCGTTACAATGGTCTGGGCCTCAGCTGTGCTAGCATCTACGGGTAGCTGTTGGTACGCTTGTGCCAAGTCTAATTTGGCGAAAACTTGTCCGTGCCCTAGTGAGTGCAATAAGTGTTGCACTACTGGAACTGGGTAGGCGCTCTTTGCAATGCTTTGTTCAAGGTAGCCTTGTAATCAGCGCAAATTCTTATGGACCCGTCTGGTTTTATAGGGTGACGATTGGCGTCTCCCATTTGGCATGGTCAACTGGCACTAGTATCCCTGGCTGACTAATTTATCTAACTCTTTGTCGATTTTAGGTTTGAGTGCAAAAGGAACCTCCTTGCCTTTAACCTAATGGGAGCTATTTGGGGTCTAAATTGAAGGAGATAGGGGTCCCCTTGTACTTGCCTAAACGGTCCTCGAATACGCTGCGAATTCCTCCAGTAGGGCGTTTTGCAGGTTGCATCCGCTCCGTGGACGCCAGTCACCCCATTCCCAACGCCTGAACCAGTCTAGCCCCAGCAAGCTTGGCAAGGTTCCTCGACTAACGTGATGGGCAGGGTCTTTCGTATGTCCCGATTTGACCTCGACGGTCGTTGTCCTCGAACAGGGATGCGGTTGCCCTGGTAATCCTGCACCGGAGCCGTTGTTTCTGTAGCTTGCGCTTATGATGTGGGCAAGGCTTTCACAAAAGTGTCCCAGGACATGATTGTGATAGCTGATCCTGTGTCTACTTCCAGTCGGCACGGTACGCCTTCAATTGTCGGGTTTGTGAAGATCTTTTCTTCGATGCGGGTAGCTGCGTGGTCTATGGTAACAGTCATTCGGTTTGACTTCGCGCTCTTTCTTTCCTGGCCAATCGCGGTCGCCTCGCCGATCTCGCGCTCTGATTGGCTGGTTTGAAATTTCGCGGAATGTGGGTTTGCATCTCTGACTCAGAGCCGCTCTGATTGGCTGGTTTGAAATTTCGCGGAATGTGGGTTTGCATCTCTGACTCAGAGCCGCTCTGATTGGCCGATTTGAATTTTCGCGGAAGGTTGGGGTGCTCGGCAGACTTGAGCCAGGTGCCCTTCCTTTCACACCGCCGCAAATGGCGCCCCTGAACTTACATCTTTGGCGCTGATGTCGCCCGCAACTTCCGCATTCCTCCGGTCTTCCCTTGTCGATTTTCCGTGTAGTGGACTTCTTCCTCCTCTTCGCTGGTTGACTCACGATAGGTTTCTTCGTGGTGGACTGTGCTCGGCTTTGCGCCCGCCATCGGCGTGAGTCGCTTTGTAAGGTGTCTGCTGCATGGTTGGACATCTCATGGGCTCTGGCTTCGCCCAGAGCGTTTGCCAATGTCAGGTTGCTCTTGGCTAGCAACCGTCTCCTCAAACGGATGTCTCTGACCCCCGTATAAGTTGTTCCAGCAGCTCTTCGTCCAGATCGCGGTACTCGCAATGCTTGGAGGCTTGTCTCAGGGCTGCCATGTAGTCGCTGATAGACTCGCCTTCTTGTTGCCTGCGCCCCCAAACTCGCATCACGAACGTATTTGGACGGGCTGGTGCGTAGTGATTCTTCAGGAGGGTCTGAAGGGTCTGCCACGATACGGAGTGTAGCGGTGTTGGCTCCGCTAGGCTTCTGCGACGGCGATGACTGCTGACCCACAGTGGCTTATGAAGTAAGCCCGTTTGCGGTTGTCGGAGACTCCTGTAGCTCGTTTGCCTCCAGGAAACTTTCAAACGGGTCATATATTCCCCATGTCTCCTGGGCAGGGTCAAACGGAGTGGGTGGCGTGTAGCCGGTCATCGCTGCATTCGGCCACCTTGCTGGGTTTGATTCTCGAGTGAGTTCAGCTCTGTTCTGGTGCTCTGCCTCAAGATCCCACCTTCGTCGCCAATGTTAAGTTTGGGTATTGACGAGGCAGGAGACCAGGTTAGTGACAACAGCTCTTTAATATAGTGTGACCCAGCAAAACTCTGGAGAAAAACCTCTCCTTATATACACTTCAGCCTGAGGCTGCATCCAATCAGAAACGAGATATTTCCCGCCTAAAACTCCCGCCAAAACTTACAGTAATACATTACACACATCTTAAAGTATTTCCCACCTATAAGAGTTAGTTCCCATTAGCAAGTAAGTTAGAGTCACTGCATTGTGAATTTTGCCCTTTTACCAAACCTTTTAATGTGGAATGTAGGCAGGGAAATTTACAATAAACTAGCTGCAATTTGTATTGTTGGCTGCAGTAAATTCAAGTCTTATTCAAATAATATTTAAATTTGCTAACACTAGGGGAGCTTATAGCTTATCCAGACATTTTACATGTTTCTGAATAAGCATACAGAATTCAGAAATTCATGTTTCTGAATAAGCATAGTAAAATTTATTTGATTTAGATGTAAAACATTGAATAAATCTAAGTTATGATTTTTCTTCAAAAAGAGCTTTTTAAAAATTCTTGTAATAGAACAAACAGATCACGTGAACAATATATATACTTTTATTATATATAATGCAATGTACTAGTCTTCTATGATTTATATAGTTACTTAACTGTATGAATATAAAACTATTAAATTAGATAAACCTTCCTGCTATGTAAGTTCTGGTTAGTGTTACTAATATATTGTCTCCCACTATTTCTGGAGCACATGTATGCGTTCTTTTAACTTACTAAAGCAGGCAGTCTAGCACAGAAAAGCAGTCCAAGCCTGATCTTACATAACTAAAATATGTACAGGTCTGTGCCAAAACCTTTTCACTTCCTCAAACTCACAGTGGGAACTATGAAAACTGCAGCATCTAACATTTTCAAATTTAGATTAAAAAATCTCACCTGCACCCCTATCTCTGCAACAGACATATTTAAAAACATGTGGTGAAGGGCATAGGACTGTCAATTTCTGATCATATTTCTACCTCCATAGTGCACTAAATTATATTTCATATATTAGGATACAAATCCTTCCAAGATAGCTTACAAATAGTGATAACAGATGCAGGACTAGACAACATGATCTCAGAGTCTTTTGATGGTATTGCAGGTTGAGATCTTTATGTTTTGACGAGATCTCACTCATCATCCTCAGGCTGGTGTTTTCGGCTTTGTGCTTGTGTGCTTCTGTGAGCTCACAGAAGCACGAAGCCGAAAGCACCAGCCTGAAGATGATGAGTGAGACCTCGTTGAAACATTGCCAAGATACTCTCAACCTTACACGGGAAAAGACCCGAATATGCCAAGACCTACATACCTATACCCGTGAAAACCTACGAAAACATACATACATACATACATACATACATACATACATATATATATATATTTCATCCCAGAGATATAATCATTTCCTTTTAAGTTCAGCAACTGAGTGATGAATAAACTACATGTGTGAATTAGCCCTAACTTGATTAAAGAAGTCTTGGCAAGATGGCTTCCTTTTTTAATTAATATTTTGGTATTACCCCTGAGAGATCCTAGTGCTAATTACTAGCACAAAGAATTAGTTATTACTTATTAATTCAAGGACTTAATATGGTGCAGTCTGAGATACGTTATACACTGAGATTTTCTTATGCTATATAAAATCTAAACTTGTACTTTACAATAATAAATATTAAAGATAATACATTAATCACAATACATTAACCAGAGTATTGTATTATTATTTCACTTTTATATTATAGAATAATTATAAAAATATGCAATTTATCAGTGTACCAGTTGCATATGATTGTAATATTAAATAAATTTTGTTACTTTTTTGTTAGCAAAGATTCACCAAATAGTTTTTTTCAGGATTTTTGTAAGTGCCACATCCCATCTTTTTCAATTGTGTCTGTCTGTGTGTCTGTCTCTCTGTGTGTGTGTGTCTGTGTGTCTGTGTGTCTGTGTGTCTGTGTGTCTGTGTGTCTGTCTGTCTGTCTGTCTGTCTGTCTGTCTATCTATCTATCTATCTATCTATCTATCTATCATCATCTGTCTATCTATTCTGGAATTTATACAATATTTTGAAACTTGGGATTTACTTGTATTGCTAAAATCTTCAGGTTTTTCTCTTCTATTGAACCATAATTTAGTTAAAGGTAAAGGTTCCCCTTGCACATATGTGCTAGTCATTCCCGACTCTAGCGGGCAGTGCTCATCTCCGTTTCAAAGCCGAAGAGCCAGCGCTGTCTGAAGACATCTCCGTGGTCATGTGACCGGCATGACTAAACACCAAAGGCGCACAGAACACTGTTACCTTCCCACCAAAGGTCATCCCTATTTTTCTACTTGCATTTTTTACGTGCTTTTGAACTGCTAGGTTGGCAGAAGCTGGGACAAGTAACGGGAGCTCACCCCGTTATGCAGCACTAGGGATTCGAACCGCTGAACTGCTGACCTTTCGATCGATAAGCTCAGAGTCTTAGCCAACTGCGCCACCATGTAATTTAGTTAGGGATATGGAAATGATTTGAAGTAATTGGGGTTTGCTTTTAGTTTTTTTTTAAATCCAGTGTCTGCTTACTTCTTCATTGTTGTAAATCTTTCAAATGTTACAGGCAGAATAAAATCTTCCCAGCAATCAGAAGATTCTTGCATGAACGTTTAAAACTGTCCTGCAGTCTATATCAAATGCATCTAAGTGCAGGCTGAATAATGGTTGCTTTGTTCCTATTATTCCTGTTCAATTGTTATAATCACCTATTTGTCTGGTGTCTACAAAATTCATCCCATATTTCTGATGAAGTGAGCTGCAGTTCACACAAGCTTATGTGTTTTAAAAAAAATTATTGTTAAAAAGATACCAGAAGACTCTCCTTGACTTTTTGTGACTAAAGGGCTGAGATGGCAAACCTATGGCACGTGTGCTGGAAGTGGCACACAGAGCCATCTCTCTGGGCATGCGAGCTGTCACCCGTTGCTCTTCCAGGTTCCAGCAGGCCGACCAGCTGGTTTTCACACACACAGAAATGCTGAAAATCGAAAGAGCAGCTGCCCGGTGCACATGTACATGCTGGGAAGATGATCTTCCAGTTTCCAGCACACACATGCACACTGGCCAACTGATCTTCGTGCGCATGCACACCAGAAATTGGAAGACCAGGTGACCGATGTGCATGTACGTGTCAGAAACAGGAAGATCATCTTCCCGGCGCGCGCACCCACACCGTGTGTCTGTTCTTCTGGTTTCTGGCACACACACGTGTGCACGTGTTTGCTCCCGTTTTGGCACTTGGTGCTGAAAAGGTTCACCAGCACTGCTATAGGGTAACCCAAGCTCTCTTCTTATAATCTCTTTTTGCAGTTACTGTATCTCTTGCTTCTGACTGCTGTAGTTTTCTTACTTATCATACGTCATGTCTGTTGTGCCTCTTAATCATCATTTCTTGCACGTTTACTATCCATATCTTTTCTTCCTGTCATCTCTCACTTCTTTCTATCCTTGCTGTCATCTCCCTACTTGTGTCTTGTAGTTTCTCTCTGCTCTGCATCTCACTCCTTGTCACCTCTTTCATGATTCCCTTCTTGCTGTCTTTCCCATCTCTTTGTCTTTTTCCTTCCCACTCTTGCTTTTCACTTGCTTTAACTCTTATTAGCTTTCTTCTTCCTTTCAGTTTTTTATGCATTCATTTATCCTCTATTTCTAAAAAAACCTACTCTTCCTCTCATCCTGTTCAATTCTGCTGCCACAAAACTATTCTGCCCCATACTATTTGCAATAATCTTACAGGAATTTGGATTTAATTTTTTTCTAAGAAAACTTGTGGAATCATTCAAAGGAAACTTGTGGAATCATTCAAAGGAAAGTTTTTCTTGGAAATCAAATGTGCCTATAGACTACTATTTTGTACTGCAATGTAATAAAATGAATGTAAATAGGATATCTTTTTGATTTTTGGCAAGGAAAGAAAGAGAAAGAGAGAGCAAGAGAAACACAGAGAGATAAAGGCAAGGGACCAAAGGCATCAATACTGAGAGAGTTGAGCTGAAGGAAAGTATAAGTTGATAACATGACAGAGGAAAGTGCAAATAAACATCAAGTGAAAAGAAACATGAGCCAGAAGAGTAGAGGAAATTGAGGCAGGGAGAATCAACATAAGCCTGACCACAGCGCAGAGCTGCTTCACTATAAAAAAGTTTTTGCCACATATTTTATTAGGTTATGGCACAGAAGCAATAGAAAATTGGTAGTTACTATGTAGTAATAAAACGGTACCAGTGAATCAGGAAATGGTTCTTTTTATTAGTTTTGCTGAAATATCCATGAAGGACAGAGAAAGAATTTCCCCTCTCTTAACAAAATCCCATGCTGCCATTTTTGTTAAAGAATTTGAGAGAGTCCAGTGGGGTCCTTGGGACAAGTCCTGAAATCAACAGAGGGCCTTGGGCATTGTTTATAATTGTAAAACCTGTCTAAAAAAAAGCATCCCAGGAGAGAAGGGTGCTGCAGGTGGCAGTAGGTAAAATTCTGATGTATTAATGATTTTTAACTGCCATATCCCCATGCCATTTTGTGAGTGGCAAGTACTATTCAACACATATTTTACAAAAGAGTGCCCATAACCAAATCCTATATGTGCCCTGTGCCCAAAGGAGTCCTATCGCTAACACAAATATATAATTAAATAATAAATGTTCCCTAATTTTAAAGGAGAAGGGGAGAATTTCACCAGTTAAAATTTTGTGAGTGGCTTAAATGTTAAAGATTTAATTTTCAAGAATACAACTAATAGATTTTGCTATTATTAAGCTCTCTCCCTCATCCTTCCTCTTTAACTACTGAATATAAAATAGTTGCTGTTAATTATTTGAAAAGCCAATTCATGCAGCTGTAAATAATAATATAATAAAGCCTAACTTAACATCTCCATTTTTTCTAAAAAATATTCACAGAGAGCTGTTTGTGAATGGCTCACCAAATGTTTATGTGTCAAACTGACTTTCTGTTAAACATGTTGTGTGAAATAAAGCTAATAAAAACTTAAAATACACTCATCTGGCAAATGTGGTTTCTATGCACCATAATTTAAATAGAAGTAGAAGACTATATTACACAGGCTAAGCAATGCTACAAAAGTTGCATAATCCTTGCCAGCTTCAGACTGCATTCAATTTCTACACATTTTGGAAAGTATACCTTTGAGGGGTGCCATGAACTGTACTTTAAGGTCAGTTTTTTTGTTCCTGGTAATTAGTTTTGTCAGAATAAAGGATGTCAGAAAACCTCTGAACTACAGAGAGTCTAGCACCCCTGCAATTAAAATAAATGATTAGCAAAAGAGAAGAATCCGTGTTCCAGCTGCGTTTGAACTACAGGACATATTTAATGATCAGCTTTTCCTCAGTTATTATAATGTATTTTTAATTTTATTTCTCAAAATGTTCCCTTCATTTTCAACTGCTGACTAAAACATGACTCAGTTTGGTTCCTCCTTTTTCCTTCATTTTTACAGAGCAAACAATGTTCTCTTACATGGCAGGTCAGAATGACCTTGGTGTTTTAGTTATGTCAAGCTGTATATACAACATGACTTATCAATCTTTTAGGATTTATTTTAAAAACAGGCTTTTCATTTGAATATCATACATACTTTGAAAATAATAGAGGAATATGATATGTCAAAATAGAAATAAAAATACGGATTACTTGAATCAGCAGGTTGATAGCAGCAATGGATATTCTTATAGCTGATATACTTTCAAGATAGCTTCAGTTGTGGATTGTTCAGTTGTGGATTCAGTTCAGTAATGATAACAGTATCCAGTTATGGATACCCCATTTCACTAGACATAAAGAAGAGATCAGGTACTTTGTATATAGAGAGGATAATTGCCTTCACCTTTACTTGTACTCAGAATACTAGATTAGCTGGACCCTTTGCTCTAATGGTAATAAAAGTAGTAAATCTAATTATGTAAGAGTAGACTTGAGGTCACGGTAGAGCATATGAAGAAAGAAAGAACAAAAGAGTGCCTTTGTCCAAGGTTGCATAGTCCATTGTTACTTATTGACAATTCTTTTTAATAGAAAGTCCAATTAGATGTAGTTCTCCATGGACAGATAATAACTCCTAATACTGTGCACTGACTTTGCTTTTGTTGTAATGGATAATCAATTAATTCAATAGTTGACTGCTTTGCTATAATTCATGCTCCCAAATTTCTAACATGTTGAAATGATAGCCATGAAGGAAAGCAATCAAAGATGTAAGAATACCACATTTATCTATTTATTTAGTAATATTTCTAGCCCACTCAAACCCGAATGGAATGGGTATGTTACAACAAAGTCAAAATAAAATCACTAGAAATCATTCATAATCAAGAGAAATCATTAATAGAAATCTAATACATGATAGAAACAATTCAGTTACATTATCCTTAGGACCAAATATCTATTGGATCAATGCTGTTTTGCTAGTGTTTTGAATGCATGTAGAATAAGACCTCTTCATATCTTTAAGGGAATAGTATTTTATAAAATAGAGACACTACTCTGAAAATACCTGTCACCTGACCTCTGTTCCATGAATGGGAACCTCCAATTGAAATTCTCTAAATAACTGAATGGGGTAGGCAAATTCAATTTTGACAAGGCATTGAATATTTCATCCTGGTGTTGCACTATGAAGACTTTAAAGGGGATAATCAGCACTTTGAATTGGTCCCTGAAACTTACTGGAAATTAATGCACCAAGTTCAGAATAGATCTTATTTTCATTGATTGGGCTGTGTAACAACTCTGGCTTCCTAGTCAGCCCATGTAGAGCATATTAAGGTAATTTGACTGATTGGGCTATAAGTAAGGACATAATCATGAGGGCATCTTGGTTGAAGTAAAGTTATAACTGGTGCCCAGTGAGGGTCTTTTCAGCAGAAGGATCATTACCATCTCCTTTAAGGCAGACAACATTATGCAGTCCTCAGCGAGAGATTGACTAGTTCCAGAGCTCATGAATGGCTACTGCTAGGTCAGTAAGAAGTCAGTATATACTGTGGTTTTAAGAATAGAATAGAATAGAATTTTTATTGGCCAAGTGTGATTGGACACACAAGGAATTTGTCTTGGTGCATATGCGCTCAGTGTACATAAAAGAAAAGATACCTTCATAAAGGTTCATAAATCTAAACTATACTTTGGAGAAAACTTCACTGTGTTATATTTTCTAGCCATTTCTTTTAATAGTGTGCATTTCCATGAGATATCTTTCCCTCACTGTGTATAAATGTTCTGTATTCATTAACAGAATATTTTTTCATAAGTCACATCAGGGACCTTGGAAGTATTCTAATCCAACCCACTGCCCAAGCAAAAGACATTGGAAAACAAATGAATGTAAAATTGAATTCATCCATACCAGCCTGTACAAAGCTGTTACAAATCTAGGTCTTGATCAACTAGTAACTAACAACACAAGACTCAACAACTGCCTTGACCTCATCTTCTGCAACAACACAAACTCAATTTATGGACTACAAATAAAAGAACCCTTTTCCAACAGTGACCACAGCATGATAGACTTTTTTTTTTTTATTGAAAGAGTTTTAAAAAAACAAAAACATTTTCCCCCCTTTTTTCCCCCTCCCTCCCAAAAAAAAAACAAAACACCCCCCTCCCTCCCCCACCCCCCGGCTTCCCGGGTCAATCACAAGGTAAAGTCCAATCCAAATAACCACATCCAAAGCTTTTCGTCTCCCAACCCCCTCCCCATTACATAAAATAACTTTCTAATTATTCAAAGGCAATCTGATATTTCTTAATCTGATATCTGTTTTGTAGATAATCAATCCATTTTTTCCATTCAATTAAATATCTTTCCTGCGTATTGTCTTTTAAAACGCTGAGATTTTAGCCATCTCAGCCAAATTAATAACTTTCAATATCCATTCTTCTATTGTAGGTATCTCTTCTTTCTTCCAGTATTGTCCAATCAACAGTCTTGCTGCTGTTATTAAGTTCAAAATCAATTTAGTCTCAATCCCTGTACAATCCATTATAATTCCCAAAAGGAAAAATTGTGGCAGGAACTTTATCTTCTTCTTCAGTACATTTTGAATAATCCACCAAATTCTTATCCAAAAGACCTTAATTTTCTTGCAAGTCCACCAAATATGAAAATATGTAGCATCATCACAATCACACCTCCAACATTTCGCTTGGATATTAGGATACATACATGATAATTTTTTGGGATCTAAATGCCATCTATAAAACATCTTATAAAAATTTTCCTTAAATTCTGTGCTTGTGTAAACTTAACATTTCTAACCCAAATTTTCTCCCATGTTTCCAACATTATTGGTTCCTGAATATTCTGTGCCCATTTTATCATACAATCCTTTACCAAATCCTTTTCCGAATCTATTTCAAGCAACACATTATACAATCTCTTTATATGCTCCTGGGTCTGATTTCTAATTTGCTTTATTAAATTTTCCTCCTTTGCATTATACCAATTTTTGATCTTCTTTCCATCTAGCACTTATTTGCCCATATTGAAACCAAGTATAATTCCTCCCTTCTTCATTTAATACCTGTAATGATTTTAATTGCAATCTACCTCCTTCAGCATACAAAAGTTCTTTATATGTAATCATTTCCTGTTTCTGTTCTATATTTATATTCTCTATTGCATGTCTAGGGCTCGCCCATATAGGAATCTTGTAATCTAATTTATAGGAATATTTATTCCAGACCATAAAGAGCACTTCTCAACACATGATTCTTAAAAGCCCTATCCACTTTTTTCCATAAAATAAGTACGCATGCCATCCATATAACAAGTCATAACCTTCTATATTCAAAATTCTTTCCTCTGTTAAGTTAAACCAGTCACTTATTACTGAAAGGGTTACTGCTTCATAATATAGTTTAAAGTTAGGCATTCTTAAACCACCTCTTTCCCGTGAATCCTGTATTATTTTCATTTTAACCCTCGCCTTTTTACCCTGCCATATAAATTTATTAATCCCACTCTGCCAATCTTCCAAATTTTTATCCTTTTTAATTATAGGTATCATCTGGAACAGAAACAAAAATCTAGGTAACACATTCATTTTAATAGCCGCAATCCTTCCCAATAGGGATAACTGCAATTTCTTCCAGCCACTCATATCATTCTGAACTTTTTGCCATAGCAAGTCATAATTATTCTTATAAAGTTTCTTGTTCGATGAGCTAATATAGACCCCTAAATATTTAACCTTTTTTACTACCTCAAATCCTGTCATTTCCTCTAGTTTTTGTTTCTGTTGTATAGACATATTTTTAATTATCACTTTTGTTTTATTCTGATTTATTTTAAATCCTGATACCTTTCCATATTTATCAATTACTTCCAACAAAAATCTACTTGAATTTATAGGATTCATTAACGTAACCACTACATCATCTGCAAAAGCTCTAACTTTGTACTCATATTGTCTAATCTTAATTCCTCTATTTTCATTAATTCTCGTATTTTATCTAATAATGGTTCCAGAGTCAAAACAAACAATAATGGTGATAAGGGACATCCCTGTCTTGTTCCTTTCGCAATCTTAATAACTTCTGTCAAACTACCATTTACTATAATCTGTGCTGTTTGCTCTCCATAAATCGCTTTAATTATTCTAATAAAACAGTCTCCAAATTGCATTTTCTCTATTAATTTAAATAAAAAATCCCAATGCAATCGATCAAAGGCTTTCTCTGCATCCAAAAAAATAAGTGCCGCTGAAGTATTCTTCTTTTCCAAATATTCCAATATATTAATAATCTGTCTAACATTATTCCTCATCTGCCTCCCTTTTATAAAACCAGATTGATCAGTATGAATTCTTTGTTGTAAAACTAACATTAATCTATTTGCTATTATTTTTACAAAAATCTTATAATCATTATTTAAAAGTGAAATCGGCCTATAGTTACCAGGTTTAGAGCAGTCTTGCTCCTCTTTCGGTATCAGTGAAATAAAAGATGTTTTCCATGACGGGGGTATTCCCACCCTAATTGTATCTGATTAAATAATTCTTTAAGTGGGCCTAATATTTCATCCTGTGTTTTTATAATAAGTTGCTGTAAGACCATCTGTACCAGGGTTTTCCCATTTTAATTGTTTAATTGCCTCCACTATTTCTCCAGTAGCTATCGGCCGGTTCAGCTCCTCCTCTGTTCTAATGTTAGAATATTCACCTTATAATCTTTCAAATAATCATAAATGTCCCTATCCAATATTTTGTCTTTTGCATATAGTGCAGTATAAAATTCTGAGAATGCCTTTTAATTTTATCCTGTTGGTATATCTCTTTACCTTTATATTCTATTTTTTGTATGACACGTGCTTTCTGTTTCTTCCTTAAATTATATGCCAACCATCTCCCAGGTTTATTTGCATTACAAAAGGTATTATGTTTAGCATATTGTATATTCGTTGCCACCTGGTCTGCCATTAACATATTAAATTGACTCTGTAATATTTTTATAGCCTCTTTAAGTTTATGATCTTGTGGGTTTTGAATTAATAACTGTTGCTTCCTTTGAATTTCTTCTTCCAAATATCTACGCTGCCTTTGTTTATTATTCCTTTGCCTGTTGTCCAAATAAAATCAATATCCTCTAATAAATGCTTTGCTCGCTTCCCACACAGTTCCTATAGGTGTCCCTTTGTACATATTAAAATCAAAAAATTCTTTTAACTGTTTCTTACAATAAGTTACATTATCCTCATATCTAAACAGATTTTCATTCAACCTCCATGTTCTACCACCTTTTTTCCCTTGTAATAATTCCATCCATACTGGGCTATGGTCAGTTAAACACCTCGGAAATATCTTCGTTTTCTTCACCCTAGAAAGCAAGTCATTAGAAATTAAAATAAATCAATGCGTGAAAAGATTGATGCCTATCAGAAAAAAAAGTAAAATCTCTCTCATCTGGATTCCGTAACCTCCATATATCTCTAAACTCAAAGTCTTCCATCATTTCAAAAAAGGATTTTGGTAATTTTGCATGTATAGGTATCTTCTTGGAGGAGGTTCTCTTATCCTTCTTGTATCAATTACTCCATTCCAGTCTCCTAATAAAATAAACGAACTATAATCCCAGAGGGTCAACCTCTCATGTAACATTTTGTAAAACTTTTCTTGTTGCTGATTAGGTGCATAAATACCTATCAACAAAGTCTTTTGCATCTATCACCAGTTCAATAGCAATAAATCTTCCTTGAATATCTGCCTCAATTAGCTTAGCTGGTATATCCTTCCTGATATATACAACAATTCCATGCTTCTTTTCCAAAGCTGATGCAACAAAATGGTTACCCAATTTTGAATTAATTAAATATTTTTGGTCTGATAATTTTATATGTGTCTCTTGCAAACAAATCACATCATTTTTAATTGTTTCAAGTAGTGAAATATTTTCCTTCTTTTCTGAGCTGAATTCAAGCCATTAACATTCCATGACAAGATTCTATTTGCCATTACTGGCCTCCTGAAGCTTTGAAGCAGACAACGGAAGCTCCTCCTCCGGTATCTTCCGTCTAGCTCCTCCCACAGCTTCCATAATGGGATCCTGACTTTTACTTTGAGACTGTTGCTCTTCTTTACGCTTAAGGGCTCCTCTTGTCACCCTTTGCTCTTGTGGTTCCTCTAATACTGGCAGCAATAAAGGCTCTTGGGTCACCACGCCTTCTTGAGTCTCTTGAAGTTTTTCTATCACTTCTATTTCGACTTTCAAAACTGTAGAAAGAAAATCCTTTGCCTTTAAAACCGTGTCAATTCTATATCTCCTTCCTTGATAGAATAGTGTCAGTCCAACTGGCACCTCCCATCTGAATTGAATCTGATGTTTTTTAAGTTCTTGTGTAAAAAAAGCAAATTCCTTCCTGTCTCTTAACATCTTTGAAGGAATCTCTTTCAACACCTTCAACTCCTGTTCTCCAATTTTTAAAGTTGTCTGATATGAAACTTGCAGAATTTGATTTCTCATAGTCCTTTTCACAAAATAAACCACAATGTCCCGAGGAAGCTTTCTCTGTCTTGCAATCCAAGAATTAACTCTATATATTTTATCAATTTGGTAAGCTACCTCTTGGGGTCCGCTTCAATAAATTCAGCCAATGCTTCTGATATAATTTTTCTTAAGTCTTCTCCACGCTCTTCTCGCATACCACAATTCTAAGAGCTCCTTCCATAAGTTTATATTGTAATATCACAACCTGATCTTCATTTTGATCCACTTTTTCTGAACACCTTTCATTTCATCTTCTAAATACTTATTTGACTGAGAGATCTGTTGCATTTCCACTTCCAATCCTTCAATTTTTTACTCAGTCCTTGAACTGCCATAAGAATATCTTCTCTTATTTTTGCATTAAAATTCTCCATCATCTCTTTTGCCTATCTTCAGAAAGTTTTAATTGTTCTTTCAATATTTTCCTCAAGACTTGGTTCAGATCCCTTCTTCCAGAAGGCTTTAAAGGTTTAGCTGCCATTCTGTCTTCAAAAGAATCAGGAATTCAAACTTAATAACTCTCCTTCCCTCCTTTCAGTATAAAAACTCCGTTTGTAACAATCCACAAGTAACGCTGCTTCATCGTACTAAAAAATTTTTACTTTCACTTTTAGACGCCATTTTAAAAGTCAATTAATCAAAGACAAAGAAAGGTTTCAAATTTCAAAAAGGGAGTCGGTACTTGCCATGCTGATTCTGCATCAAAGATTGAACGCTTGTGAAATTCCCGTCTGCTTGGAATATCAATCAATTTAATAAGTTCTCTAGAGCAGAAGCGACATTCCTCTCCTTTTCCCTGATAAAAACAGGGGCGTGCTGAAGTTGGAAGGAGTGGAATTCGGTGGGGTCATAAATCCAGGAAAATTCGCTCTTGAGAGCAAACCCCCTGTCAGACCTGCCACTCTTCCACAATTCTGATAATCTCTTTCACCCAGAGATTATGCTAAGCTCAGTGAACAGTGATTTATTTTCTGTTTCACTGACTTTTACAATCTTCTAACACGGAGTGCTCTGTTTGAGCACCCAGCAGGAGGGTGACGTCACTGGAGCCCTCAGCATGATAGACTTTTGTCTCAATATACACCCATATAAAAATCTCCATAATAATGGTATACCAAACTACAACTTCAAAAAAGCCAACTATGATCTTAGAGACACCAACCTCTCATCTCTTGACTGGCAAATTCTATTCTCTAACTGTATCACTGCTGAAGACCATTGTATATTGTATTTTCCCGCTTGAAGCCAATAGAGTCATTAAACTATGCATACCACAAATCACCACCAAAATCAGGAAAAAGAAATTACCCATAACAATAAAAAAGTTCCAATCCCCCCAAAAAATCCCTCTGGCAAAAAAATAAAACTGGCTATGTAGCTAACTTTAAAAACTGCTACAAAAATGTATGCCACCAAAAAAGGATTGAATACACCAATTACCACATCAAACAAGAAGATCTTCTGCACACAAAATCCAATCGCGCTTACTATAATTTTATAAACAACAAACTTAAAGACTCAAGAACCATCCCACCCCTAAAAGGATCTTAAGGTAAAGAATGCAATGATGAAACAGTTAAAGCAAACCTCTTTAACACATTCTTCAGCTCAGTCTTTGTTAATAGTAATGGCTAATACCCAACATTCTCCAGTCGTATCAATAATGATTACAACACAAATAGACTTCACAGAAGATAATATTGAAAAGGCACTACACAGACTGAAACCATCTCTATCTATTGGACCTGATGGTCTATGTGCATACTTCTTAAAAAAGCTTTCCACTGTTATAGCAGAACCCCTAAGCATAATCTTTGAAAAATCCTTCAGGACCAGGCTCCCTTCCCAATCTATGGTCACTAGCTACGGTCATCCCTGTCTTCAAAAAAGGAGACCCCAGCCTAGTTGAAAATTAAGAATAAAATTTCTTTATGCTGCGTCACCTGCAAAGTAATGGAATCAGTCATCAACCAAACCATCAGCCTCCACCTAGAAACAAAAAACCTACAATTTGGTTTCAGAAAAAAATTATCCTATAATCTAAAACTTCTTCACTGCAAAAACAGATGGACTACAAATCTTGATCACGGCAAAGCAATAGATGCAATTTACATAGACTTCTGTAAAGCCTTTGACTCAGTGGTACACGACAAAGTTCTTCTAAAACTAAAATCCTATGGCATCTCTGGACACCTCCATAATTGGATAACTGCGTTCCTGTCAAACAGGCAACAAGTGGTCAAAATAGGCAGTGCCCTATCAAATCCTGCTCCTGTTAATAGCGGTGTCCCCCAAGGCAGCATTCTAGGTCCAACACTCTTCATATTATACATTAATGACCTCCGTGAACATATTATAAGTAATTGTGTTCTCTTTGCTGATGATGTTAAACTATTTAACACTACCAACAATGCTGCTACCCCTCAAAAAGACCTTGATTTTTTGTCGGAATGGTCAAAAATTTGCCAACTCTAAATCTCAACCAACAAATGCTCTGTCTTACACATTGGAAAAAAGAATCAGAACACTAAATACAAGCTTGATGGACATGACCTTGTAGATGACCTCACTCCACCAAAGACCTTGGAGTTCTCATATCAAATGATCTAAGTGCCAAAGCCCACTGCAACTACATTGCCAAAAAGGCACTAAGGGTTGTAAACCTAATCTTGCGTAGCTTCTTCTCCGGAAAGATTGCACTACTAACCAGAGCATACAAAACATTTGCTAGACCAATTCTCAATTACAGCTCGCCTGTCTGGAACCCACACTTCATTTCAGACATTAATACAATTGAGCGTGTCCAGAAATATTTTACAAGAAGGGTCCTCCACTCCTCGGATCACAACAAAATACCTTATGCCACCAGACTTGAAATTCTGGATTTAGAAAATTTAGAATTACGCCACCTTTGGCATGATCTGAGCATAACTCATAAAATCATCTGCTACAATGTCCTTCCTGTTGAAGACTACTTCAGCTTCAACCACAACAATACACGAGCACACAATAGATTTAAACTTAAAGTGAACCATTCCAATTTTGATTGTAGAAAATATGACTTTAGTAACAGAGTTGTTAATGCCTGGAATGCACTACCTGACTCTGTGGCGTCATCCCAAAATCCCCAAAACTTTAACCAAAGACTGTCTACTGTTGATCTCACCCCATTCCTAAGAGGTCTGTAAGGGGCGTGCATAAGAGCACCAGTGTGCCTATCGTTCCTGTCCTAATGTTCCCTTTGGTTGTATTCAATTTGTGTGGTTATTTCATGCTTATACTTATATATATTGTTGGGTTTGACAAAAGAAAGAAAGAAAGAAAGAAAGAAAGAAAGAAAGAAAGAAAGAAAGAAAGAAAGAAAGAAAGAAAGAAAGAAAGAAAGACTTTACACTGGACAGACAGCTGCCCAATCTACTCTTAGAAACCTCCAGTGTTGGAGCACTCACAACTTCTGAAAGCAAGCCATTCACTGATCAATTTTTCTCACTGTCATGAAATTTATCCTTAGTTCTTGGTTCTCTCTTTGATTGGTTTCCATCCATTACTTTTTGTCTTGCCCTCAAATGCCTTGGAAAATATGTTGTCCCAGTGTTCTTTGTAACAGCCTCTCAAATATTGAAAGACTTCTATATCATGTCATCCCTAGTCCTTCTCTTCATTAGAGTAGTCATATCCAGTTCCTGCAACCATTTCATCATGTTTTACTTCCAAATCCCTAATCAACTTTGTTGTTCTTCTTTGCACTCTTTCTAGTGTCTCAACTTTTTTGTATTGTGTTGACCAGAACTGGATGCAGTATTCCAAATGTGATCTTACCAAGCAGTATACAAAAGTACTAATACATCACATGAATTTGATACTATTCCTCTGTTGATGCAGTCTAGGACTGCATTGGCTTTTTCTTGACTCATATTTTAGTGGCTGGCTATTAGGACTCCTAGATCCCTCTCACAGCCACATTCAATCATATTAAGATATCTGCCTTGTCATTCTAACTTTACAGGACTTGATTGCAATGTACATTTATACCTAATCTATTACTGATTTATGTCATATATTGAAAATGACGCTAATAAAATATAATTTTTTTAACCAAGCATATTCATTCTTTATTCAGCATTTGTGTATTTGTGTTTTATATACTGTGGGATAGTTTTGATTGAATATCTTGTGCTAAACAAAGAACTTTTCTATATTAGTCAAAACAACATAATGAAGTTGGATTAATGCAAATTTTAATTATTAAATTACACCTTTCAATGATGCTTTGATTATATTGTCAGTAAATCAAGCTATCATATAGTCTGATTATGGTGTTATTGTATGACTGAAGCTAGTGAATTAATCAGCAGTGCTCAGAGAACTGTTTTCTGAACATTAAGCAGATATCTTTGATATTCAAGGGGGAAAAATGGTCAAAACTCCATTAACTTGAAAAAGAGGAGATATTAGTATAAATTTAGACATACCATGTCTGTAGTGGTTGTGTGGTAAGGAAGTCCCTGAACAAATGAGGTAGATTCTCAAGAGACTACGAATTTAAGATCTACATGGAAAACAATTTGATGTAACTGCCAGGTCTTTTCAGAAAGACAAATAGAGATATTGGACACAATGTTGTAAGCACTAATGGCCCCACTGCCATGATAATTAAGATTATTTATTTGTATCCTGCCTTTATTATTTTTACAAATAATTCATGGCAGCGAACATATACATAACATACCTCCTCCTCCTATTTTTCCCACAGCAAAAAGATTGTGAATTGATTTGGGCTGAGATAGATGACAGGCCTAAGGTCACCCAGCCGGTTTTTATGTTCAAGACAGGACTTGAACTCATGGTGTCTCAGTTTCTAGCCTTGTGCCTTAACCATTCGACCAAAGTGGTTCTCAGTTATAAGTAGTATTTTATGCTCTATGCTGTTTTTACTGCTTTATCTTGGCACTGATACCCAGAATATCTTCTGCCATTTCTGCCAGTAGTTCAGTGGTACTATTCAGCCTGTTTTATCCGATTCAGATGAACCGGTAGCGGTGGCTGCGGGAGGCCCCACCCACCCAGCCGGATGTTATCACATCCTGTTTTTGACGCTCTGTGCATGTGCAGAAGGTCCTGCATACACACGGAGGTGGCGCGTGCTCCCATTTGTGAACCAGTAGTGAACGTAGGTGAATACCACTCCTGCATTAGTTGTTATTCTGACCTAAATTACGAGGGTGCTGCCTGAATGTAACAGCAAAGAGTGCTTCTGCCATCCAAATCAAAGGTCAAATGTATTATTAATGGTTAATCTATGATGTAGCAATTCAAATTTTGGACTAGGATGAGAAAGATTAAGATTCGGGTTCATTCTCTGCTAATGGAAATTCAGGCTTGTATAGGGAAAAATTAAAGGAAGAAATGCTATGTATGCCAACCCGAATTCCTAGAAGAAAGAAAGGATTGAAAACAAACTAATTAATTTAATGCCAGCCAAGTTATCTTAGCACATGAACAGAAAATCCCACAACACTTTTTCTCTACCTCTGGAAGTTAGAATATTATAATAACAAATTAAATACTGTATAATTGACTTTTTTTATGAGTCCCAGACTTCTCTGCCTCTGGAGTTCAGACCTTGTGCCTAATGGAAGAAAGACTAAAAATAACAAAATAGCTGTTGGAGAGGGACATAAGCAGTACCTTAAAAAGACTTCTCACTATACTCGTTAAAAAGATCTGAGGATCCTTGGAAATGAACTTGTGCTGGCACAAGATATACAGAAAGTACTGGAGGACTCATAGAGTTACCAATGAATATTACATTGAGAAAATTCAGTTATAAGAACTAATAACTGTGTCACTGTAAAATTCTGAAATTTAAAAGCATTATTTCAAGTTTATTGCAGAAGATTCAAACAATAAATCACAAAACCTTTGTTTTTGAATGCCACCTTTCTTCCTGATAATGAAGTTTATGCATCTTTTTAAGCATATTACTATGTGAGGAGTTATAAAAAGGGATTGAACTATGATGTCATATCTATTTCAATATTAATTGAAAAGCAATTTCACGAAGTGTATATACATGTTGTCACACATATTTTTATGAAATAATTAGGCACCAATAAATGCTATATTTTAGGGGATGATCACCTATTTCAGTCACTTATTCTTGTATTACCATAGAAAATGAAAATATCAAGGATGCATGCTTGCAAGAGTACTACAGAGTTCTAGGAATGCATAAATTGGCTCGATACAGGAACCATTTTACACTTCACTTTTAATTAGCTTTCTACCTGTGATATTTACCAATATAATTATCTTCTGAGAAAGCTTTCTTGAACTTGAATCCCCTACATGCTGGACCTAAGCGCTGTGTCTTTAACACAGTTGATTTTCAATGTGAAAAGCATATGCAAAAAAAAACAACTTCTGGTACATTAGACATATTTGTTGTCTGAGGCAAAACATATACTGAGCTAGCTAACCTAGATGAAAACAAGAAGTGATTCTGCATTTTTGGTTCATGACTTATGTATTAATCATGGATCATACAGGGTCATGAAACTTCTGTAAAGCTGTGATATATTTGTGCCACAAGGCATAATCACAGAATTTCTCCAAACTTAAGAATTTTATCAGGAAACTTCACCATACCAAAATCCCTAAAACAGTCTTTTGAGGAATTTGCCATTCATTTTGTTTTGGCGCCCAAGACTAGACAGTTTGGAAACCTACTTCCCCAAAGAATTTTAGAACTATTGTATTACTGTTTATTCTGTTTTCTTAGTGATAAATAGCCCTGCTTTGGCATATGGTAACCATGGTTATCAAATTCAAGAAGCAATTACTAAATGCATGTATTCTAGCCACTTCCTAGATACGGAAACTTCACCCACCACATGTCCCACTGTGGGTGTGATTGGAATCAAACTGCTTCAGATTATTGCCAAACTCAGGTTACGTAGGGGTTAAGAGCATGTTAAATAGACTTTAGAGATCTGAATTAACTCAGTCTCAGTACAGTTTTCATGCATTCAGAACTTATGCAAACCAAAGATTTGTACACATTACAAACATCTGTATTTGTGGGATGATTTTACTGTTTCTCTCTACAGCTTAAAAGTATGCTTCGTGATTTTATGGGAAACTTTAGTTTCTATTTTTTGCGAGCTAAATGGCAGATTAAATACATTATTAAAATTTATTTTAGCTTTATATAGCTACTTCCCATCCCACCCTCCTCCTAACAAACAGGAAGCAGCAGGTGAAGCTAAGCAAGATCACATCAAATACCTGTACAATTAGCACAGGGGCCCCCCAAGGCTGTGTGCTCTCCCCACTTCTCTTCTCTCTGTATACCAATGACTGCATCTCCAATGATCCATTTGTTAAGCTACTGAAGTTCGCAGATGACACAACAGTGATTGGTCTCATTCGAGACAATGACGAATCCGCATATAGACGAGAGGTCGAACGACTAGCCTTGTGGTGCAACCAAAACAATCTGGAACTGAACACACTAAAAACCGTAGAAATGGTGGTAGACTTTAGGAAAAACCCTTCCATACTTCCACCTCTCACAATACTTGACAACACAGTATCAACAGTAGAAACCTTCAAATTTCTGGGTTCTATCATATCGCAAGATCTCAAATGGACAGCTAACATCAAAAACATCATTAAAAAAGGACAACAAAGAATGTTCTTTCTGCGCCAACTCAGTAAGCTCAAACTGCCCAAGGAGCTGCTGATCCAATTCTACAGAGGAATTATTGAGTCTGTCATTTGCACCTCTATAACTGTCTGGTTCGGTTCTGCAACCCAACAAGAAAAACACAGACTTCAGAGGATAATTAGAACTGCAGAAAAAATAATTGCTACCAACTTGCCTTCCATTGAGGACCTGTATACTGCACGAATCAAGAAGAGGGCCGTGAAAATATTTGCAGATCCCTCGCATCCTGGACATAAACTGTTTCAACTCCTACCCTCAAAACGACGCTATAGAGCACTGCACACCAGAACAACTAGACACAAGAACAGTTTTTTCCCGAAGGCCATCACTCTGCTAAACAAATAATTCCCTCAACACTGTCAGACTATTTACTGAATCTGCACTACTATTAATCGTTTCATAGTTCCCATCACCAATCTCTTTCCACTTATGACTGTATGACTATAACTTGTTGCTGGCAATCCTTATGATTTATATTGATATATTGATCATCAATTGTGTTGTAAATGTTGTACCTTGATGAACGTATCTTTTCTTTTATGTACACTGAGAGCATATGCACCAAGACAAATTCCTTGTGTGTCCAATCACACTTGGCCAATAAAATTCTATTCTATAAAATTCTATTCTATTCTATTCTATTCTTTCAGTGTTCTCAGATCTTTATGATAAAAGAGGCAAGATTTAATACTTCTAAATATTCACCTTAGTATTCAAAACAATTAGAATTTTTCTCGGCCTTTGGTCTTAAATTGTACAGCTCTATAAACTGATATGTTGATATAGGGAATTGCAAATTTATATGCTGCTTTAGGCAGCTTACATAGAGAGCTTACCTAAAGACTAAAAATGTGGATTTTTGTAGAAAATGACCAGGCTGAGCCTTGAGGGAGGGGTCAAATGTATCATCAGTCATGAGTCCCTGTGTGCCCTCAAGGCATCTAAGTCCAGCCCATCTTGAATTTCTTAACTCCTGCTAATTTCCCTTGACCACTAATAGTTCAGATTCTTGTAGGGAGCTTAAGGTAATAAATCTTTTAATTGCCCGAATATCCTGATTTCCCCAGAGCCTGACAATTTTATTGTTAGATATTGACAGTTTGCATAGTTTTCTGTCTGGTCCATTGTTTGAGCGGGAAGAATACTCAAACGTGATTGGCTGAGCCCTCTGGCAGTTCCCTCTATAAGGGCAAGCTGTCAGAGAGGCTAGTTGCTGATTGTACATAGTTGCTGAATAAAGAGCTGTTGTCTGTAGCCTGTTTCCAGTCTCCTCATTCTTCCAACTTAACATTTATCACCCTTCTAAATTTTATTTTAAAAAAGGCCTGCCTCAACTCTCAAAGGCAATTTATTCCAGAGCATGGGCTCTGCCATCGGATTGAACAGAATTTGCTGTTCATGTTAGACAAATGTCATGACATACAAAAACTACTTCTTTTAGGATCCATCAATATAGGATGGATTCTACAGTAATACACAATTCTACAGATATTTTGAACCCCAATAAATACCAATGTTCATTAAACTTACGGAGCATACAAAATATGTTTTTAAATGTATTAAATAACCATCAAACAAAGCAAGTGAAATATTCAAATCTATTGATAATCTATATAACAAAAATCAGTGGCAATTCTTCTGTAAGGTTTACATGTTCAAATAAGGTTCCAATATTTAGAAGGCTTTATTTCTTGTGCACTAGATTAAATTATCATATGGAATATGAATGAATTATACCAGTTGAATCTCTAATTATTTAATTCTTCTTGAACCCTCTTTTTCTTGCATGCTTTTCTACTTAATAGTGGGTCCTCATGATCCATTAACCTAGTTGGTTTGCTGTTTTTAGTGAAAAATTTGGCTTTTGGGAGGAATGGGGGAAAGATTAATTTATTTCTCTTATATTATTATTCTTGAGAAAGATACAGGATGTACTTGAATGGGAGCTAATATAGTTAGGGTCAGCAACTTTTTTGTGCCAGTGAACACTTTCTTCTTTTAAGTAAGCAATTTTCAATTTGTTAAATCTGCAGAAGATATCCTGATGAAAATTGTATTATTAGGCATGTGGGACTGAATTTTTTTATCCTATTGGATATATGTGTGAACACCAGGAAAATTATAGCATGACAAAATATGCTAAGACTTATGGGGTGTTGACAAATCCATTTTGCACCTTTTTTGACTAGCAGTAATTTTGTGCAACACGAAGAGCTATAGAGGAACCACCTATGCTGGATTTATTTTATGTTTTGCTATACACTTTATATTAATGCATTTTATATTATTCATTCTTCTACCTTTTATACATCTAAATATGCAATTATTGAGCCGCGGTGTGGCTCAGGCTGTAAGAAGCCTGTTATTAAACACAGCTGCTTGCAATTACTGCAGGCTTGAGTCCCATCAGGCCCAAGGTTGACTCAGCCTTCCATCCTTTATAAGGTAGGTAAAATGAGGACCCAGATTGTTGGGGGCAATTAAGCTGACTTTGTATATAATATACAAATAGGATGAAACTATTGCCTTACACAATGTAAGCCACCCTGAGTCTTCGGAGAAGGGCGGGATATAAATGTAAATTAAAAAAAAATACAAGTTATTGAAATCGCAGTATTTTTTTTCCTTGAAAAAAGTCTATTTACCTAACTTCTGTATTATAGATATAGTTTTACATTTGGTAAACACAAGAAGCCACACATTTTGGACTTTAAAAAAAAGCCTATACTAACAGTGTGGCTTTCCCCAATTATGTATTCTTTAGATCTGGTAAAAAGTTGTAATAAATAATTCCATGTGACAAACTTAAAAAAAAAAAAAAGTGGCATCTAGCTTGTTTGGATAGAAGAGTGGAATCACCATTTCAAAAAACCAGACAGATTTAAAAGTAGAATTCCTGTGCTAGCATCACATTCTGTCTTGTTCATTGGTGTAACCTCTAAAACCATATTTTGATATAAAGGATGGAAACTGAAAATAAAAGAATGAAATTAAATCAGGGTAGGAATTTGGGCTTCCAAACTACAGACTTCTACCTAGAAATATAGAAAGTGGGAATTATGATCAATATCCCCACAATAGAAAGACAATTTCGTATTTATTTTCAGTTTTGCCTGAATGAGTAGATATTTTTATAAGGTATGATATGACATGAGCATTTAATTACAATCCCCAAAAACAATCTAAGAAGATTGTGATAGCATTATCAAAGTATTTTTTTTATAATTAATTCTTAATGACACCCAGAGATTGATCTAAAGAAATGTAATATCATATGGATTTCTCTTTGAATTGCAAGTTCAAATCCTAGTTCCTGATTTCATTTCTTAAAGCTTTTTTTTTTTAAAGGCTTTTGAAACAAGAGGTTTATATAGTTTTGGAAAGACTGTTCAAATTGTAAATGATATGGTTATCTAGCATTCTTGAAATACTGTTAATATGAGAAGTAAGCTGAGAGCCAGCAGTTCTCATACGAGAGCTGGCAGTTACATAAACATAACTGCTCAGATTCAACACCACAGACACCACAAATATGCCATTAATTTGTGGGAAGGATGAATTTGAACCACAATAGACATAGGAGGCCCTTGCTCCTTTACACTTTATGTAATCAATTATTTAATTTGGCTTGATATGTATGTTGGCAACTGTATTTATTTTCCCTTCCAGTCCATTATATTTTCTAGTAGTTCTGGGAACTGGCTACAAATTCGCCATCTACCTATTCACTTGGATCAGGATAACATCAATTTTGGTCCTCAGGATATACATTTTATTTAGTGTAGCCTACAGGATTATAAACCCTCACTACGTCATCTCATTTCTTTGCTTGCCAAATATTTTAACTATTCTAATGTATTTGGAAAGGGGAAAGCACTTACCCTGCTTTCTCATCAATTACACAATCAATCTTTCTTCATCTCTCTATCTCCCTTCCAGTCCTTTTTTTTTGGGGGGGGGAGGAAGAAAGGCTCACTCTAGGTCATTGATGGCTAACCGTTTCCAGACTGAGTGCCTAAAGCACGTGTGTGCATGCCTGAACCCCCCAATGTATGTGACCCCCCACACACATACCCATCCCACACATGCATGCCCACCTGCACATGCTTTGTCCCCCGTGCATGCACGGCAGAGACCCAAAGACCAGCTGGCTGGTGGGAGTGACTGCATGCACAGTGGAGCTGAACTGGGCAACGGCTCACGTGCCCAGAGAGGACTCTGCGTGCCACCTCTGGTATGGGTGCCATAGGTTTGCCATCATGGCTCTAGGTAAACTATATTTACCTGCTTTACTTACATCTTTCCAATCTTGGACCATGATACTTCCCCCCCCCTCATTTCTGAACAGTTGCAGAAGACACAAAACTTTATCAAACCTCATCTCAATGGACCATATAATCTGATATGCCTGAAAAAGGAACACAAATATTTAATTTTCATTGTCACTATGTGAAGTTTGAATAAATGTTCGATCTGCACTTGAGGTTTTGGAACAACTTTTGAGGATTTCAAATTTAAGAAATTTCCAGTGTTGGAGCATTCACAACTTCTGCAGGCAAGTCATTCCACTTATTAATTGTTCTAACTGTCAGGAAATTTCTCCTTAGTTCTAAGTTGCTTCTTTCCTTGATCAGTTTCCACCCATTGCTTCTTGTTCTACCCTCAGGTGCTTTGGAGAACAGCCCGACTCCCTCTTCTTTGTGGCAACCCCTGAGATAGTGGAACACTTCTATCACTGGTATCACTTCTCTCAGAATTGTATCTTAACATTATTTTCTGCACAATAAATTTAGATGATGGTTTTTATTTTGAGGAACCTGCAGTTCATCTTGATAAAGTTTGAACAGTTTTTAAAAGATTACATCCTCTATGTAAGGGAACCTAGAAAAGTGTTCTTTTCCATTGCCTTTTTTAGACTGGTTGGGCTGCCATATTAGATAGTTCTAATGAGGCTAGAGTCCAGAATGTTGCAATGAACAATTTCCACAACTGCATAGGGAAAGATATATAGGATATTTGGGTCTTTGCCAATTTTAACTATAAATTTATTACTAATTTTGCAGCTGTGACCACTCTGCCCACAGCTTACTAGGAGGGAGATTCCATTTATATGTATACTGAAGCCCAACAAATCTTTCTTCACCTAAGATAAATAGGGATAGGGGTTTTTTTCTCCTAAATAATCATGTATTCAATCTTATGAAGTATTCTGTATTTCCCGTCCTTATATTAATCAATTTTACCTATTTATTCAAAACTTAGATAATCAAGTAAGATTCACAGGCCATAAATTGTTTCCATCTTTTAAAACCTTTTAAAGGAAATTTTAGATAAGGATGCGTTATAGTAGATTTCAAGTCTTGCTATTATGAGAAAAAGCTCTTGTGCAATACTCACCCAGAATCTCAATGATGATTTGTCAGACTTGAAGCAACATACTAAACGATAATGGGCGAGATAACCACAAACTAATAGAATGTTGTTATTTTTTTAAAAAATGTTGTAATTTAGTGTGAGATGTAAAAAAGCGTCTGCTTTTCTCAATTTTCGTTATACATTAATGTCCTCCAAGTTCAGGAATGGGGAATTCATGTTCCACACAAGACCTCCAGATGTTTTCCTGAGTCTTCCCAGAAAGCTTGCTGACTGTAATTGTTGAAAATTGATAGTATACTGCAAGAATTATTCATATCAGAATACAGTAACAGATCTTGGAAATGCCATGAAACAGAAGGGACATTTTACTAGATACAATGGACTTGCAAAATATGCTCAAAATTTATAGATAGATGATAGATAGATAGACAGACGACAGACAGACAGACCTTTATTATTTATTTTTCTCTTGGAATTTAAGCAAATTTATGCTCATTAACGTTTCAGAAACCATAATTAATGTCGATATAAACATTTTTCCTTATTTTAAAGGGCACCATAGTGTTAAACGCTAGGTGCTACTGTATAAATATTGCTGTATCTGAATAATATATTACTTTACCTCATATACAACAGAACAATATTAATAAAAAGGGGAATTGTTAGTATGGTCTGTGGTATGTTGGTGTATGTAGCCTATCATATGGTTAAAAATCAACCTTTAAATCATCCTTTAGGCGTTGATTCTTTTTTTTTTTAATATACTGTAATTTGTGAAGCCAATCACTGCAATCTGTGAACAACATTATTTATAAAACCTGATGTTAGGGTTCTATTAGTGGCAAGAAAATCCTAGATGAACTTCTGCAAATTATCTAATCAGGGAAGCTGGAATGCAGAGAATATAAACATGAAATTCTTTCCAGGAGACAAGAAGAGGAAAGAGTGAGAAAAAGAAACCAAGACTCCTTTTCATTTTTAAAGGATGCCTGGTATAAATCCTATAACTTCTCTCTTGCCTACTCAGATACAGTCAACTGCCTGATCTGTCTGCCACTCCATATCAGAGTTCCCCAATCTTTCTGGCTTTGAGAACCGATGTGGGTGGGAGATGGGATGGTTGTGTGTGAGCAGCTGGCAAGCATACATGCTTGCAGCTCCATTTGCATGAGTCTTATGCACATGCGTCTGCCACTCATGCAAGTGGAATGCATGCACACATGCTTGCCTGCTGTTTGTGCAAGTAGAGATGTGTCTGCTTGCTGTTTCCATGGCTTGGTTGTAAACAGGTTGTAAGATATTATTATTTTATTTACACAAAATAACAGTATACACAGCAAACGAGATAACTATGCTGGATTTCGTATCACAGATCACTAGTCGATCACTTCCCAAGTATTTAGGACTGTGTGATGTATCAGCGAATTATGCGAGCAGATCCCAGTAAGGTGGCCTTCTGCAGCTAACCAATGGTGATCTTGTCAGTGCCAATTGCTTTTAAGTGCTTGTCTAAGTCTTTAGGCACAGCTCCCAGTGTGCCGAGTACCACTGGAACCACCTGCACTGGTTTATGCCAGAGTCTCTGCAATTCAATTCTCAAATCTTGATATCTGGTGATTTTTTCAAGTTGTTTTTCATCAATTCTGCTGTCACCAGGTATAGCAATGTCGATTATCCACACTTTTTTTCTTTTCCACAATCGTGATATCCGGGGTATTGTGTTCCAAAACTTTATCAGTCTGTATTCGTAAATCCCACAGTAGTTTTGCATGCTCATTTTCAATAACTTTTTCAGCTTATGATCCCACCAGTTCTTTGCTACAGGCAGATGGTAGTTGTGACACAAGTTCCAGTGGACCATCTGAGCGACTGTGTTGTGTATTATCATCATCATCATCATCATCATCATCATCATCATCATCATCAAGAAATCTAGAGTGTGTAGTCTATTGTTATTCCTATTGGACTATTTTTTTCTCATATAGAAATGCCCAGCGAGACAGGGAAGAGGGCTTAAGTGAGGAATTAATTTTGAATCATTGCATAGCCACAAGAGATCTAGAACTAATCCTCTAGCCCTAAATTCTATAGAACCTTATCTATCTGTTCCCCAAGGAAAGCAAGAAGTCTGAAAAGATTCCTGTATTATAGGCAGAATATAATAAAGTAGTTATCTTGGATTCTACACATGTGGATCTGGTTGTTTGCCCTTGAAAAACCTTGTTCCTTATTTAGAGATAGCAATAGCAATAGCACTTAGACTTAAATACTGTTTTACAGTGCTTTACAGCCCTCTCCGAGCATTCCATCAGCTGAGGGCCCAGGGTAGGGGTGGCGGGGTGGCGGTTATTATTAAGGAGAGTCTCGAGCCGAGGGAAACCACTGTGCCTCAGATAGCTAGGTGTGAATCCCTCTACATGAAGTGGGGTCGTAGGAATCAGGTGGGCTTGTTGATCACGTACCTGGCTCATTGCTGCGTGACAACAGCCCTGCCTGAGCTGTTGGAGTTGCTGGCCGGGTTGGCATTTGAAACCCCTAGACTGTTGGTCATGGGGGATTTCAATTTGCCATCAGCCGGCGTAGCATCCTCGGCAGCTCAGAAGTTCATGGCTTCCATGACGGCCATGGACCTGATTCAGTTAATTGACGGCCCTACCCACGTCGGGGGAGGCACCCTAGACCTGATTTTTATCTCTGGCCAGTGGTCTAATGATCTGGTTTTAAATGATTTAGTTGTCGAACCTTTGTCATGGTCAGATCATTTTCTCCTTTGTCTAGACTTTCTGACCGCTACCCACCACCGCAGGGAGACGGAACCAATGCGTTGGTTCCGTCCCAGGTGCCTGATGGACCCGGAGAGGTTCCTGACGGAGCTTGGGCCGTTTCCCGAGCACCTGGCCCACGACTCGACTGAAGAACTAGTTGGGAACAGGCCGCGGCTGGAGCTTTGGACCGTGTCGTGCCTTTGCGGCCTCTGACCCGGCGTCGGTCTCAACCAGCTCCTTGGTTTTCCGAGGAGCTGAGGGAGATGAAGCGCTGGAGAAGACGCCTAGAGAGTGTCTTGAGATCCAGCCGTTCTGAGGCTGACCGGACACTAGTTAGGTCCTATAGTAGGACCTACCTAGTGGCAATGAGGGTTGCGAAGCGTTCCTACGTTTCCTCCCTCATTGCATCGGCAGATAACCGCCCAGCCGCCCTGTTTCGGGTGACCCGCTCACTCCTTCAACAGGAGGGGCGGGAGGACCCCCTACAAGGGCGTGCCGAGGAGTTTAACGGTTATCTATACGACAAAATCGTTCAGCTTCGGGATGGACTGGATCAAAATTGGGTAGATCCAGGCGAGGGTTCCAAGACCCATCTTGTTGAGGTGGTTTGGGATGACTTCGATCCTGTGACTCCCGAGGACATGGACAGGTTGCTGGGTAGGCTGAACGCCACCACATGTTTACTGGATCCGTGCCCCTCCTGGTTAGTACTGGCTACTCAGGAGGTGACACGAGGCTGGCTCCAGGGGATTACAAATGCTTCTTTGTGGGAGGGGGTCTTTCCTGCGGCCTTGAAAGAGGCAGTGGTGAGACCCCTCCTCAAGAAGCCTTCCCTGGACCCAGCTGTTTTAGGGAACTACTGGCCAGTCTCCAATCTTCGCTTCACGGCGAAGGTTGTAGAGAGTGTGGTGGCATGTCAGCTACCCCAGTACCTGGATGAAGCTGTCTATCTAGACCCGTTCCAGTCTAGCTTCCGGCCCGGATACAGTACGGAGACAGCTTTGGTCGCACTGGTGGATGATCTCTGGAGGGCCAGGGATAGGGGTTACTCCTCTGCCCTGGTCCTATTAGACCTCTCAGCGGCTTTTGATACCATCAACCATGGTATCCTGCTGCGCCGGTTGGAGGGGTTGGGAGTGGGAGGCACCGTTTATCGGTGGTTCTCCTCCTACCTTTCTGACCGGACGCAGACAGTGTTGACAGGGGGGCAGAGATCGACTCCAAGGTGCCTCATGTGTGGGGTGCCGCAGGGGTCGATTCTCTCACCCCTCCTGTTCAACATCTATATGAAGCCGCTGGGTGAGATCATCAGTGGCTTTGGGGTGAGATACCAACTGTACGCTGATGATACTCAGCTGTACTTTTCCACCCCGGGCCACCCCAGTGAAGCTGTTGAAGTGCTGTCCCGGTGTTTGGAAGCCGTACGGGTCTGGATGGGGAGGAACAGGCTCAGACTTAATCCCTCCAAGACGGAGTGGCTGTGGATGCCGGCACCTCAGTACAGTCAGCTGCAGATGCGGCTGTCTGTCGGGGGTGAATCATTGGCCCGATGGAGAAGGTACGCAACTTGGGCGCACTCCTGGATGGTCGGTTGTCCTTTGAAGATCATTTGGCGACCGTCTCCAAGAGAGCTTTTTATCAGGTTCGCCTGATCCGCCAGTTGCGTCCCTTCCTGGACCGGGATGCCTTATGCACAGTCACTCATGCTCTCGTTACCTCTCGCCTGGACTACTGCAATGCTCTCTACATGGGGCTCCCCTTGAAGAGCACCCGGAGACTTCAGCTAGTTCAGAACGCGGCTGCGCGGGTTATTGAGGGAGCGGTTCGGAGCTCCCACATAACACCTATCCTGCGCAGACTGCACTGGCTACCTGTTGTTTTCCGGGTGCGCTTCAAGGTATTGGTTACCACCTTTAAAGCGCTCCATGGCTTAGGACCGGGCTATCTACGGGACCGTCTACTGCCGGCCTCTATCTCCCATCGTCCGGTGCGCTCCCACAGAGAGGGACTCCTCAGGGTGCCGTCAGCCAAACAGTGGGAGGGCCTTCTCTGTGGGGGCTCCGACCCTGTGGAACGAACTTCCCCTCGGACTTTGACAATTACCTGACCTTAGGACCTTTCGCCGCGAACTTAAAACTTATTTATTTCGCATGGCTGGACTAGCTTGATTTTTACCTTTGAATTTTAATTGAATTTGATGGGTTTTTAAAGTTTTGTAATTTTATGGAGGAGTGTGTTATTTTAACATTTGGGCAAATTTAAATTAGTTTTTTAAGGGATGTTTTTAACTATTGTGTGTATCTGTATTTTATCTGCCTGTTCACCGCCCTGAGTCCTTCGGGAGAAGGGCGGTATACAAATTAAAATATTCATTCATCTATTCATTCACTCTCTAAGTGGTTTACAGAGTCAGCATATTGCCCCCAACAATTTGGGTCCTCGTTTTACCCATTTTGGAAGGCTGTGTCAGCCTTGAGCCTGGTAGGATTTGAACTGCCAAATTGCAGGCAGCTGGCAATCAACAGAAATAGCCTGCAGTACTGCACTCTAACCACTGCGTAACCAAGGCTCCTAGGAGTAATTATACTGCATAGTATTCCTTCTCTCTCTTAGACTGGTTGCTGCTCTCTTACTTGTGGCAAGACTCTCTTCACTCTTCCCCACCTGCAGAAAGTAGAATTGTCTTGTACCTTTTGTGTACAGCCATGATGGCGAATCTATGGCATGCGTGTCAGAGGTGGCACACAGTGCCCTCTCTGTGGGCACATGAGCCATCGCCCCAGTTCAGCTCTGCCGCACATGTGGGTGCACTTCCCACAGGCCAGCTGGTCTTCAGGTCTCTACCGTGCATGTGCAGGGCCTTGGGCGCATGTGGGGAGCTGTGCATGCATGCACAGGGCCGGGGTGCATGCAGAAGGCCATGTGTGGGGAGGATGGGGCGCATGCACAGGGCACGTGCATGCATTGCATTTGGGGGTTCAGGCAAGCGCATACGCATTTGCGCACACATGCAAGCACTTTGGTCACTTGTTCTAGAAAAGGTTAGCCGTCACTGGTGTATAGAGTCCTATAAAAAACTTCTTAAATGCTTTTCTTGGAAGTCAGTCCTAACTCTTTCTTTAACCTGTCCTTGAACCACCAACAAGCCTTTAACAGATAGTGATGGGTAAATATATCTTGGGTTGCCAACCATTTTACTCATCAGAGTTCTTTAACCCTCCACCAGTTTCTTCCATCTAGCCACTTCAGCAGCAACCCCACCACTACCATCCATACTAGGAAATTATACTATCTAGTCACCTCTAAGGGTTGTACTATTTAGTTTACTGTAAGGGTTCTTCCATCAGCTACAAAAACAGCTATCTATTCAGTAACAGCCCTGGGTGCCTGCAGAGAGTCATACATTGTAACTTATTTCTTCTTCGCCTTCTCTGTTGTCTTCTAATTCATTCCAAACCTCCTGGGTTATTTTGCCCATTATCGGATGATTCTGTGTAAGTGATTATCAGAGTTAATAACTTCAATGCACATCCATCTTTCTCAGTGGAATTCCCTTTAGCATGTGAATTGAATCTATCTAGCATATAAAAGATATTTAGAAGCACCATTACTTGTCTGCAACAGCAAAAAAATAACAACAAAATTCCAAGAAAGGAGTAGGATATTAGCAGTCTTTATAGTTTGTATTTTCAGAACAAAGACTTGGAAATGATTTGGAGAAGAAAAATGAAGAGGATTTCTGCCTATTTAGAGATGAGGAATTTCTTTGATTTTAGTGGTACTTTTTTGTTTTTGTTTTTTACTGGGCTGTTATACTCAGTGCTCCATGCTTATTCATTGCTCTAAGCTAAGAGGATTTTTTACTGCATAAGTGTATAATAGTAATATTCTACTTATCCCTGTTTTAGAACACTATATTTTATGGGGGAGGGATCTGTCTTTTTCTTAAAACAGGTTAAGGACATAATTCCTTTCTTTTTCTACTCCCCCTCTCCTTTAAATTATCTATTGTTCAGTTGCCAATAAGTTAGTTTCCCATTAGTTTCTATCTCCACAGAAAGAAATTGCTTTCTTCTCCTCCCCATCTCTTTAGCATTTAGGTGCTTCAGATGTACCTGAGTGATGTACCTCTTTTACTATTAATATTACTATATGCAACTTTGACTTTGTATATAAATATACAAATAGGATGAGACTATTGCCTTACACAATGTAAGCCACCCTGAGTCTTTGGAGAAGGGCGGGATATAAATTCAAAAAAAAAACCACTTCCTTGCCTTTTGTTAAACCATCTATTAAAGAACATTATTATTTTTTAAAAAAAATTCTGACCTTTCCTAATTATAGCAGGAGTGTACATGATAAGTAATCACCTATAAAGCACTAAACATGTCAATTAACTAAAGAAAAGACTGTGTCAGCAAAAATTGATTTTGCTGCTTTCTGAATCTGGAAGCACTTTCCACTAGTTCAAATGGATATAACAAGACATACTGAAGTTAAGTTTTTGAGTCTGAACATCTTCACCTCACCCGCAAAACCTTCTATATTTTATCTGGCTAGCAGTGAGATATGACAGCCTGTAATATAGTTTGGACAGCACCAATTTTATAGTTATAAAATATAAGGAGAAACTATATATAAAAATCAGGTAAGATTGCATGTTGTATGTTTATTCTTTTTATTATGCAGTGCAACAAGATATCATATGGCAATGTTTTTTCAAACTTGGAAATTTTAAGTTATGTGGACTTCAACTCCCAAAATTCCCTAGCCAGCAAGCCATGAGGTTCAAATATATGCTTATGTAATCCTATTCAAACCAGTGGTGGGAAAGACTCCTGAGATTTGCAAGCTGCATTCTTGCTAAGATTTTTCTGTTCTGCAGCCCATGGATATGGCATTTCCGTCATTGATCTTCTTTCAATCTAAAGGAAAAAACTGTTAGGGGATAACCTTAAAATGCAGATAACGATGTAATTTAAGTTTGAAGCCTTACTTGCATGATGAGGTAAAATAAATATCTAACTGAAAGTTGTATCTGAAATTTACAGCACGTTGAGATGGGAAGAAAGGAATATCAGTCAGGTGGGGTGGGGTAATTCTATTTCAATTAAAAAAAATTCACTTCATACAAACCAGTCTCAGAACAAACTGAAAATTAATCATATGATTTACAGTAGTTTAAAAAATACAATTTAACAATGAAAATTAACTAATAGGAGAAAACCATAAATCTCCTTGAGCAATTTTCAGTGAAAATACAAATATGGGTAAAAAGGTGCATCAAATGCTAGATCTTTTAGAAAATAGAATAGAATAGAATAGAATAGAATAGAATAGAATAGGATAGGATAGGATAGGATAGGATAGGATAGGATAGGATAGGATAGGATAGGATAAGATAGAATAGAATAGAATAGAATAGAATAGAATAGAATAGAATAGAATAGAATAGAATAGAATAGAATAGATATTTTTATTGGCCAAGTGTGATTGGACACACAAGGAATTTGTCTTGGTACATATGCTTTCAGTGTAGATAAAAGAAAAGATACGTTCATCAAGAATCATAAGGTACAACACTTAATGATAGTCATAGCGTACAAATAAGCAATCAGGAAACAATCAATATCAATAAATCGTAAGGATACAAGCAACAAAGTTACAGTCATACAGTCATAAGTGGAAGAAGATGGGTGATGGTAATGATGAGAAGATTAAAAGTAGTGCAGATTTAGTAAATAGTTTGAAAGTGTTTAGAGAATTATTTGTTTAGCAGAGTGATGGCATTCGGAGAAAAACTGTCCTTGTGTCTAGTTGTTCTGTAGCATCGTTTTGAGGGTAGGAGTTAAACAGTTTATGTCCAGGATGAGAGGGGTCTATAAATATTTTCACAGCCCTCTTTTTGACTTGTGCAGTATACAGGTCCTCAATGGAAGGCAGGTTGGTAGCAATTGTTTTTTCTGCAGTTCTAATTATCCTCTGAAGTCTGTCTCTGTCTTGTTGGGTTGCAGAACCAAACCAGAAAGTTATAGAGGTGCAGATAACAGACTCAATAATTCCTCTGTAGAACTGAATCAGCAGCTCCTTGGGCAGTTTGAGCTTTCTGAGTTGGTGCAGAAAGAACATTCTTTGTTGTGCTTTTTTGATGGTGTTTTTGATGTTAGCTGTCCATTTTAGATCTTGCGATATAGTAGAACCTAGAAATTTGAAGGTCTCTACTGTTGATACTGTGTTGTTTAGTATTGCAAGAGGTGGAAGTATGGAAGGATTTCTCCTAAAGTCTACCACCATTTCTACGGTTTTGAGTGTGTTCAGTTCCAGTATATTCCAGTAAATATTCCAGAATATTTCAGTATTCATGACCTTTGTGGAGAAAAATGCTTACCCACCAAGAGAACAAGGGTAATATTTATATAAAAATAAAATGATATTGACAAATGATATTTGGTCTAGAAGATGTACAGCCTGTATAATATGTAGGAAACATAAGGTCCACAGATAAACAAAATATTTGAAAGATATTTTTAATGTTTTGAATTTTTCATTTTGTCTGATTTAACTTTTTTATATAGAGTTAAAGGAATTAGAGATATTAAAAGGGAGAATTGGATGATAAATTTAACTGTCTCCTCGTCTTCCTCCACAAGATGAAGACTGCTCAGTGTTTCAGAAACAATACACAGAAGGAAGCAGGAATGGGCTGCTGGGGGATTCGCAGGGTTTTGGGAGAACCTCTAGCTAAGATTCTGTGCAGTTCAGAGAACCCCCAAATCCCAGTACTGGCTGGCCCTGCCCTGTCCCTCCCAGGAATCCCCACGTGACCCATTTTGAATGCAGGTAAGTGCAGGGCGCACACAAAGGCTCAGAGAGGGTGAAAAACGGGCCTACTGGAAGTTTTGGAAGGCTGGAAATGGGTCAGTTTCCAGCCTCCAGAGGGCCTCCGGAGTCTGGGAAGGCATTTTTGCCCTCCCAGAGGCTTGAGGAAAGCCTTCGGAGCCTGTGGAGGGCAAAAATGCCCCCCCCCGCTGTGGTTCAGAATGCCGACTAGGCCATGCCCACCATGGCCATGCCCACCCAGCAATTGGGCAGAGAACCCCTTGCTAAAATTTTTGAAGCCCACCCTTGCAGGGGAGGGTCTACTTACCATTACATGTGTAGTTTTATCACATAAAGGAAGCTTGTTTTTCACTTTAGTTTTAAAATTAACTGAACATTATTTCCAGTTATTTTCTGGCTAATTCTTCAAGAAATATACTGTACTTGTGTAGAAACTGAATTCATTGTACAATCCAGGGCAATCAGTCTTGCTCCTGTACTTATATTATTGGGTTAAAGATCACCTCATTTTTAAGGAAACTTATCCTCTCTCAGTATGAGACCTCCTGTATGCTCATTAAGAATGTCTAGCTACCAGTTATTAATAACTTGGTAGAAAAGTATTTGTTGTTGTTAGTTGCGAAGTCGTGTCCGACCCATTGCGGCCCCATGGACAACGTTCCTCCAGGCCTTCCTGTCCTCTACCATCCTCTGAAGTCCGTTTAAACTCATGCCTACTGCTTCAGTGATTCCATCCAGCCACCTCGTTCTCTGTCGTCCCCTTCTTCTTTTGCCCTCAATCTTTCCCAGCATTAGGCTCTTCTCCAGTGAGTCCTTCTTTCTCATTAGGTGGCCAAAGTATTTCAGTTTCATCTTCAGGATCTGGCCTTCTAAAGAGCAGTCAGGGTTGATCTCCTCTAGAACTGACTTGTTTGTTCGCCTTGCAGTTGACTATATGCACTTTTGTTGGCAGGGTTGCTGGCAGGGTGATGTCTCTGCTTTTTAGTACTCTGTTTAGATTTGCCATAGCTTTCCTCCCCAGCAGAGTATACTATGCTGTATATATTTTTAAAATACATGTTGACAAGAAAAAGCCAGGCTAATCTATCAAACCTAACAGAGATATAGGTTTGGTCTCCTGTTCACAGCAAATAGTCTGGAAGGGGGGTGGGGATCCTGAAAAGAAAAAGTGCCTCAGTTAAAATTATTAGAATCAGATACAACTCATTCTTTCACTTACCTTTGGACATGCCTATTCACAAAGAAGTATATCTTTGTGCTGGTATCTGAACCTGAAATTAAGGGCTAAGAACACTAAACAAGCTAGGGTTTCTGAGTCAAAAGCAAAATCTGTGATACAGTTGCTTTTTATACCAATTCAATATTTGTTAAAAAGTATTGGAAATTTTTAACAAATGTTTGTTAATGGTAATGTTTGGTAATGTCTATTAATGTTTTCTCTTGCCTAGAATGATCAGTCTTTTGAGATCTGTACCTCCAAAATTAAAAGCAAAGTATTATTAATTTATTCAACTAGTAAAGGGCATAGGATTGGAACTTGACTTTAGCCATTAGATGCTAGTTTTTCACTTTGGAAGCAATTTATTAATTGTATAATAATAATAATTTGTAAGTTATCCAAATTTTCATAGCCTGACTGCCTAAACTGTTATAATTATATTATAGCATATTATATAATTATATATACAACTGCATAAATTATTATAAAGTTTAAAATATCTGCTCAACTTACTAAATTGTTTTTAGTAAGTTGTACACTGCCCTGGTTCAAATACTGGTTCACTGTTTGTGGTGACTGACTGGGTATTTCCAGTGATATGCATATTAAGTCTGAGTCATGAATGAAAATGTGACTATTTCTCATTCAGGCATCCATTCATAGATATCCCTAAAAATCTTCACGCCATTAGTCATAATGTCCATTCTCTGCCAAATTTGTATTTTAGACCAGAATAACAAAAGTGTTGCAGATCAAGATTAAAGTGCTATGACAGATCTGTGAAGGGAAGTTATAACAGCTGCTTGAGTTTTGATTTATTCATGCTCCATTCTTAGACCTTCAATTTCACAAGCACCCAGGGCCCTTGGAAAGTGCTGTGGTATTCAAGCCTTTAAAAATAACCCCAACTGCCTAAAGCCACTGAATGTGATTCTGATGCATCCAGCTTTCTCTGTATGATTCCTTGATTCTGCTCTTTAATTAGGTCAGCTGCTGAGAGTGGAGTTCTGCAATTTTATGCCTTAACTACCACCACCCCCTCTCACACACACACCTTGAAAGAAAGAGTGTGCGAAAGAGAAACTCCACATTTTACTTAGGAAGTTTCTCCTGTGGCTTTTTCATCACAACAATACAGAGAACTTAGGAGGAATCTGTGAGAAAGTTGCCAACACTGCCGGTTCATTCAAGGCCACACTAGTAATGGTGTAGCAATCAAGTTTCCCAGCAGTTTTAAAAGGACAGTCAGAAAAGAGTAATGAACTGAGTTATAGGCATTACTTGATAAAGGGGAATTACTTACTCTTTTTCTCAGTGATTCACTTTCTGATTCTTTCGAATGCACACTATTTGCCATAGAAGAAAGCATACATGAAGTTACAATCTATTTGTAGTTTTCTTCTGTTGAGAAAGTGTCTGTCAGGAATCAACATTTTTACTGGAAACATATTTAAAGAAAAGGATTACTATAGTCATAATCTAGTCTACTCCCCTATTAAGTTTGGATATTTTTAACAACACAATCCCAGAAGTTGTGCTGAAAAATAACTCACTTTAATTTTAGTGGGGCTTACAGATATCATATGTAATATCCCATTTTATCCTCAGTGGAGGGAGATAGAGATTCACTTCATAGAGATTTCTGCTCTATGAAGTCTTTTTTCAATCACCATATTGTTTTCCTATTAAAGGAGAACAGAAACACATAGTGGATGGATGTAATGAATTCGACAATAGCATAGATCTTGTTGGCTATCTTGTTTGTTATGAGGCTTTTTTAGCTAAATTTTTCCAAGAATGGAAAGAAAAATCTTGGAAATAGTCTTTTGACTCTAAAAAAAGTTTTGTTCTATTTTTTTAATGATGTATCATTGGAATTCCCTGTATAACTTGAGTGCTGATTCTAAAAGCCTTATTTTTGCAATTGATCATATTCAGCTATAATCCACCACTACTGAAAAAGCCCTTTCAAATATACAATCAGCTGCCTGGAAAAGAGATTGCTATTAGGAATATAATGCTTATTAGGGAATATGACATTATGTATTATTTTTTGCTTTTTTTAAGTAATTTTTTTTTTGAAGCAAGACTGGAAACAACATGCCACATAAACATGATGAAAATAAATACTCTGTGCTGAAACAAGAGGAGATAGTAAAATGTTTAGTTCATTGTATTATAACCCAGCTGTAAACTGGCATACAAAAAGTATTCCACAACTGTAAAATTATTTGCAGTTAAGGTGTTCTTATTTATTTACACTATCGTCTTCCATTTGAGGCTACCCAAAATCCTGGAAGTGATTGTTCCATCATATTTAGAAGACAACAAGTTAGAGAACTTTGGTTCAATGTGTCTGTTTAACATATAGAATACATACAGTAGTCAAATGTAAAAGAATTTCATGGAACATCAACTGAACAAACAGCTGTTGAAGAAGAACAATGTTTCCTGCTCATATATAATAGATTTTCCAAATGCTCATGTCTGGCTATAGTTGTCATAGAATAATGGCCCTGATCAGCCTATTTGAACCATTTGCACTCTTAACTATACATATTTGTACTGTACATAGAATGTATACAAGCATGGTAAAATTAGAATTACTTTGATGCCTAACCAAGCTCTGTTCTGCAAATACCTCAAGCACTTTAACTTTGTTAAATGTAGGGCACATTAAATATTTATCTTGACTTGATAAACTAATGTCTAAATCCCTTTTGGAATTTCCTTACTAGTATAAGCAGATGCAGCAGCACATATCCTTCTAGTTCTTTTCTGGAACACTGGTAGCATAAGAAGTGCCTATGACATGGACTGCTACCCACACGATATCTCATATGTACATAAATGCTTCCAATGAGTGGAAAAGATAATTTTAGCTAGGGAACGATTGACATTGCCACTTCCTTCAGTTTAATTTGGCACCTGCTATCTCCTCATACAGCATGATTCCCAAAGTTATTGAATTGCCACTAATACTACTGTTTTCATATAGGAGTCATAGTTATGAAAAATTTTTCAATTGGCTATTGTTGGTGACGATAGAGACAGAGATAGAAGTAGATGATATATAGATATAGACAGATAAAAAAATTACAGGACTCAAAAAAGGATGTTTTGATAAAAAATGTTTAAATATCATAAAGGCTTGGGCTTTACAGGATTTAAGAATCATTTGGAAGAAATATTTTGCTCTCATAGCTGTGCAGTGCTTCTCAGCTTTTCATTAAAATAGTCTCTTTTTTTAAAGCTGTTTTTGAAAATCAGAAAAAAATGTGCCATGTGGTTAAAAGTTGCATTAACTTTAATGAGTTGATTCCTGAAACAGTGCAATCTTCTCAGATGTAGAATTAACACTAAAGAAATATTTATTTTAGTTTAGTTGATTTACATTCAAGAACAAAAGGAAAAATAAGGAACACATCAAAGCCTATACAAAGGAAATATTTATTTATTAGATTGGTATCCTGTTGTATATGTAGGTAGTTAAAATAGGCACGATGCTATTTGGCCCAAAATTCACAGTGATAGACTGTCACCAGAGGCCCAATGTTGGACATGTGTTGGACATGTTACTTTCTTATAGCTATAGCTGTTACCAAACGGTAGCATAGAAGATTTCTGCTCAATGCCTTTGAACTGACCTAAGGGATCATGCGGTGTTCCATCTTGTTCCATATTTTTATTTAACACCTATTTTAAGCTGTTGGAAAGATAATTCACAGATTTAAAACTAGTTGTTGTCAATATGCTGCTGATATTTAGCTACATTTTTCTTTTCCCCTTAATTCAGGGGTGGATATTTCGTAAACCTCTGCATATTTCCAGGATGTAAAGGACTAGAAAGAACAGGTTGAAGTTACATTCAGAGAAAAATTGTGACCTTTGGGAACTTATGAGAATGCCCTGTTTCTGATGAACCCATATTCCACCTTAAAATTAGGTTTCGAATCTAGATCCTCCTGAATAGTGGGCAACCTTATAATAGCTGTAGGAAAGTCAGACTTTTATCAGTTCAGCTGAGAAATGAAATGTTCCGCTACTTAGAAGAGTAGAGAATCCGACTTCAGTAGCTCATTTATGGTAACTTTAAGGGGCGTGCATAAGTGCACAAAAGTGCCTACCGTTCCTGTCCTATTGTTTCCTTTCATTGTATGTGCTTGTATATAATGTTGTGACAAAATAAAATAAAATAAAAATTTTTAAGATAGGACGATTGCAATGCATCCTTTGGGCAGTCTTCAATTGCTACTAATCCAGAATACAACTCCTTGAGGCCTCACATAACCTCTATTGAACAACTAATTGGCTGACAGTTACTATTTGAGTCTAACTCATGATGTTTATAACATTGTATAAAGCCTCACAATGCTACTAGTTACTTACAGACTATTTACTCCTATATCTGTGATGACGAACCTATGGCATCCGTAGCCATATCAGTGGGCATGTGAGCTCAGCTCCGGTGTGCATGCGCACTCCGGCCAGCTGATTTTCGGACCTTCTGGGCCCACCAAAAGTAGGGAAACAGGCTTTTTCCTGCCTTTGGAGGGCCTCGGAGGGTGGTGGGAAAGGTCAGTTTTTTGCTGTCCCCAGCCTCCAGGGCCTCTCTAGGAGTCTGGGGAGGGCAAAAATGGCCTCCTCCCCCCCCAAGGTCCTGCAGAGGCCGAAAATGGCCCATTTGCCAACTTCCAGTTTTTACAAGGTGTTCACTATGGAATGAATTGACAGAGAATCTGGAGTGTGTCTCTTCCACACTGAAACTTATTTCAAAATGCTTATTTTCCCAGGCCTTTTATTTATATGTTTATTAAAATTATATGTTTTTATTTTAATGTTAATTTTTGTTTTAGATTTGTGTTTGATATGAAGTATGATTCATTTTGGTTTTGTGAATTTTTTTTATACAGCATGTAAATATTAATGTGAAATATTCATGTAGAGACATTTAATATGATAGTTTTATATTTTCTTCTGTATCATCACAAATTAAAATTTGACAGCCTTTGACAATTTTCAGCTATTATTTTTTTAAGGTATATATTTAAATTGTATATCTTATACTGTATATCTTTTTTACTATTTTTGCAATTTTATTGGAATTTAATTTAGCACAAGTGCTTGCTCAATGTATAATCATGTGGAAAGGGTATCCATGTACATGTAAATATGGATTAAATATTATCAATAATAATCAGTGGAATAATTTTTAGATGCCCTATGCATTTTTGCTTCTAGATATGAGGACTTTACTCCTACTAAACTATCATTAAAAATATCAACAAATAGAAAATCACAGTAACAACAAATACCGGTACTGTAGTCACTTTGTATATTGAAATAGATTCCTTTTTCCAAGAATACTTTCATTGTCAGATCTTAAAGGGGGGGGACCTCTTATATTAATTTACTTAATTATTTATTTGCACTATTTTGTTAAAACCTTGAGCACAATACGTGTTATTGTTAATGCTACAAGTTAAGCACATATAATTGATATTAAATTTGATTAAAATAATGCTTCTGGGTAAATTAAGAAGTCAATTTCTTAATATATTGGAGCATTACCCTAAGCTTATTTGTCTGTGAACAAAATCCCACACAAAAATGTTAATTCCTGGAAAGAAAGCATAATCTAAACTTTCTTTTCATCTTAATTGAAAATCAAACATTTCAATTAACTAGAATTTATTGACAAATCAAATGGTAGTGGATTTGAATTTAAATAACTAATATAATTTCAGTTTTTCAACAGATGGAGCTGGATTTTCAGTTGGTGGTTCTTTTTACACTTGACTTTATCATGTAGTTTAGATTACATATGTTTGGCTTATCTAGAACCCAGAATTATACCTTTTTTTAACCCATGTCCTCTGCTTGTAGCACAGTGTGACTTCTTTTGTGTGTCTTAAATTTCTAGAAGCTGATGGATGGTAAATCTTAGTTTGGAACAGCCCATAGAATGTGATCTCCTTCCATTTCTGTACAGTCTTCTCATCTGATGAAATCATTTTACCACCTGTTCATGGCTATCATGTTCCATGACATTTGATTGAACAGGCAATAAGTTCAAGACCTGAAATATATAATTAACATAAAGCAGATTTGTGTTTAAAAAAGAGATTATGATTCAACATTAGGCAGACATGCACACCATCTGGACTGAGCAATATGCTGAACAAGCATCCTTAGGACACCAGTAAATGAAAGGAAACTGAAAGGTCACTAGAGGTCATTATTTTCACATACCTTTGAATAATGAGAAGCTCACACGTCTGCCAAAGGAGAACAAAATGTCACATTCTCTAGCTAAAGGTCATCTCTGGTCATAGGTCACTAAAGCAGGCCAGGAAATAACCTAAGAGGTTACAATGAGTGCACAAAGAAAGGGCAAGGGAAGTCAATGAAAGTATGCAGCTGTTTTGAGATGAAACAAACTGATGCAACCTTTATGCCAACACAGATGAAAAACCAATGTTTTGCCTTTGTTGGTTAAAAATTTTTAGCAATTTTATAGGACATTGACATTAATGCAGATAGGCGCTGAATTAGCAACAGGTTGAAAGTTCAGAGCAACAGCTTCTAAATATCAACAGCACATTTTGATTCCAAATGATTTATGTTATTGACTGGAGCATCAAATTCACATTTCAATATTTAGTGTCATAACAATATGAAATAAATAAACCTAACAATCTTTGTAATTGTTACTTAAAAAGATAAATTACAATTTATTTTTCCCTTGCCCAGTCTGGTGCTCGAGTATTAGAATTATAGCCCCTAGAATTCTCAGCAATCTTGCCAAATACTGTCTGATTAGAAATTTAGGAAAACTTCAGTCCAAGTCACAAAACTAAGCAAATTGTTTATGGTATCTATCTATCTATCTATCTATCTATCTATCTATCTATCTATCTATCTATCTATCCATCCATCCATCCATCCATCCATCCATCCATCCATCCATCTTCTTCTTCCTCCTCCTCCTCCTCCATCTCCATCTAATTTTAACAATACTATTTAGATGCTCATTTCATCATTAGAAGAGACTTCAGAAGACAAAATGCTGGGTAACATCTCAAATAACTTTAGGGAGAAAGAACATGGACATCCTATAACCAAATGACACTGTATGTTCAGAAAAGTAGAATACACATTTTATATAAGCACATATTTTGAAATAGAATAAAAAGGAAATGTGAATAGAATACATTACATATCTAGGCAGGACAAGACCCAAGGACATGCTCAAAGTACTGGAAGCAGGGCTGAATGTAAATCTTGTAATGCTTATACATAATGATATACTGTCTACTGCTCATATAACTTCGGGAAATATTTATATTTGTCTATATACATGTGTAGCAGAGGTGGGTATCAGCAGGTTCTGACCAATTCTGGACAACCAGTAGCAGAAATTTTGAGTAGTTTGGAGAACCAGTAAATACCACCTCTGTTTGGCCCCACCCCCATCTATCCTCTGCCTCCCGAGTCCCAGCTGATCGGGAGGAAATGCGAATTTGCAATATCCTTCCCCTGGAGTGGGGAGAAAATGGAGATTTTACAGTATCCTTCCCCTGCCATGCCCACCAAGCCATGCTATGCCCGCCAAGCCACCCACACAGAACCGGTAGTAAAATTTTTTGAAACCCACCATTGATGTGTGGGCGTTGTTTTCTGACAGCATATTCTTTTCCTTGTGAAAAGGGTGGTGTAGGAAGAAATAGTTGCCTTAATAACAACAATAATGGGGAATGGATTTCAGATACCCTTATGTAGTTGACAATGTCTCCATTGGCTCCAAAAGCTATTGATGCCATTAGCATGGGAATGCCTAATTCTGCTGAAAACAAATTGCATTAGATACATGGACTTCTGAAGCTAGTCATGATGATGCAAAATTATGAAATTATTTCAATGAAGCTCTGATGTTTCATTTATGCATTTGTATCATAGCAGTACATAAGGGGAAAAAAAGTTTGTATTGCAACATTGTGATGCATATTTCATCGCTTGCTCTCTTTTATCTCAGGGATGCCTATATAGATAGGCATCTGTGAAAAGTTATACAATATTGAATTGTCCAGTGTTACGTATGTTGCCATCAATGTTTTCTAAAAAAAGGTAATTGAATGTGACCAATTTTAGAAAATGGCTAAAGATAACATTTTGATAGACCACTAACATCTAACACCACTAACATCTAAGCCTAGTAATTGTGGGAGAATCAAATGGCAAAGACTTGTATTCTATAGTGAGAGATCTGTCAGAAAACATTGGCTGCAGAATTGCCTAGGTTAACCCCAAAAAAACAAGTAAAAATGTTTCTCCCACACCTCTCTCCTAAATAGAAGAGATGAGGTCAACCAAATATATAAATACAAATAGTTAAGTAACAACATTTCAACACTATTTGTAAAGCACAGATGTCAGCTCCTGGCATTTGAAAAATATATTTACAAATATCTTCTGGAATTATTCAATAAACCCATTCCTTGGATTGTACAATAATTCTAATTCTGGGAAGCTAACACATGAGAAAGTTGTTACACACAGTGGACTTGATTCTTTAATAATTTACTGATAATTTCATTGTACAGATATCTACTCAGAAATAAGGCATGTTAAATGAATAAGGATTTGTTTCAGTTACATATGTACTTAAGTACAGCATTAGTGTTTTAACAAATAGGGATTTTTGTTTCACACGCGTTATGTGATACATATTGACATTCATTGTGTTGGTTTAATATGCAAGTGAGTGACTGAGACTAGTTCAACTACAAAAGCTCTAGAGAGACTTTGCTCTCAACTGACAGACTTGTAATAACAAATAACTTATCCTGCTGATTTTATTCCTGGGGTGTCTGCTAGATTGCTGAGATGAAGCCAGGCTGCAGTAAATCCCTTAATATAAACAAAGTCATGTGAAGGGCATATTCTGGGAGTAGTGAAATCATTGAGTGATTTAGGAAGAACAGTGCTGAAAAGGCAACCTTCAGTTGCTCAATAACAGAAGAAAGAGAAGCTTCCAAAAAACTGAATAGCTGAACGTCACACCTCCCCTTAAAATCCTCTGATGGTTTGCTGTTGAGCTTATTATTAAAGTCAAGTTTTTATTTCATACTGCTGATGTGAAAATGCAGAGAAAGCTTTAAAAATAAGTAACTGCTAATATGTATAACAATAAAAGATTCTTCGTATCTTTCTTTTCTGTAAATAAGGGATATGCCATTTTTCTTTTCCCATTGTAGCACTATTCTTTCATCATTGAAGAACACCTATTATTGGTATTCCATCACTAAAATATTTCTGCTTATTTCACAACAATGTCGCAAAAAATGTAGCTCATTTTTTTCTGAAACCTCTTATCTACCAAATCCTATAAAGAATAATTTAAATAATTATTTAAATTCATACATCATCTGATGACAGCTGACATCAGTTCTTAGTCCTGTGTAAAGTATCTTAGACTCACCTTGATGAAGTGATTTTATTTGCCAAAATGAGGACCAACCTGATTCTCCTTTATAGAATAATTCAGATGGCCTCAAATAGCTTCTACGGCAGAAAATTCTATTCAGATTTCCTCTCTAATTTTTTCAAATTGAGTGGCTCTGGAATTGCCCACTTTGTGTGTCAAATCTGTCCAGTCTTAAAAAGTAAGCATGGACTTTTCACTTTAATCAGAGTTTTAACAATTATTTGTTGTAGAAACACTGTATTGGTATTTCTACAGTGAAAGGAAAAGAATCACCTAAGTTTACCTCCCCAAATCCTTCCAATTCCTTTAAATTAATATTTTTAATGAAACATAGGGTGTTCCAATGGAATTATTACACTTGGTACTCATCTGCAAGTTTAATTCAATTGTTGAGTGCAATCATGCTCATGACCATTCATTCCCATTAAAAAAGTCAGCAGATTATATTGATTCCTGATTCAGAAGAAGTATAATTTAATGAATCTATGAGTAATACCGGAAGGCTAAGTTGAAAATTAATTAGTAATTAGAAGATGGATAGAATATATATCAGATGCTCAGAGAGATTTGCAGCATAGTAGCAAAGAAATATCAGCAATTCCTTAATTCCACTTGGTACAGTATTTTATATAATATCATGATTGTTTATAACCTTAGGTATTATTTATAACCTTCGGTTTTAACACATGGTTTTATCAGAAACAGCCTGGTTGAACTACACAACATTTGATTATTTTCAAGCTCTCTTCCAATGTGCTATTTTTCTAATTCTTCTCAGAACTTTTCTGGAAGTCTGGCCCAGTTGAATTCAATCTCAAAATAAGACATTTGGCCAACCAGCTGCCCTAGAAAACTTGCCTGATTTTCTGCTACAACAAGCTGGCAAGTTATTCACAGTGTCCAATAGTAGTGGTGTTGTGATGACAATGTCTGTATACTATACTTTTAGAAGCATTCTATCTAATTGGGAAGTTTGAAGTGTTCACTGACTCTAAAACCAAACAAGTTTGCATTTTAGCTTCTTGGGGAGAAATGAAAATCAAAGTGGATTAACTTTTACACAGGGACCGAAAAGAGAGGGTTGCAAAAATATGGTACTCCTTGATGAAAGAAAGTTTAAGCAAATAGTCCAGAGTTCAAGGATGAAAAAGAATAGGCAATAAACCAGAAAAATAGGAATCAGCAGAAAAAATGTCAAAAAATGAATAAATGGGCTAAATTTATTTATTTATTTATTATTTATTTATTAGATTTATAAACCGCCCTTCTCCCGAAGGACTCAGGGCGGTGTACAGCCAAAGTAAAAAAGAAACAATGTACAGTTAAAAGTAAATTAAAAAACTTATTATACAGTGTGGCTGAAATTAAAATAGTTAAAAATCTAAAAGACCCCAAATTAAAACTAAAAGAAATTTAAAATTTAAAAACTAGACAATTTAAGAAAGCCCCACACGAACAAACAGATATGTTTTCAGTTCGCGGCGAAAAGTCCGAAGGTCAGGTATTTGACGTAAACCAGGGGGAAGTTCATTCCAAAGAGTAGGGGCCCCTACAGAAAAGGATCTTCCCCTGGGGGCTGCCAGCCGACATTGTCTGGCGGACGGCACCCTGAGAAGACCCTCTCTGTGTGAGCGTACAGGTAGGTGGGAGGCATGAGGTAACAGCAGGTGGTCCCGTAAGTACCCAGGTCCCAAGCCATGGAGCGCTTTAAAGGTGGTAACCAAAACCTTGAAATGCACCCGAAAGGCAACAGGAAGCCAGTGCAGTCTGCGCAGGAGAGGTGTCACATGGAAGCTACATGAGACTCCCTCTATCACCCGCGCAGCTGCATTCTGGACCAACTGAAGCCTCCGAGTGCATCTCAAGGGGAGCCCCATGTAGAGAGCATTGCAATAATCCAGGCGGGAGGTAACAAGAGCATGAGTGACTGTGCATAGGGCGTCCCGATCAAGGAAGGGGCGCAACTGGCGAACCAGGTGGACCTGGTGAAAGGCTCTCCTGGACACGGCCACCAAATGATCTTCAAACGACAGCCGTGCATCCAGGAGAACACCCAAGTTGCGCACTCCCTCCTTTGGGGCCAATAACTCCCCCCAACAGTCAGCTGCAGCTGCAGCTGACTGTATCAGGGTGCCGGCATCCACAGCCACTCCGTCTTGGAGGGATTGAGCTTGAGCCTGTTCCTCCCCATCCAGACCTGTACGGCTTCCAAACACCGGGAAAGCACTTCGACAGCTTTGTTGGGGTGGCCCGAGGTGGAAAAGTACAGCTGAGTATCATCAGCGTACAGCTGATATCTCACCCCGAAGCCACTGATGATCTCGCCCAACGGCTTCATATAGATGTTGAACAGGAGGGGTGAGAGAATCGACCCCTGCGGCACCCCACAGGTGAGGTGTCTCGCGGTCGACCTCTGCCCCCGTCAACACCGTCTGCGACCTGTCGGAGAGATAGGAGGAGAACCACCGATAAACGGTGCCTCCCACTCCCAACCCCCCGCCCCGGCGCAGCAGGATACCATGGTCGATGGTATCGAAAGCCGCTGAGAGATCTAATAGGACCAGGACAGAGGAATGACCCCTGTCTCTGGCCCTCCAGAGATCATCCACCAACGCGACCAAAGCTGTTTCCGTGCTGTATCCGGGTCGGAAGCCGGACTGGAATGGGTCTAGATAGACAGCTTCATCCAGGTACTGGGGTAGCTGCCGTGCCACAGCACTCTCTACAACCTTCGCAATAAAGCGAAGGTTGGAGACCGGACGGTAGTTACCTAAAATAGCTGGGTCCAGGGAAGGCTTCTTGAGGAGGGGTCTCACCACCGCCTCCTTCAAGGCGGCAGGGAAAACTCCCTCCAACAAAGAAGCGTTGGTAATCCCCTGGAGCCAGCCTCATGTCATTTCCCGGGAGGCCAGCACCAACCAGGAAGGGCACGGGTCCAGTAAACATGTCGTAGTGTGCAGCCTCCCCAGCAACCTGTCCATGTCCTCGAGAGTCACAGGATCAAACTCATCCCAAACAACATCCACAAGACGCGACTCCGCCCTCCCACCTGGGTCATCCCAATTTCGGTCCAAGTCATCCCGGAGTTGAACGATTTTGTCGTATAGATAACCACTAAACTCCTCGGCACGGCCCTGCAACGGGTCATCCCGCACCTCCTGATGCAGGAGGGAGCGGGCCACCCGAAACAGGGCGGCCGGGCAGTTATCTGCCGACGCAATGAGGGTGGAAGCGTAGGAACACCTCGCCTCCCTCATTGCCACTAGGTAGGTCCTATAATAGGATCTAACTAGTGTTCGGTCAGCTTCGGAACGGCTGGACCTCCAGACACTCTCTACTCGTCTTCTCTGGCATTTCATCTCCCTCAGCCCCTCGGAGAACCAAGGGGCCGGTCGAGATCTGCGCTGGGTCAGAGGCCGCAAGGGCACGACATGGTCCAAAGCTCCAGCCGCGGCCCGTTCCCAGGCCGCAATTAGCTCTTCAGCTGTGCCGTGGGCCAGGTCCTCAGGAAACGGCCCAAGCTCCATCAGGAACCTCTCCGGGTCCATCAGGCGCCTGGGACGGAACCAATGCATTGGCTCCGTCTCCCTGCAGTGGTGGGTAGCGGTCCGAAAATCTAGGCGAAGGAGAAAATGATCTGACCATGACACCGGTTCTGTTTCTAACTTATCTAATTCCAGATCATTTAGCCACTGACCAGAGATATAAATTAAGTCCAGTGTGCCACCCCCTGTGTGCGTGGGGCCATCAATTACTTGAATCAGGTCCAAGGCCGTCATGGAAGTCTGGAACTCCCGAGCCGTTGTCGATGACAAGCCCGTCGATGGCAGGTTAAAGTCCCCCATGACTATAAGTCTGGGGGTCTCAACCGCCATCCCGGCGAGCACCTCCAACAACTCGGGTAGGGCTGTAGTCACGCAGCAAGGAGCCAGGTACGTGATCAACAAGCCCAGCTGATTCCGATGGCCCCACTTCACAAAGAGGGATTCACAACCGGCAATCTGAGGTACAGTGGCCTCCCTCGGCTCTAGACTTTCCCTAATAACAACCGCTACCCCCCCACCCCTACCTTGGGCTCTCGGCTGATGAAATGATATGATGGACAATGAAAACATACCCAGAAGGAAAGATATCCTCAACTTATGTAGCTCCAAATGATCACATCCTATCAGCAGAAAATTCATTCAAAATATGGCTTGAGAAAAGTAATACTTTGCTTTTACTATGATCATATTGCCCCTGTATCTACAATGTTTATTTATATTTATAATGTTTATAATTTATAAGGTAGGTAAAATGAGGACCCAGATTGTTGGGGGGCAATAAGTTGACTTTGTATATAGTATACAAATGGATGAAGACTATTGCTTGACATAGTGTAAACCGCCCTGAGTCTTCGGAGAAGGGCGGGATATAAACATAAAAACAAAACAAAACAAACAAAACAAATGTGAAGAAAACAAACTAGCATATTACCGGTAGTTATTCTGTGCTAATAATATGACTATCATAGTCATATTATTAGCATTTAATTTGATTTTCAGCAGCTGGAAAATGATATACAGTAGTGATTAAAACCGTAGATTTGATTTTGATATGTCATGCAAATTGTGAATGTCAAGACTTTGAAAGAATTGAATTTTAAAATAACATCCTATTTAAAATAGACTATAATTGCTAGTAATATATTGATTGTTACACAAGTGGTCTTATACAGAAAGTGCAATAAGTGGAAATAAAACAGGGGTGAAATCTAAAAATTTTCCCTACTGGTTCTGTGGGCGTGGCTTAATTGGTGGGCGTGGCTTGGTGGTCAGATGACTGGGTGGGCGTGGCCAATAACAATAAATAATAAAAATAATAAACAAAGTATACAAAACTATAAGAGGTACCAAAAACCAACTTTCACACTTTACACACACACAACACAACACAACTGACTCACACACAATGTAAAAGCAGCTGCACTTCACCCAGAATGGCCCCTGCAACAAGCAGGAACCTCACATTTTCACACTTTACACACACACAACACAACTGACTCACACACACACAAAATGCCATATACAGCTTTGTGAGATTTTGTGTGTTTGTGTAGTTAGAGTGAAACACTACAGAAACACACCAAATTTCAGAAAGCTGAACAAATATTTTATTTTATTATTTTTATTTATTTTTTTAGATCAGGGGGTCTCCAACTTTACTAGCTTTAGGTTTGTGGACTTCAAATCCCAGAGTTCCTCATTCAGCAAAACAGGAAGTCAAAGCAGGCTGTAATCAGTAGCTGAAGTAAGCATTGCGTTGCCAGCCCGAAAGGAGCAGTATGCATTAATTATAAGTAAGTGAGGAGGGGGAATTGGCTGGGCATGGGTGGGGGCTCTTGTAAGTGGGGGCTGTTAAAAAGTGATTTTAAAAGCCTGCTAGGATCAGGAAGCTCCTCTGGGATCACCAGAGGAAAAAAAGTTTTAAAGTCAGCTCCTCTGACGATCTCAGATGAAGTTCCCTCATAGCAGCCCAGAACCTCTTAAAATAATTGTTTTAATATGTAGAAAACATGTTTTTTAAGGTTCTGGTGATGAGGAACTCAGCTGGGATGGCCAGAGGAGCCTTTTAAAGCCCCCACCCCTTTTCCTTTTTCCCCCCTTCAGCTGAAGAGGGTTTTTTTTTAAAAAAAAAAACTTTTAAAGTGTTCTGATGATCTCTGCTCAGCCCCGCGATCATCAGAGGGTTTGTTTTTTTTACTTTTAAAGGTATGTTTTCGGCTGAAGAAAAACTTTTAAAAGTAAAAAAAAAAACCTCTGCTAGTGGTGCAGCTCAGCAGAGGCAGGGGGGGGTAGGGCCAGGGATTTTTGCTACCGGTCCTCCAAACCAGCAGCTGCCATCGCTACCTAATCGGGAGAGCCGGTGCGAACCGGGAGCATTTCACCCTGAAGTAAAAGCATCTTTTTGTTTTATAGTGGAATTAAAAGAAAATATTATTGATTTAAATATATTTCCTCCCATTTAAATTCATATATGAAACAATTAATTTGAAAATCAATCAATTACCAAAGTTCAGTCAACCGTTCCATTGAAGAGAAAACATTTTTATCATAAACATTTTTAGTAATTAATAAAAGTATGAGTGAGTGTGTTCATGAAGATTTTTTGGAGAGAGAGAGGGAGGGAGGGAGAGGGAGAGAGAGAGGTGGACTTTCCATAGCCAGGGATATTTTGTGGTCGTATTAGTTATTTATTTATTAAATATATACTGCCTTTTGTGCAGGAGCTGTAGATAATGCATATAGCCCTTCAATATCCATTTTTTCCCCTGTGGGGAAAATGGGTTTGAAAGATAGTAATTAGCACAAAGTCACTAGAGATCTCATGGTTGATTTTGGACTTGAATCTGCAACATTATATCTAACACTCTAATCATGACTCGTCATTGGTTCTCCTAAATTATTTAATCTATTGATTTATTTTATTAGAAATGCCTGTGAATTGTTTTTCAATCTCCCAAAATAATCTACACTGCACTTAATAATATTTATTGTAGGATCAGAGGTGGTCACTGGGACAAGAAGTTTCATCTTCTGAACCTTTGAACTCATTTTCACATTTATTTATTTATTTATTTATTTATTTATTTATTTATTTATTTATTTATTCATTCATTCATTCATTCATTCATTCATTCATTCATTCATTCAACATCCCTTAAATTTACTGTCTGAAATAACATGTGTTCCCCATCGTAGGGATTACTGTGGCTGCAAACTAATATTGTCCAAAAGCCCACATAACATCTATGACTCAATATGATTTAGAATCATAACGACTGATTCAATTTTATTTTTCTATTTATTATGACTATGCCACTTGAATCTTCTTCACTCTAAACATTATAAAAGACAACACCATAATCATTAAGAGTACTAAAGGAAAGCAATTAGAAGTATAAATGCATCTATGCAAAGTTTAAACAACTAACAATATTATTCTTAGTATTATTTAGCTTCTGACATTGCATAAAATAATGTAATGTAATGAAACCTACCATAGAAAAGGATTTTGATACATCAGTTATATCATATGTACTTCTTTTATGTTATGGATAGACCTTCAGCAGTGAAGCAACTTTCTAATGACCTTGGAAAAACCTTCAGCAATATTTAATGGAAGAATAATAAAACAAAAACAGTTGCTATCAGCGTGACAAATAAGCTACTCATCTATATTATGAGAAATAAAATACGGTACAGAACACCACTAAATTACAGAATACCACATTTCTTATATAAAGTACACTCAGGCAACCATACTTTTGAAGATAGGCATGTGGCTCAGGCCTTCCAATCCTTAGTTGCCATGCAATTGAAGTACTCAAATAACAATTGTAGTATAACAACTGTAGTATAGCTTATTCATGAGAAAAGTCACCTTAAAAAACCTAAATATTTTATATGAACAGAGACAGCTTTTCTGTGCTCTGGAAATAGCCTGCAGTCATCATGACAACAGGGCCTGTTGATTGGGAAATGGCAGTATTACCATGGATACTGAGTGATCTAGTCTTATATTTTACCCTCATCTTCTAAACTGACTTCATATAGCCATGATGACGAACCTTCATATAGCCATGATGACAAACCAGGTGGCACACAAAGCCATATCAGTGGGCACATGAGCTCAGCTCCGGCCAGCTGATTTTCGGGCCTTCTGGGCCAACTAGAAGTAGGAAAACAGGCTGTTTTCTGCCTTCGGAGGGCCTCGTGGGGTGGTGGGAAGGCCCGTTTTTCACTCTCACCTGGCTCCAGAGCTCTCTAGGAGTCTGCCCCCCCCAAAAAAATGGCCTTCCCTACCCCCAGAGGTCCTTAGGAAGCCAAAAACAGCCCATTTGCCAACTTCCGGTGGGACCAGAAGGCCTGTTTTTTGCTGTCCCCAGCCTCCAGGGCCTCTCTAGACTCTGGAGGCTGACTTTCAAATTGACTTTCGAAGATGCATTGAAGGAAGTCATGTTGGATGAGGCTGCCAGAGGAGCCATGAAGACTCTCCAGCCTCAAAAAATGCACACCAGCCCCCCAGCAATCCACCACAGAAGGCTCGGAAAAGGTCAGTGAGATTGAAGAAATTGATCGCTTGTGGAGAAGAGCCACCCAGAAGGCCACACTCCAGAACAAGCAACTCTGCCACAGAGTTGCGCAAGCTGCGGAGGACAGCATGAAAGAGCAGAATGCAGATTCCTCACAGCAGTATGCTATGCCTGTGGAAAGCAAGGGCCATTACTAGAGTTTGCAGATGTCATCAGCAGGAAATGAAACCTGCGATACAGCAGCACAATGTGAAAAGGTCCCCAGGACAGAACAAAGTTTAATACTGTTCAGGAAGGCATAGAGGTTCAATGCCCCATTAAAGAAAAGGTAAGACTCCAACTAAAATGTCAAGGGGTCCCATGCTCCATGGAGCTAGATACTGGATCAGCCCTGTCCATTATCTCCTCCATTACTTTCGACCACATTTGCAAAGGTAGCCAATGGCAGATCCTGCACAAGTCATCGAACTTAGTACTAACAGATTTCCATAAATGCCCTGTTTCCATAAGGGGCGAAGCTACCATTAGAGCACAATTCAAAGAGTTCAAGGGTTCCCTCAGCATAGTGGTCATAGAGGGGCTGCGCACCAGCCTCATAGGACTGGACTGGTTCAAGGCCCTGGGCATTGGGGTGGGCATCCATCAAACCCAAATAGCCAATCTAGAAGTGATATGCTAAAAATATGCTGACTGTATTCAGCACTGAACTGGAACAATACAAAGGGGCACCCATTGCACTCAACCTTGATACAGTAGTAACTCCAATCTAATTAAAGCTGATTAGGGTTCCCTTTGTATTGAAGCCTAAAATTGATGCAGAACTAGATAAGCTGGTTCAGCAGGGAGTGCTCCAACCCGTGGACTGTAGCCATTGGGAGACTCCCATAGTGACCCTTGTTAAACCTAATGGGACGTTGATATTTGCACATACTACAAGTGCAATATTAATAAGGCACTGCAGCAGAATGCTTACCCTGTGGTAAGCCACATACTCACCTCGTTCCAGGGAGGCCGAATCTTCACTAAGCTAGACCTCTCCCAGGCCTACCAGCAGCTACTGGTAGATGACGCTACTACAGAAGCACAAACAATAGTCACACACAGAGGTGCATTCCGAATGTGCCGATTGCAGTTTGGGGTAAGTATAGCACCAGGGTTGTTCCAAAGTATTATGGAACGAATACTGAAGAACATTCCCAGTGTCTGCCCATACTTTGATGATATCCTGATCACTGGGAAATCAGTGGCAGTTCTGGCGGAACGTCTCCATGCAGTACTCCAATGTTTCCATGAGGCAGGCCTAAAACTCAAGAGGGAAAAATGCCAGATCGGTGTGGAATCCACTGAATTCCTGGGTTTCCACATTGACTGTGCCAGAATCCACCATCTGAAGCAAAGCTAAAGGCAATTCAGCAAACCCCCACTCCAAAATCTAAGGAGGAGCTCTAAGCTTTCCTGGGCTTGCTCAATTTTTACCACTCCTTCTTACCATATAAGGCTCCCCTGGCAGAACTGCAACACTGCCTACTGGACAAACAACCACCCTGGGTCTGGTTGAGCACTCAAGACGAAGCGTTCAAGGAGGTAAAATCATTGTTATCTTTGGACTCCATCCTAGCTCATTTCAATAAAACCCTACCAGTAACATTAGCCTGTGATGCTTCACTATACAGCATTGAGGCAGTACTAAGCCACAGGATGCCAGAAGGTTGAGAGGCCCCAATCGCATACTATTCTAGAACATTATCACCAGCTGAAAGGAATTATGCCCAGATAGACAAGGAAATTCTTGCCATAGTGGCTGGCATTAAGAAGTTCCATGCCTTCTTATATGGACGGACCTTCACCATCTTTACAGACCACAAACCTCTGCTTAGTATTTTGACAGCTGTCAGACACCACAGATCCTGTTGTTGTGAATGCTATGATGGTCCATTTTCATGGCCGCATATTTGTACTGGCTAGTCTACAAGCAGGGCAAAGAAATGGGCCCCGCCAACACTCTCAGCTGACTGCCTCTGAGTCAATAAATGCTGTTGTATCTATGCTGTCTGTTCTTGCCTATCGCAGCCCACAACATAACAAATACAGTTTTGCTCTTCCCTGTAAAAGCACCTGTTAGGATAGTTTAGATAAAACCAATACAATATTATTATCTACTTTCATCTACAGCAGTGACCATATTCTTAAATAAAATCAGGCAAAGTCCAGGTGATTAACAAATACCCAGTGCCTGCTTTTAAAGAAAGAAACATTAAGGAATCATGGGATGGTTAGTTTACAACACATGTTAAAACAAAACAATTATGTATAGGACATATAAAATTATTATTATTCAACAGATAGGATTTATTAAGACAGAACTATGCCAGATTGGCCTAGTTTCCGTCTTTCATCAAGTACTGAATTAGTAAACAAGGAAACCCCGGCTGATATATCATATGCAAGCTTTTGATGTATGACAGCCTCATAAGGGTACTTGAGAAAACCTGACTACAAGGAATTATCATTAAATGAGTACTCAGTTGAAAACTACACTCAAGGATAATTAATGGATCAGCATTAAATTTGGAAAGTCTTTCCAGCTCAGTGCTAGGCATAATTCTGTTAAGCATTTTAATTAATGATGTCAATGAAGGCACGTAGCAGATATTTATGAAAGTTTTGAATGGTAGATAAGATAAGATAAAGGGACTTAATGTTTAAAAGAATAAATCAGAATTGTCATAGCAAAACAGGAGAAATGGATTGAAAATGAAATGAACAACAAATGCAAAACATCACACATAAACTGATAATTATTCCAGTTCAGTAATTACAGCAGATAGCTATGTGAACATTTTTTAAATTAAGATTCTAAAATATGAAAAAGAACAGTGACTTTGTATAAATTACATTTTTTAGTTCACATTGTATTTGTATTATTTGTATTATTTGTATTATTTGAATTTACTGTGTTTACTGAATTTACTGAGTTTACTGAATTTACTGAATTTACTGTGAACCTATTCATATTTATTCTTTGCATTATATTTTGAGAAATGTTCATTTTTGGGGGGGAAGAATTCAAGAATTCAGCACCAAGATAATCATTGTTCAGGCTGCTTTGTAGATTCATTGTAGTTAGAATTTATTTATCCCTTACAAAACAAGATTCAAAAATAAATTAATTAATCATCCATTATTAGCATGTGGGAGTTGTCTTTAAAACTTTCATTCTTCTCAGCCACCAATTTGACTTCTGTTGATAGTAAATTAATAAATAAAATATTGCAATGTTGTTCACCTAAAAACTGCTATGTTTAAACTTTTATCTTACATATCCAAGTTGGAAATAAGTAAGTAAGTAGCTTATTTTAAGGCTATATAAAAGAAGAAATTATTTCCTGTTTTTAAAAAAAGCACATTCCCAATATTAAGTCAATTTAAAATTAAATCAATAGAAGTTGGCTTGATACTTGATTCTCAGCTGTTTTAAGAAAATTCTGTCTGCATAGAGACATGCACAGAATAACAAACCCAAAGAAATGGAGGGCCTAAAGATATTCTGTAGTACAAACTCCAGGAAGAGCTAACTCTGATAAACCTCTGTTCTTCATTACCATGATATGAGCTGACTAGGCCAGTGAAAGTTTTCTAAGTCTGACTCTTTTGGCTCACTGATGATCAAAATTCATGTTCAGACAATGCTTGACTCAGGTAAGAATTTTGTAAAGGAGACCAACTTTTTGCTTCAGTGCATGGATAAAGAAATAAAGTTTTTGATTACCTTGCAAAGTCATCCAAATAATGTAAAAGGAACTGTGGGAAAACACATCATAAACAAACTCTTACAATAATGTCATATATCCTATTCAGTAGTGGGTTTCAATTTTGGCCGCTACTGGTTTGCTTGTGAGTGTGTGCGTGCTTGTGCGATGCTTCTGCACATGTGCAGAGACATCCAGGTGGAGCCTCCCACCGCCACTACCGGTTCGCCTGATCCGGGGCTAACTGGTAGCAACCCACCACTGATCCTATTGGCTCTACCTGACATATGAAACCAAATTTATTATTAAGTGTTTCTGCTTCAGAAGGATTAGCTTGTGCAATAAAATTAATCATTCCATCTATCCTCAGTGAAATGACCACTCCCCTCAAGAATATAGATAGCATTCATTAGCTGTCACTATTTGCTGATTGCAGGTCTAGTGAAATTTGGATGAAATATATTATGGTCCATATATATTGGACCTTCAATATTCTCCATAATTAAATTGCTTGAAACTAATATTCTGTCTTTGATAAGTAAGTCACTTCCTAGTGAGTTTTGAAATGTTCTTTATGGTGGCTATTAAAGAGAAGTAAAACAAAGTGAAATGAAGAGATGTGTAATCAGTGAGTTCACAGTCAGTCAGAAAGTTAACATGAGGTCACTATTTATCAAAGAGATGATAAATTTTAAGGGAATGTTTAATACTGCAGCCTTTTGACTTTTCCAGAAATCAAGTAGCAGGCAATCAGGAGTTTCAGCAAATAAGTGAAATGGAGAAAGCAGAAAACAAGGCTTCTTGCTTGACCTATTTGTTAAGGGCTCTTTCCTTTTGCACAGATGGCATGGCAGAAGCCTTGAAATGAGATTATTTCCTTTGTAAATTCAGCCAGCATCATGTTGTGCCTGTCCAAGGGGACTTGATAAATATTATGCAGGAGCCATATCATTGGACCAGGAAATTATCTATGAGGTAATATACAGTAAGTAGAGCAAAAATGTTAGCAAAGAGGACTTTATTAACAGGAATAATGTGATTCAATGTTCAATGAGTCAGCATTTTACAAAGTGTTCCTCAGGGAGACAGAAATTTTCAATACAATGTAGGACAGCTGCATTGCCTCATCACCAATTCCCAGATATGAAAGACTGAGTTTTGACAGCTTTTCAAAAACTATGAGGGAGATACCTTTCCAGTATAATGATAAAGGAGCATTTAACCCAGAAAGATAATATATAAATTAAAAGGCTCCCCACATGGCACTTAGTTATTTCATTTGTACTACTAAAATGTAGGAAACATGTAGTCTTATGAAAGCTTGTTTGGTGTAGTGGTTAAGGCATCAAGCTAGGAACTAGGAGACCATGAGTTGTAGTCATACATTAGGCATAAAGCCAGCCAGTCTTTGGGCCAGTCACACACTCTCAGCCCTACGAAGGAAGCAATGGCAAATCAGTTCCAAAATCTTGCCAAGAAAACTGACTAGTATTTTAAGGATTTGTCTAGACAGTTGCCCAGAATCAGGATTGACTCAAAGACATAAAAACAAATTCTAAAATAGCCTGGATTGTAATGAAGTTTCAATGATTAGACATGGGTTGTTGTTTCTTTTTTAAAAAAACTTGCTCATTTTTCTTCTTTGAATGGATATAAGCTTATATTTGTATCATCTCTACATCCCCTTAAGCATGAAAAAAGTCACCATGCATATGTGTCCTTGTTTGTGTATACAGATACCTTTAGCACTGACATTTTTTGCCATTAAATTAGGATAACAAATGAAAATAATAATTCATTTTAAAATGTATAATAAAAAAGTGTGAGAAACACTGTGTGCATTATTGAATATGAAATAAAAGGTGGCAAAGCAGAGATAGGTAATGTGGTGGACTCCCAAATCAAGTTTATCTGGGTGAAAGAAACATGCTTTTACAAGATATTTAGCCCTAGGTGAATTTATATATTCATTCACCAAAGATATCGAATAGAAATGATTCTTATATAGAAACATTAGACTGCATATATAGACTATATATAGACTGCATATTCCTCTTTAGAACTCACAAACTTCGTTGTACAAGTTCAGTTTATGGACTAGAAAGAACATTAGCATAAATAATATCGTATTTTCTTTTTATATCAATTTACTGCTCTACATGTCAGCACATATTTCTTCCCAAAGCTTTTAGGGCAGCTAAAAGTAGCTGAGTATATAGATAAGAGAATATTATATTCTTGGAACAGACTGGGAATTTTTGACCTTGTGTACAAGCTGCATAGTACCATCAGTCATAAATAAATTCTCTGTTCTTATAGTAAACAAAATATTAAGTAAAAGGGTTTTTCTTTAATAGTTGTGAATTCATTTCCAGAAGGGAACTGGGAGTATCTTAATGATGTGTTCATCTTAGTGTTTAGATGCACATCCGTTGAAGTAGACCAGACAAGACTTTAAATATGTTTTTGCTTGGATTATTGTAATGCAGGGTTGTTGTTTTTTTACAATAAAGTTGAATTGGTAAGAGTTTTGTTGTTTGTAGTTACAGGATAAATTATAGATTAAGCATTTCAGTTCCTGGACCTATTGTATATTTGCTTACTTTTTTTTTCTTAAAACAGTTGGGAGGATGTAATTTACATCTTATATGTATCTGATAGACATAAAACTCATAGTAACCCTGGTAAGTATGGGCAACAGTGATGCATGCTGGGAGTTCAGTGGTTACATATGCCTGTCTTAAAAGATGATTTTTTCTTCTTTTACTACTTTTCCTATCGAAAATGAGAAAGAGTGAGGAAAGAAAGGTTAACAAGTGGGGGGTGGGGTTTTGCCATTTTCCACTAAAAATTCTGAATATCAAGCAAATTAGTTTGTTTGTGACATTATTCTCCTCCACAATGGTACAAAGATTGCTCAATCTGGCTGGAGTTTGATCTTTAGAGTTTTAAAAAGGAGAGACGAGAGAATGCAAAGAGCTCATTGCCAATGGTTCTTGATAGAACAGAGTCAAAGTACAGTCTGATCTCTGATTTATGGCCAGCAAGGAGCATACTGTTCAGTATATACAGCACACTTCAGACATTTTAAAAAATTCAATGTTAAAAAGGGAGGAAAATAGAACTTACTCAATTGTATAAAAGTGGATTGTTCCTAATGTATCTTCTACTTGTTTATAGCTAGACGCTTTGGGAAATTCTTATAGCAGATTTGATTGTGTAAAAAGAGAGAAGAAAGGGTGTCTCTCTTGCAGGAACAGAAAGCTACTTTTGTAACTTGAGATGTTATCTCAGTTCTCACACCATATGCCATTCAGTACTACCTTTTTTGTGCAATGACATCACTGCCTTCCTAAAGATTGGAAAAGACCGGAAAAGATGGTTTCCAGGCCTGGCAGTGTGTGTTTGTATTAAAATACATTTGAACTTTGATATTGAAATTACTTCAGCTTTACCAAAATGTACCGTTTGTCCTCTTTCCATTAAATTTAAAATTGTTTGTGGTTAAGTTTAATATGTTTCATGATATAATTAATTATGCATTAATTATATGCTTCATTATATGTCTTGTTTGCAAAATAGTTTGCATGCTGCAGGTGGAAAGAGAAGATAGTTTAGGCTTTTTTTAAAGCAATAAATAAGCTGTTAGGCCACCTGCCTCTGAGTTTCTTCCTTCTCCTAATATGTAAGAGGTAACAGTGTGAGAACATTATCCTAATTCTCCTTTAAAACCTTGTTTTACTTGCCCTTTAATTGTGATTATAAATAACTGACAAATACTTGAATTAAAGACTAACATCTCTCTGTCCAATATATACCATAAAAGCCTTGTAAAAGAATCTTCTCCATTTGTTTATGAATGTTGTAAAACAAATTAGAATATTTCATAATCCAGTTCTAATTCAAAAACATAAAACTATGGTTGTTTTATGGAACAACATGCACAGTTGTTCCATAGGTCACAAGAGTTTTAAAAACTGCAAAAATAGATAGTAAATGAATGGATATATTACCAATGAATGGATATATTACCATCATTAAACTGGAATGATCAACTGTACTTAGCAAGAGATAAAAGATTGTGACAAAAGACTCGGAGGTCTCAAAATGTTGCTTTCAACAAAGTCCAGTGAACCATATGAAAATAAATTATCTCAATAATTTCAACAAGTTTGTTAAAATTAATGAGATTTTTCAAGGGACATAGTTAAAAGTGGAAATAATTTTAAAGCCCCATAAAGATTGCTATAAGATTTTGATAAAGAATTAGTCTATTAGTAGTTCTGAATAAAGCTTATTGATTATAGGTTTTACATATGAATAAAATTAAATAAAAAATAAATTCAAATTAAGTGTATACATTGTTTTCTTCAGAATATTATAAATTACCAAATTCCTTTTAGAAAATCCTGTTTAGAAACTCAATTAATGAATGGTTTTGGAATCTGATATATAAAGCAGAAACATGGGATAATTAGAAAAAAGTAAAGGGAGGAAAGATTAGAATTCTTTCACTCCCTTTCTCCTTCACAGAGAGAGGGAGGGAGGTCGGAGTGGTGGGGAGAGAGAGAGATGGAGGCCAGACACATGGAAAAATTAAAAACCTGAAAAAAACATGTCAAATATCTAATTAAAATGTCATCTAAAATTATAAATTAGGTGGGCTACACATAGGTTATAGATCAAAGCCTGTTTCTCCAAATGTGCTACCTTCCTTTTGGAGAAGAAGCTAGCATACAAGATACTTTCCCTGTTTAGTTCAGTTTGCTTTTCCTAATTAGAAGCCATATTATATTTTCATTGTAGCAATTAACAGTGGGGGATGCTGCCAGACAACCTTGCGATGATTCAGAATAACTATCCAACTTTACAGAAGGCAAGGGTGTTCTAGTATCTCTTTGTTATTGATGAAAGTTCAGGTTTCAGCCAAGAACAAATTACCGTATATACTCGAGTATAAGCCGATCCGAATATAAGCCGAGGCACCTAATTTTACCACAAAAACTGGGAAAAACTATTGACTCGAGTATAAGCCGAGGGTGGGAAATGAGGCAGCTACTGGTCAATGTAAAAAATAAAGATAGAGCCAAGTAAAATAACATGAATATTTATTTGAACGAAAAACAATAAAAGTGCAAAAGGGGGAAGGAGGATTCCCAGCTTTAGAAAATTTAGAACTACGCCGCCTTTGGTATGACCTGAGCATAGCTCATAAAATTATCTGCTACAATGTACTTCCTATCAATGACTACTTCAGCTTCAACCACAACAATACACGAGAACACAATAGATTCAAACTTAAAAGTGAACCTCCAATCTAGATTGCAGAAAATGTGACTTCAGTAACAGAGTTGTTAATGCCTGAATGTGCTACCTGACTCTGGTCTCTTCCCAAAATCCCCAAAGCCTTAACCAAAGACTATCTAGTATTGACCTCACCCCATTCCTAAGAGGTCTGTAAGGCGTGCATAAGAGCACCAGCGTGCCTACCGTCCCTGTCCTAATGTTCCCTTTAGTTGTATTCCTTTTATGTATTCAATTCATGCTTATATTTATATAATTATTTAATATGTATTTGACAAAATAAAATGAATGAATGAATGAATAGAATAGAATAGAATAGAATTTTTATTGGCTAAGTGTGATTGGACACACAAGGAATGAATGAATGAATGAATGAGTGAGTGAGTTACTTCAACAACATTGTCTCACAGAAATTGACAATACAACTGCAAGCATGAAAATGAGTCCTCCTTTAGCTTCCAAGGGACCAGGGTGCCTCTGAAGGTCAGTGCTCTAAGCACTAAGAACCCAGCACAAATCTAAGCCTGTATGCACACCAATAGTGAAAATACCCTGCACAGTGTCTCTTGGCAGAGAAGGTTAATTTTCATAGACATTGGGGTGGCTCTTTTTTTTTTTTTTTTGGCAGGGCAATAAGGATCTCTAATATCATTAAACCCAAGTGTGAGGAAAAAGACAGCAGCTAAAATGTTAAGGCCAGTTGTGTGACCTTCTCCAATACAGTTGGCCTGGCTGTTTGCCAAAACTTAAAACACCCTCCCATCCCCCCCTCCCTGCTAAAGCTTCTTTCTTAAAACAATTGTGGTCTTTGCCTTTCATGTCGCTCAACCTTTCACCTGCCAGGTTCCTAGCCCTTCACCCTTGACCCACTGCTGTGTTTGCTTAGCATTGTGCCAATCGACTTTAGAAGTCTGTGTGTGTGTGTGTGTGTGTGTGTGTGTGAGAGAGAGAGAGAGAGAGAGGGAGGGAGGGAGGGAGTGCAAAAGGGGGAAGGAGGATTCCCAGCTCTAAACAAAGGGAAATCCCGGAATGCCAGCGCGAAAGGCGGTGCTCGCGTTCCTCCTCCCTTGCTCAAAAGCCCCAATAACCTTCACCAGCAAGGCAGACCCCCACGGGAAGGAAGGGGACGGGCTGACTCACCGAGCATCTGGCTGAAGAGCAGCTGCTCCAGGTCGCCCAGCACGGTGAAGCACGGAGGGAGAAGAAAGAATGAAAGAAGGGAGGCGGCCCTCCTTTCTCTCTCTCTCTCTCTTCCAGCGCCGAACAGAAGGGGACTAGGCGCACACACGCCCAGCTTCTGAAGCACGGAGGAGAAGAAAGAATGAAAGAAGGGAGGAACGGCCTCCTTTCTCTCTCTCTCTCTCTCCAGCGCCGCGAACAGAAGGGGACTAGGCGCACACACGCCCAGCTTCTGAAGCACGGAGGAGAAGAAAGAATGAAAGAAGGGAGGAACGGCCCTCCTTTCTCTCTCTCTCTCTCTTCCAGCGCCGAACAGAAGGGGACTAGGCGCGCACACACGCCCAGCTTCTGAAGCACGGAGGAGAAGAAAGAATGAAAGAAGGAGGAACGGCCCTCCTTTCTCTCTCTCTCTCTCTTCCAACGGGAAAACGCTCTTTCGCTTGGGGGAGAGGAGGGAGGAGGAGGAGTGCAAAGGGGAAGGAGGATTCCCAGCTCTAAACAAAGGGAAATCCCGGAATGCCAGCGAAAGGCGGTGCTCGCGTTCCTCCTCCCTTGCTCAAAAGCCCCAATAACCTTCACCAGCAAGGCAGACCCCCACGGGAAGGAAGGGACGGCTGACTCACCGAGCATCTGGCTGAAGAGCAGCTGCTCCAGGTCGCCCAGCACGGTGAAGCACGGAGGAGAAGAAAGAATGAAAGAAGGAGGAACGGCCCTCCTTTCTCTCTCTCTCTCTTCCAGCGCCGCGAACAGAAGGGGACTAGGCGCACACACGCCCAGCTTCTGAAGCACGGAGGAGAAGAAAGAATGAAAGAAGGGAGGAACGGCCCTCCTTCTCTCTCTCTCTCTCTTCCAGCGCCGCCGAACAGAAGGGGACTAGGGCGCGCCCACTCACGCCCAGCTTCTGAAGCACGGAGGGAGAAGAAAGAATGAAAGAAGGGGAGGAACGGCCCTCCTTCTCTCTCTCTCTCTCTTCCAGCGCCGCCGAACAGAAGGGGACTAGGCGCGCACACACGCCCAGCTTCTGAAGCACGGAGGAGAAGAAAGAATGAAAGAAGGGAGGAACGGCCCTCCTTTCTCTCTCTCTCTCTCTTCCAACGGAAAACGCTCTTTCGCTTGCGGGGGAGAGGAGGGAGGGAGGGAGGGAGGTTGGCTTGCTTATTCAACCCTTCCCGGCTAGCCATCCAGCCCTTCCCAGGAGAAGGCGAGGAGTTTTGGGCGAGCGACCTTTTTGCTAGAAAGCGGCAGCGGCGGGAGCCGGGTGAGCTGCAGTAACTCCCGCCAGGCTATGCATTGGCGCGGGGAAGCCCTGGCGGTGCAGTCCTTCTCGGCTGAGGGAGGGAGGGTTTCCCCGACCGCGCGAACTCGCCGCCGCGAGAGCCACCCCAAAGGCCAGAAGAAAAGGTCATTCCATCGGAGTAATGGAGCGAAGGCTCCTTCCTCTCCCGCCTTACCCATGCTGTGCGAGCCCGGCTGGGCTGCAACCCCGCCGCCGCCGCTCCTTCCTCAGCCTCCCGGGGCTCGCGCTCTAGCAGCCGCCAAGCTCAGGCCGGACTCGGCAGCTCCCCATCAGCACTCGCACGGCGCGATTCGGGCAGGAGGAGTCGGGCTCGCTCCGTGGCGGTGGCGGTGGCGGCGGCGGCGGCGGCGGCGGAGGCGCCACCGCCACAGAGCGAGCCCAACTCCTCCTGCCCGAATCGCGCCGTGCGAGTGCTGATGGGGAGCTGCCTTACCCATGCTGTGCGAGGCCGGCTGGGCGGCAACCCCGCCGCCGCCTCCTTCCTCAGCCTCCCGGGCTCGCGCCTAGCAGCCGCCAAGCTCAGGCCGGACTCGCAGCTCCCCATCAGCACTCGCACGGCGCGATTCGGGCAGGAGGAGTCGGGCTCGCCCGTGGCGGTGGCGGTGGCGGCGGCGGCGGCGGCGGCAGCGGCGCCACCGCCACAGAGCGAGCCCGACTCCTCCTGCCCGAATCGCGCCGTGCGAGTGCTGATGGGGAGCTGCCTTACCCATGCTGTGCGAGCCCGGCTGGGCTGCAACCCCGCCGCCGCCGCTCCTTCCTCAGCCTCCCGGGGCTCGCGCTCTAGCAGCCGCCAAGCTCAGGCCGGACTTGGCAGCTCCCCATCAGCACTCGCACGGCGCGATTCGGGCAGGAGGAGTCGGGCTCGCTCCGTGGCGGTGGCGGCGGCAGCGGCGGCGGCGGAGGCGCCACCGCCACAGAGCGAGCCCGACTCCTCCTGCCCGAATCGCGCCGTGCGAGTGCTGATGGGGAGCTGCCTTACCCATGCTGTGCGAGCCCGGCTGGGCTGCAACCCCGCCGCCGCCGCTCCTTCCTCAGCCTCCCGGGGCTCGCGCTCTAGCAGCCGCCAAGCTCAGGCCGGACTCGCAGCTCCCCATCAGCACTCGCACGGCGCGATTCGGCAGGAGGAGTCGGGCTCGCCCGTGGCGGTGGCGGCGGCGGCGGCGCCACCGCCACAGAGCGAGCCCGACTCCTCCTGCCCGAATCGCGCCGTGCGAGTGCTGATGGGGAGCTGCCGAGTCCGCCTGAGCTTGGCGGCTGCTAGAGCGCGAGCCCGGGAGGCTGAGGAAGGAGCGGCGGCGGGGTTGCAGCCCAGCCGGCTCGCACAGCATGGGTAAGGCGGGAGAGGAAGGAGCCTTCGCTCCATTACTCCGATGGAATGACCTTTTCTTCTGGCCTTTGGGGTGGCTCGCGGCGGCGAAGCTCGCGGTCGGGGAAACCCTCCTCCTCAGCCGAGAAGGCTGGCGGCTCCCCTGCCCAGCCCTCTCACTGCACCACCAGGGCTTCCCCGCGCCAATGCACAGCCCGCCAAGTTTGCGCCGTCCGCCCACCAGACACGGGAATGGGGGCCGGCCTGGGGGCGACAAATCCCGCGAGACCTCGGCGGGCCCGCTCCCCGTCCCTCCCATGGGAGTCCGTTCGGTACCCCCTCCTGTGCGGGGTTCCCGAAGACGTAGACTCGAGTATAAGCCGAGGGGACGTTTTTCAGCACAAAAAACGTGCTGAAAAACTCGGCTTATACTCGAGTATATACGGTACTCCCTGATGCCATTATTCTAGCCTTATATGGAGAACATATTGTGCAGTATATTGTTATCCTAGCAATAAATAAAACTATTCTCTCACTCAAATGTGTCTGAAATAAAAGATAGGCAGCTAGCAGCTAACAGTATGAATAAACTTACAATGACATCAACCTCAACAGTCTAGAGTATCAGGCTCTTTAGCTCTAAGAACACGATCTTTTTCTGGTATTACAACATGGTTGTGGGTATTAAATTCATTCTTTCATTAATCCTGTAAAGTGGCTGGCATTTGTTAGGTAGGTACTGCCAGTTTTCAAAATCCTGACTTATAAAAGTAACATTTTGGTGTCCATTTTCTATCAGATTATTTTATTATCCACCAAACTCTTTTGGAGTTATTGGCATTCTGTAATTCCAGGTTAAGAAGGGTATTGTGATCATATCATGCAGAAAGACTAATGTATAAGAAATAATGATTTATTACGGGATAGAATATGTTATACAAAAATATGACTACATTTGAAAGAATTGGTTCACTGATTGAATACAATCTAATAGGAGTGCAGAATTGGTTCTCTGACTGAATACAATCTAATACGAATATATGTATACTGCATGTGGTCCACAGAACTTTTGTGTACCCCTCAGTCCACAGAGCATCTTCAACTTGTTTGAGATAAATATCTTGACCTATATTGTATTTTGGTAATATGGTAACCATTTAAAAGTAAAATGAATCTCCTAAATTTTGAAGAATCTTCAGACATCCACTTTATTCCTTGAAAACACCAACCTATCTTAAAAGAATAGATCTGCTTCTTTTACTTTTAAAGTTATATCCTCAATGTGCCATATGAAACTGGTGTGATCCTTTACTTCAGGGGTCCCCAACCCCTGATCTGTGGACTGGCATTGAGCCATGGCATGCCAGAAACTGGACCATGCAAACAAGCAAAGCCCCATCCACAGGATGCAGGCAGCAGGCAAAACAATGGCCCCTCCAGTCCATGGGAAAAAAATATCTCCACAGAACTGGTCCCTGGTGCCCAAAAGGTTAGGGAGGGCACTACTTTACCTCATGAAAATTGTACATTCTTGTCCAGAAAGAAGATCTATACTAAATATCATGTGCCTATATCAACATACTCTTGAAATATGTCTGGAAACTGCAACTGATACAAAATGTGAGAACTAGAATGCTAAAAAAATTTAAGTGATGGGGATCATATAACAGGTGTTTGTCTGGACTTTAAACTTTAATTGCTGACTATCTACAGGATTATCTCTCACATTATAAATCAAATTTAAGAGAGTCAAAAAAAAACACGCCTGCTAATAGCTGTCCATTTCTCCACTCTAGGCCTTCTTCCCTAATATGAATGCACTGTTTTGAGCTATATTGTGCATAAAGTTGCTATCCTTTTCACTGTAAATTAATTTTAGTACCATAAGTTATTGGCTTTATATGAAACCTTTTTTTACATTTTATTGCTGTTTTTATCTATTATTTTATTTGATGGTATCCTGTCATTATTTTTACAAATAACTCAATATCTGACACACCTTCCTACTCCTATTCTCACCACCACAACAACCCTGTGAGGTGATTTGGCCTGAGAGAGAGTGACTGGCCCAAAGTCACCCAGTTTATTCGGAGCGATGTAAGCAGGCAAGCATTCTGTATCCTTAGAAGTCACATCCAATATTTCTCATATGAGAACATCCTGTGTAAAAAGAATTCCTCTCCACTTTGTATAAATCCATAGCTCTCTTGTGACAAAATGTCAGGTTTTTGCTATAATTAAGATGATGTTATGTTCTATTTATTTAGAATACTGTTTTTACATAAAAAGACTGAAGCAAATAACCATAAAGACAGACAATTACAGACTCTAAAAAAAGGGGGGAAATAAAAGAAAGTGGATTAAAAGTTTTAACAAGTGGACTAGAAAGAACATAGGTCTCTGTATGGCAAGATTCCAAAGATGGTAGTAAGATACTTTAATTGCATGATTGATGTGGACTTCAAAAGAAAGCACAGAATCCACAATGACCCTCAGGTCACAAGCATTAACTGAAGAATAAAAAGAACAACCACAAATGGAAACTACCAGTGATGACACTTGAGACCTCTGCCTCAGTGAACTAATCGATAACTACTCTGTTTTGCCTATATTAAGTTTAACAAAATCTGAAGCTATCCATTACTGAATATCACAGAAGCAATTATGCAAAACATTACACTTCCTTAAGCTCTGTAAGTTGCTAGCGGATATGGAAATAACCGCTGCATAAAAATAGTCTGGCAGACAATTGTCTATGATCCATGACTCATTTACACTGGAACATCTCTTCAAAACCAATTGAACTATTCTAGAATAAATGGGTTTTAATTGGCTCTTTTGAGACAGTTGAAATGTTTGTTTTTGTTTTTAATAATAAAAACATATGAACTCAGTAGATGACAATTCATACAAATATCACAGGTAACACGGAAAACTTAAGAGGCAACTTCAATTAAGAATAAAGAAGCACTAATTTTAAAAAATAAAAATCTCTGTATATCAAATTAAATTTATATGTGAACTTAAAGAGGATGTATATTTTTTGCCTGCCATGCTGCTATTTTCTTCTACTGGAAGGAAGGGAACATGAATCTGGACTATTATTTTAAGGAAACACATGGAACTTTGCCTTCTGTGTATCAGTCAGACTCAAGAACATAGGTACCATATTTGCAAAAAAATCTGGATACCCATATGAATTGAACTAGCTGTATTTTCTGTACTTCTTTGCTGCCCTCTAATGCTTGTCTAGCTTTTCACAGATGAGATCTCATAGTCTTACACAAGAACCAAGAATCTCAAGGGTGGTTATGCCAAGAACTTTTGATAAAATGATAAAAATTCTGCTGGCCAGCCTCATTGAGAGGTTTTGCTGAGCCTGAAACAATAAGCTCAGGACCCATACCCAAAATATATTCTTTGCAAGGGAAAATTCCTTGGCAATAAAGTCTTCTTAAGAACAATTTGAAAGATTTTTTGAAATTGCTCTGTTATGGGAGACCTGTAGTAGTTTACAAATTAAAAGACATGAAAATGAAGTTCTGATTAGCCCTCCACCCATGTGTCCCAGAACTGCAGGAAGAATGCAAGGTAGCAGCATATAAAAATCTGATAGCTACACATCTATACAATGAGCCACAGTGGCATAGTGGTTCGAGTGCAGTACTGAAGGCTACTTCTGCTGACTGCTTGCTGCCTGCAATTTGGCAGTTCAATTCTCACCAGGCTCAAGGTTGACTCAGCCTTCCATCCTTCCGAGGTGGGTAAATGAGGACCCAAATTGTTGGGGCAATATGCTGACTCTGTAAACCGCTTAGAGAGGGCTGTAAAGCACTGTAAAGTGGTATATAAGTCTAAGTGCTATTGCTATCAGGTGTAAAGATGCTGTGCTTCAGTGAACATAGCTGGCTCTAAAAAAAGAGAGTTTGAATCATAGCAAATGTATTGATGCTAAAGCAATTGCATGCACAGACTAATATCATCACACAAATGCTTTTTATGAACTTGCATCCCTATGACTGACAAAGGCTCATAAATAGTTGTATTTGTATAATGATGTTGCCCACATTTGTCATTTTCCTCCTTCATGGATTCTATTGCTTTGAATATAAGTATTCCTCAGCTTACAGCAGTTTATTTAGTGACCATTCAAATTTACAAAGGCACTGAAAAAGTGACATGACAATTTTTCACATTACAACCAGTGTCTCGTTTCCCACTCCTCCGCTGACGGCCGGGTCAGGGAAATCCAAATCAGGCTTGCCTCTGCAGCTCTACCCAAAGTCCTAGCAAAGTCCTCAGAGCAGGCAGGAGACCAGAAAGTGACTTCAGCAAGATAAGTTCGACTTTGCCTGACTCAGAGACTGCCAGAAAGCAGATCCTTTATATAGGCCATGGGGTGTGGCTCCATGACTCAGCACTCATTAAGGCCTGCCCCTCCCTTCCTTCTGTTGCCTCCGCCTATCCAGTCTTCTGATGCGAGGGTCACTCCAATCAGCAGCTGTTGGAAATAAACTTTCCTCAGGCTCACATGCTGTGGAGGAGGGGGAGGGGTCTAGCTGCTCCGTTTGCCTGGGCATGGAGCCAGGGCTGGGGCCGGGGGGTGCTCCCTCCTCTGCAGCCTGCTTGGGCATGGAGCCAGGGCTGGGGCCGGGAGATGCCCACTCCTCAGCCTTTCTGGGCATGGAGCCAGGGCTGGGGCCGGGAGGACATTCTTCAGCGTTCGGAAGCAGATAAGCAGACCCCGGCTGCGGTGAGAGCGGGCAAGACACAACACAGTGGTGGTATTCAGCTGGTTCTATCTGGTTCGGGCAAACTGGTAGCGGTGGTTGTGGAAGGCTCCGCCCACCCATCTGGACATCATCATATCCTGTTTTTGATGCTTTGCGCATGTATGGAAGGCCCTGCGCATGCACGGAGGTGGCACGCTCTCACATTTGCAAACCAGTAGCGAAGGTAAGTGAATACCACCCCTGGTTACGACCTTTGCAGTATCCCCATGATCATGTGATAAAAATTCAGATGCTTGGCAACTGCTGCTGTGCCCCAAGGTCATGAGATCACTTTTTGGACCTTCTGACAAGCAAAGTCAATAGGGAAGATTCACTTAACAATCATGTTACTAACTTATCAACTGCATTGATTAATAATTGAGGCAAGAAAGGTCATAAAATGGGGCAAAATTCAGTTAACAAATGTCTCACTTAACAACAGCAATTTGGGGCTCAGTTGTGGTTGTAAATCAAGAACTACCTGTATTCTTTCAGGCAGCGTCAATATTGCTCCTGCCCACCCACTCCCCAACCCTTAGGGATCATTTCAGAACTTTTACTGAAAGTTCTGATTACATGGGAAATATATACAGAGGCATTTTAACTCTTGAAATTTTCTCTGATATCCCAGTTCAGTATGGAAGTAAACTTGAATTTTAATCACACTACCAGCAATAATATTTGCATTTCAGAATAGGCTGCTGATGTTGATAAGATGGAGAAAATATACAATATTCAGAAAAAGAAAAAAACACTGAGGCAAATATGAAATCGCAGTTTAAGCTACCCAAGGCAAAAGCAAACAAATAAATATGTTAAGATAGAAAAAGAAACTAGCCTGAAATAGCTCCAGAGTAGGTCCAGTGTTCAGCAGGTGAAAAAAATTGCTTGTTTAATTTTGCTTATCCAGAACATGACAAAATTTGGCTGAAGCCAAAATGTTGTCAGGACATGTTTCAGATCGACTGTGTTAATATTTTGCTTGGTATGTGAGTACTTTCACAATCTGTTATAATTGATATTTTTTTTTCCAGAAGTCTGTTTATGCCAGTATTCTGCCAGAAACCAGGGATGTAAAAGCTCAGGAATAAAAACATAGACATTTTCATGCTATTTCCAGAGATCTACCTTCCAGGTTGGCAGATACATCAAAAGGTTTTATCCCCTGGTACTGTATGAAGAAAGTCTGTGACCTGGAAATGGTTATTAACTATCTCAAGCTAGTTTGCTGCAGATGTACTACGGCACACAAAAATCATTCATTGGTCTGGTGGGTTGTTACAAAGATATTGGCAGGGTGCCACTCTCTCCCTTCATTTCCTCCTTTTTTTCCTTTATGCCCCTCCCCCCTTTAAATGCTGCTGCTGAGAAAGGACTGAGAATGAAATATCTGTGATTTTAGCATGTCCCATTCTAATGTAATGGTATGTAGTACTGACTTTGAGAGATGAGGAAAAGAGATGCTGCCAAGAGAAGAGTCAGAAAAGAAAAAGAAAAGAGATTTTGTACCTTCAAACTTACAAGATTTTACTAATGTTGATTTACAATAAAATATAATTATTTTCTCATCTAATTCTGTTTCCTGTCTGGTTTATCTGGATAAGCTGGCACCCAGGTGATTCACATTCTTTTTAAATGTTAGCTTTAATTAGATTATTTTATTCTTATTTTGTGTTTTCTAATTTTTTGATTTTGACTTTTGGTTTGGAATAATACTCTTGTTTACAGTTATAACTATGAGAGTTTCCCTCAGAATTCTGTTAACTTTTTTTGCTTTTAATAACTATTACATGTTTTATAAGTTATTATTGAGTTTCTTAATTAACAATAAATATAGTTGTTTAACATCAATTTCAGAATTAACATCAGATTTTCCATTTTTGAATCACTAGTTTGATCAAGAATTATTTAATTCGTAGGTAATCATGTATGTCCCTAGAATGTTACACATTAAGCGGCATAGCTAAATGCAGGAAGGTATTGATTGCTGAGATTTTAATTTTTGAAGAATGAGAAAATGTGAGATGTTATAGGCTAATCAAGTTAAAGCTTGTATTTAACTAATATTAATTGTTTTACTAATCACTATATAGCATTGACTTTGGATATCTGAGAGTCTGCATGTCTCCAACAATATCTGTTCCAACAGAGTGATTGCTCTTCAGGTCCCCCTCATTAAACTTGGTCAACTCTTCTGGATAGCACTCTCTTGTAGGGTTCTGGAAAATGTTGAAAACTTCACTTTGATCCTAGACCTTGGGTTGATATTTATGATTTGTTTAAGGCCTCTGTTTTGTTGCTGTTGTTTATCTATTTATTTTAGTCTGGGATATCTGTCTCATTTTATGTCTTTAGTTGTTTTTATATATATTTTTCTAGTTTTTTACCCTGCTCAGATACACTGGAGCTGAGAGGCCAATAAATGTAAACAAACGAAGCTAGTGTTGAGCTTTGCCATTAAGAAGTATGCCATCTAAGATAGCAAATATTAAAGAGTTGCATTACTTGCTGTCTTAACCATTTCTATTGATTTCAGTCATTCCCTTCTGTTGGAAAACAGGATTTGGCATGTTTGTTATCTTTTAAATTTACCTACTGTCCCATATCCAACATGGAAGAAAAATTAATCTGATTATTTTGTATATTTCTGGATGTAGAAATATAGATCTTAATGACATTTCAACCAGTGCTTTTGCCATCTTTTTCTTCCTTCCTCCTTTAGTTCAGCTGCCAAAAAAGCTGCCAATGCTATGTTATGTAGTAGTTTTTAATCTAAGTTGGGCTATTGCAATGAGCTCTACCTAGGGTTATCATTGAAAAGTATCCGGAAGCTCCAACTGGTACAAAATGCAGATGTACAAGCAATTTTAGGCTCCCAAAGAAGGGGACACGTAACAGCTTTATTCTGTGGACTGCATTGGATGCCAGTTTGCCTCCAGGCTCAATTCAAGGTTTTGGTAGTGAATGTGATATATAAAGCCCTATATGGCATTGGCCTGCCTATCTATGGAACTGTCTTTGCCACATTACATCAGCCCATCCCATCCAATCAGGCAGGGAGGGTGTGTTGCAGAGCCTGTCAGTTAATGCAGTCCAATTAGTGGGGTTTAGAAAGAGAGCCTTCCCTGCTGTTGCCCCTGCCCATGGAATATTCTTTCTCCAGCATTGAGACAAGCCCCCACTCTCCTGGTCTTCTAAAAAGGAGTTCAGACATGGCTCTGCAGCTTCATGTAGGGAGTCCAGGGGAGCATGGGGTTGAGCCATGGGGTTAATTTGTCCCCTGAAAGCTCTTCGTCTTTTAAGAAATTTTAACTTCTTGTCTCCTCTTAATTTTTTTTAACTTTAAATGTATTGTTTTATATTTTAACATTTTATTGTATCCTGCCCAGAGTCCATCTTTGATGGAGATGTGAAAAATAATAAATAAAAATATTAGATAGATTCCACTATTATTGTCATTGCCACTGAAATGTTCATCCACAATAGTTAATCCAAAAATAAATGGATAATTTCATATTTAAAATTCACACTGACATTTCATTATTGTTATGAAAATGGTGAGACATCTTTATTTATTGCATTTAAAGAATTGTTGGATTTAGGAGAAAAGTATTTATTGGTACTATGGAGATGACTAGGCTGAATTTGAGGGAGGGGTCAAACACGTCATCAGTCTTGAGTCCTTTCACATCGACAAGGAATCTAAATCCATCTCACCTTGAGTTTCACTGACCTTTACATACTGCCAATTTGCTTTGACCATTCATTGTTCAGATTCTTGTAGAGAGCATTTACCTGTAATAAACCCATATTCATTTGAACTGGCTTGGCTCCTGATTTCCTGTGATTGATAAGTACATGATTTAAAGTATTACCAATGACATATTATCTTGTTCATAAGAACCTGGATATACATCTGTTGTAGATTGACATTTTTCTGAAATAAACAATTGTAAGTATCGGAAAGTCAGATAAAAACTCAACTTGAAAAGCTTGTCGTGTCCCATTCCTCCGCTGACGGCCGGGTCAGGGAAATCCGAATCAGGCTTGCCTCTGCAGCTCTGCCCAAAGTCCTAGCAAAGTCCTCAGAGCAGGCAGGAGACCAGTAAGTGACTTCAGCAAGATAAGTTCGACTTTGCCTGACTCAGAGACTGCCAGAAAGCAGATCCTTTATATAGGCTATGGGGTGTGGCTCCATGACTCAGCACTCATTAAGGCCTGCCCCTCCCTTCCTTCTGTTGCCTCCGCCTATCCAATCTTCTGATGCGAGGGTCACTCCAATCAGCTGTTGTTGGAAGTAAACTTTCCTCAGGCTCACATGCTGTGGAGGAGGGGGAGGGGTCTAGCTGCTCCGTTTGCCTGGGCATGGAGCCAGGCCTGGGGCTGGGGGATGCTCCCTCCTCTGCAGCTTGTCTGGGCATGGAGCCAGAACTGGGGCCGGGAGGCATACATTCCTCCGTGTTCGGGAGCAGATAAGCAGACCCCGGCTGCGGTGAGAGCGGACAAGACACAACAAAGCTAAAAACAGAAAACAATATAAGAAAGCAATATAATACAAAACAATAGAAGAAAACAATTTATAAAAGGTAAAGATTCCCCTCGCACATATGTGCTAGTCGTTCCTAACTCTAGGGGGCGGTGCTCATCCGTTTCAAAGCCGAAGAGCCAGCGCTGTCAGAAGATGTCTCCGTGGTCATGTGGCCAGCATGACTCAACGCCAAAGGCGCACGGAACGCTGTTACCTTCCCACCAAAGGTGGTCCCTATTTTTCTTCTTGCATTTTTTACGTGCTTTCGAACTGCTAGGTTGACAGAAGCTGGGGCAAGTAACGGGAGCTCCCCCCATTACGCGGCACTAGGGATTCGAACTGCTGACCTTTCGATCAACAAGCTCAGCATCTTACCCACTAAACCACCATGTCCCCTAAAACAATTTATAACCATATCTAATTGTCAGTAAAAAAGAGTGAGCCATTAGAAACAATGTTAAACTTAAGAATTTATAGTTTTTGAGTGAAGGGGACACTCTCAGGAATGACCTCCCATTGGTCCCCTTATTTGTGCCCAATATTGTCTGCTTTGTAGAAAAAGTTGAAATTGGTAAAAAAATAAGCTAAAAAGGAAAAACTCCTGGCTCCTTCTCTGTTGCAAGCATTTTCATTTATTTTAAAAAATAAAAATTCCTAAAGATTTGATTGTTTGTTTGCTTGTTTCATAGACCCATGTTTGTAAGTTGCGTTCTTTACACATTGCATCATTGGAAAAAAATGTGGCACATGAATAATAGAATAGAAACCATTTATGCAGCCATTCTTTCCTTATGAGGCCTACAAACAAAACAAAACCTCGAAGGGATTTAATTTTATTATAGCAAGCCAACTATTTGGCTGGCTGCATTTTAGCTGATGCACAGATTCTTTCAAACAAAGGTAAGAGGCTTTTGGCATAGTTTAAGCTTTGTTCATGATTCAACTCTGAACTATACATAATGCTGCTCTTATCTCCAGTGCTTCTCTGTCTAACACAACCTTTTATCCTGAAGCAGGTTTACGTATCACACCAAATGTAAGACTGATTAATAGCTTATAGAGTTTACAGAATTGGTCTCATAGTTTACTCAATAAAGTAAAACCAAATAAGACAAACTATCACTTAAGCTGATGAGTTAACTCATCTGACTTACACATCTCTGTTGTGATAGCTCCTTTTTAAACTATTTCTTTTCACATTATTAATATTGATATTTATGGCCTCTATCTACATAAATGCTGAATCATGAAAATTTCATGGTATGTTCAGAGGCTACAAAAGATTCACATCCCACCCTCCTCTGTATTCTTATCAGTTAATATGGCATTCTCACCAATTCACATAGAGGCTGTAAGAGTCTAATCAATTCTCCATCTTAATGAGCTAGGCTAGGAAATGAAAGTGAAAGCTATCCAGCTGCAGAAATTATGTAACTTTACTCTGTTGTCTGTTAATAAATCTTGTTAAAGATAAAGCCTGAGGATTTCTGTTTTCTGTTTAGAACTCTGCCAAGGAAATCAAGGTGTTGAGATCAAACCTCTTTTTCCAAATTAGCCTGCTTTATGCAATGTCTGTGAACAGCAAAAATCCAGATGTCAATTACATAGAAATAAAGAATCACAGGAAACTATATGCTTTTGTTATTTGATCATTTAGATTTTAGTAGTCCAGCTGTTGGTAAGTCTATTTTTATTTATTTATTTTATTTTATTTATTTATTTATTTTAAAAATAAAATTCCTAAAGATTTGATTGTTTGTTTGCAAAGGTAAACAGAAGTTAAACATCTATAATGAATAATAAGTGACAAGCACAGCAAGAAAATTACTGGATCAATAAGCAGAAAAAGGGTACTGTTTCCTAATAATCGGCAAACACACACCAGAAAAATCCATTTTAAAAATTTTCCAGAGGGAAAGGGCTAAATGAGTTGGAGTTTATCTAAATTTGAAAAGAATTTATTCCATAAAACTGGGTTAATATAAATCTAGGCGTCTCCTCAAATTGGCTAACAGAAGAAGTCATTTACAAAAAATTACAGTATATCACATGTCTGAATTACAAAATTAAACCAGGCATTTCAGTGTGTTATTGATCATCTTGTAACTACCAATAGAAGAAAATATTTGTAGCTCAGGCAACCGTGGAGTCCTTGGTGCTCTCTGAACTTGTATGATTTCTTGCAGATGTTTCATTACCCAACTAGGTAACAACATCAGCGCTAGGAGGGAGTAGGGTTCATTCTGTTAATATATTAATTCCTTGCTTTATCAGTATTGGTGGGAATGCTTTTGGTGACTCATTGATTTGACTATTGTTTACTGTTTGTCTAGAAAACAACCCTATGTTGCCTTTGTAGATGGAAGTGTAAGAATTATACATCTATGATACATGTATGATCTAAGATCTTTTTTATTTAGTCTCTCCATTTATATTGTTTCCTTGATTATCTATTGCTATTTATCTCTTGCCATTATGAGCATTTGTGGTTCTTTTAAATGCATCTGTGTTTTAATCTTTTATAGTTATTACTGTTCATCTAAAATGGTGTGGTGGCCTAGTTGTGAAGATACTTGCCTCCCAGTTGGATGGTTCTGTGTGTGTGTATGTTATATATAACAATTAACCTTCAATGCCAAACATTTTTGGGAAGTACTATAATAATGTAACTTACTGCCTAGTAAATAAACAAATACAATTAATGGGATGCCTTTTATAATTTTGTTTAAATTAACAACTGCACTACTTGAGGAATGATAGCCAAGTGGCTGAACTCGTTAAAATAAAATTCCTAAAGATTTGATTGTTTGTTTGCAAAGGTAAACAGAAGTTAAACATCTATAATGAATAATAAGTGACAAGCACAGCAAGAAAATTACTGGATCAATAAGCAGAAAAAGGGTACTGTTTCCTAATAATCGGCAAACACACACCAGAAAAATCCATTTTAAAAATAAAATTCCTAAAGATTTGTTTGTTTGTTTGTTATATTTATTGGCTGCCCATCTTATAATAGAGTACCTTTATGTAGAAAGTACTTTATCAGATTTGCATTTTTGAATATAGGCATACAATGGAGGCCTTACCAGAAAACAGAATATTCATATAAGTGTTATTCATATGGATGGCTCTTATCCTAATAAGGTTCTCTTAGCTTCCACATTTTATTTCTTTTAGAATTCTGTGGATGTAAAACATTATAAGAATGTTCATGTTCTTTTTAATTTTTGTACTCAAAATACTAATATTATTATCTGTGACAAGCTAAATATAGTGATATATCAACATTGTTTCTCATAATTACATCTGTTTGTTTGCAAAGGTAAACAGAAGTTAAACATCTATAATGAATAATAAGTGACAAGCACAGCAAGAAAATTACTGGATCAATAAGCAGAAAAAGGGTACTGTTTCCTAATAATCGGCAAACACACACCAGAAAAATCCATTTTAAAAATAAAATTCCTAAAGATTTGATTGTTTGTTTGCAAAGGTAAACAGAAGTTAAACATCTATAATGAATAATAAGTGACAAGCACAGCAAGAAAATTACTGGATCAATAAGCAGAAAAAGGGTACTGTTTCCTAATAATCGGCAAACACACACCAGAAAAATCCATTTTAAAAATAAAATTCCTAAAGATTTGATTGTTTGTTTGTTTGTTTGTTTGTTTGTTTGTTTGTTTGTTTGTTTGTTTGTTTGTTTGTTTGTTATATATAACAATTAACCTTCAATGCCAAACATTTTTGGGAAGTACTATAATAATGTAACTTACTGCCTAGTAAATAAACAAATACAGTGCATGAAATAATTATCTTCTGCATTAAAATGAACAATCAGCATAATAAAAGTTGTTTCATTATAGACAGCTATACAATCCATAAATGGGGCTGCATATTATTCATTTTCAGTGCTTTAAACAAATGCATTTTGGCTCTACACTCCAAATGTTGAAACCCTTTGTAGAGATCAACTTAACTTAAACAAATACAGTGCATGAAATAATTATCTTCTGCATTAAAATGAACAATCAGCATAATAAAAGTTGTTTCATTATAGACAGCTATACAATCCATAAATGGGGCTGCATATTATTCATTTTCAGTGCTTTAAACAAATGCATTTTGGCTCTACACTCCAAATGTTGAAACCCTTTGTAGAGATCAACTTAACTTAAACAAATACAGTGCATGAAATAATTATCAGGATAGCATTTATCAATGGCCATTATCTTCTGTCAACAAGTAAAGACATTTGTATTAATGCAAGTTCTTGAAGGCAGCTGATTTGGCTGTTCAAATTAATTTTTAGCGGATGCTATCTGTATTTTAATTGTTTACAATTAAAGTTTAATTTTCTTTTAAACTTCTGCTTTTAATTAATCAATATACAGTAATTGTTATTTTATTGTCTACTATCTTGAATGCAATTTTGGTAGAAAAGTAGCATACAAATTCAATAAATAAATAATTATCTTCTGCATTAAAATGAACAATCAGCATAATAAAAGTTGTTTCATTATAGACAGCTATACAATCCATAAATGGGGCTGCATATTATTCATTTTCAGTGCTTTAAACAGAATGCATTTTGGCTCTACACTCCAAATGTTGAAACCCTTTGTAGAGATCAACTTAACTTAAACAAATACAGTGCATGAAATAATTATCAGGATAGCATCTATCAATGGCCATTATCTTCTGTCAACAAGTAAAGACATTTGTATTAATGCAAGTTCTTGAAGGCAGCTGATTTGGCTGTTCAAATTAATTTTTAGCGGATGCTATCTGTATTTTAATTGTTTACAATTAAAGTTTAATTTTCTTTTAAACTTCTGCTTTTAATTAATCAATATACAGTAATTGTTATTTTATTGTCTACTATCTTGAATGCAATTTTGGTAGAAAAGTAGCATACAAATTCAATAAATAAATAATTATCAGGGATAGCATCTATCAATGGCCATTATCTTCTGTCAACAAGTAAAGACATTTGTATTAATGCAAGTTCTTGAAGGCAGCTGATTTGGCTGTTCAAATTAATTTTTAGCGGATGCTATCTGTATTTTAATTGTTTACAATTAAAGTTTAATTTTCTTTTAAACTTCTGCTTTTAATTAATCAATATACAGTAATTGTTATTTTATTGTCTACTATCTTGAATGCAATTTTTGGTAGAAAAGTAGCATACAAATTCAATAAATAAATAATTATCAGGATAGCATCTATCAATGGCCATTATCTTCTGCATTAAAATGAACAATCAGCATAATAAAAGTTGTTTCATTATAGACAGCTATACAATCCATAAATGGGGCTGCATATTATTCATTTTCAGTGCTTTAAACAAATACAGTGCATGAAATAATTATCTTCTGCATTAAAATGAACAATCAGCATAATAAAAGTTGTTTCATTATAGACAGCTATACAATCCATAAATGGGGCTGCATATTATTCATTTTCAGTGCTTTAAACAGAATGCATTTTGGCTCTACACTCCAAATGTTGAAACCCTTTGTAGAGATCAACTTAACTTAAACAAATACAGTGCATGAAATAATTATCAGGATAGCATCTATCAATGGCCATTATCTTCTGCATTAAAATGAACAATCAGCATAATAAAAGTTGTTTCATTATAGACAGCTATACAATCCATAAATGGGGCTGCATATTATTCATTTCAATTTGTTATTGATCATCTTGTAACTACCAATAGAAGAAAATATTTGTAGCTCAGGCAACCGTGGAGTCCTTGGTGCTCTCTGAACTTGTATGATTTCTTGCAGATGTTTCATTACCCAACTAGGTAACAACATCAGCGCTAGGAGGGAGTAGGGTTCATTCTGTTAATATATTAATCCCTTGCTTTATCAGTATTGGTGGGAATGCTTTTGGTGACTCATTGATTTGACTATTGTTTACTGTTTGTCTAGAAAACAACCCTATGTTGCCTTTGTAGATGGAAGTGTAAGAATTATACATCTATGATACATGTATGATCTAAGATCTTTTTTATTTAGTCTCTCCATTTATATTGTTTCCTTGATTATCTATTGCTATTTATCTCTTGCCATTATGAGCATTTGTGGTTCTTTTAAATGCATCTGTGTTTTAATCTTTTATAGTTATTACTGTTCATCTAAAATGGTGTGGTGGCCTAGTTGTGAAGATACTTGCCTCCCAGTTGGATGGTTCTGTGTGTGTGTGTATGTTATATATAACAATTAACCTTCAATGCCAAACATTTTTGGGAAGTACTATAATAATGTAACTTACTGCCTAGTAAATAAACAAATACAGTGCATGAAATAATTATCTTCTGCATTAAAATGAACAATCAGCATAATAAAAGTTGTTTCATTATAGACAGCTATACAATCCATAAATGGGGCTGCATATTATTCATTTTCAGTGCTTTAAACAAATGCATTTTGGCTCTACACTCCAAATGTTGAAACCCTTTGTAGAGATCAACTTAACTTAAACAAATACAATTAATGGGATGCCTTTTATAATTTTGTTTAAATTAACAACTGCACTACTTGAGGAATGATAGCCAAGTGGCTGAACTCGTTAAAAATAAATCATTGATTTCACTTTTAATAATACTCAGCCTACTTACTGTAACCCATAACTCAATTATTCCCTTAGTCAACACTATTTAATGTATATATCTGGCATGCTGTTTTTTTATTACTTATGTAAGAAGGCTATCTGTAGTAGAAAAATACTGGCTCAAAATTACATTTTTTTAAAAAAAAGAAGTTAAACCTGCCATAAAACAGAGAAAATATTTTGTCATGTAAATCAATTTTTATATTGAAATTACCACCCAATATGCACCCAGCTCAAATTGCAACAATCAAAATTTTGATTCATTTTGAATATTTGTTTCTTTATTCTAAGCCTCTAAACTGTGCTAAGATAAATTCATGCTATAAGAGGTTTTAGGGCTGTCAAACTCCTGACCTGGGGGCCAGATGTGTCACATGCTTGCCACACCCATGCCAGGTTTAGTGAAGGGAGGAAAAAGTCCCAATACATCACACGACACGGATGTGAGTTTGACACCCCTGTTTTGGGTGATCACTTCACCAGAGTTATTTGAGACTGGTGGCCATACAAATCTTTTAAATAAATAATTATCAGGGATAGCATTTATCAATGGCCATTATCTTCTGTCAACAAGTAAAGACATTTGTATTAATGCAAGTTCTTGAAGGCAGCTGATTTGGCTGTTCAAATTAATTTTTAGCGGATGCTATCTGTATTTTAATTGTTTACAATTAAAGTTTAATTTTCTTTTAAACTTCTGCTTTTAATTAATCAATATACAGTAATTGTTATTTTATTGTCTACTATCTTGAATGCAATTTTTGGTAGAAAAGTAGCATACAAATTCAATAAATAAATAGTAATATATAGATGGTGTTGGGCATGAAGTTTAAGAAACTGAATAAGTTCAGAAAAGACATCAAATATTACTAGTGGCACAGAATAGCAATAGAAATGTGAGAGTAAAGCAGGGGTGAAATGCTCCCAGTTCAGACCGGATCGCGTGATCCAGTAGCGATGGGGGAGGGTAGTTCGGAGAAATGGTAGCAAAAATCCCTGCTCTCCACCACCACCCACACCTCGCAGTTCTTCTCTGTCCCTGAAGCTCTCTGTGGTGATATAGCTGCAAATGGCCTTAAATGACTGCCACGGTGCTTCAAAGGGCCACACTACAGTTGATTAGCATTGTAGGCAGCTAGTAGACGGTGCCTCTATTTTTAAAGAAGATAGACCGGTGCCTCCCAAAAAAAGGCAATTGGTAAACTGGTGCCTCTATTTTTAAAGAAGGTAGACCGGTGCGCTCCCAAGTTTTGTATACTTTATTATTTTTATTATTTATTATTATTGGCCATGCCCATTCAGTCACCTGACCACCAAGCCATGCCCACCAATTAAGCCACGCCCACAGAACTGATAGGGAAAATTTTTAGATTTCATCCCTGGAATAAAGGAAAGATGAAGGAGTACACTAATGCTTTTCAAACAGTGGTGGGGATATCATTCAAAATATTATATCTTTGTTGTCTTAGAAAGAAAAGTCAGATCTATTGGGCTTATGCTACAGGAGGAGAGATTTTGATGAAATATTTGAAAAAACTTGGAAGTGGATTATCCTTGACAGAGGTCTTCAAACAGGGATTAGAAAGTCATCTTTTGCAGCCTGAAACAAGCTGTGTAAAGTGATCTATAATATTCCCTTCAACTCTTACAATTCTATTGTATGCCTATCAGTGTAGAGTAAATTGTTTATCTTATTTGCTCTATTCAGTCCAGGCAGAAAAAAATAATAATTGGGTCTCTTGCTTTTATTTATAGCAGGGGTCTCCAAACTCTTCAGCTCATCAATTCCTTCATAAAGTTTCAAACTGTTTATCAACTCCAAAACATTTATTAAATGTAAATAATTAAATAAATACAGTTTTAACTAAGAGAACTATACATAATAAGAGAATAATGAAGACTTCATAAAATTAGATAACAATTACTGCACTGATGATCTTACTTAGTTTGGATAATGAAACGCCTGCAAGAAAACAAACAAGCTCAGAAAGCATCTAAGACCCTCCAGGTAATATTTAAAATATGAAATGTGTAAGATTTAATATCCCTTTTTTACTCAAAAAAGTAAACATTAGTGATTGGTATCATTAATAGGAAGGATGCCTCTGAGCACTGATATTTGGTTGGAGATTGGTGAAATATTTTATTTATTTATTTTTTTTTATTTTATTTAATTTTTATACCGCCCTTCTCCCGAAGGACTCAGGGCGGTGTACAGGCATAATAAAAACCAGCAATACAATATACAAATTTAAAATCCCATTTAAAAAACTTATTTAAATTAGCCCAATGATTAAAATTTACTCTACTAAAACCCCATTTAAAATTAATAAATTTAAAATTTAAAATCCCAATTTAAGCCAGCCCCGCGCGGATAAAAAGGTGAGTCTTGAGTTCGCGACGAAATGTCCGAAGGTCAGGAATTTGGCGTAAGCTCGGGGGAAGCTCGTTCCAGAGTGTGAGCCCCACAGAAGGCCCTTCCTGGGGCCGCCAGCCGACATTGTTTGGCGGACGGCACCCTGAGAAGTCCCTCTCTGTGGAGCGTCGGGTCGGTGGGGCGTATGGTAACAGCAGGCGGTCCCGTAAGTACCCAGGTCCTAAGCCATGGAGCGCTTTAAAGGTCGTAACCAACACCTTAAAGTGCACCGGAAGGCCACAGGCAGCCAGTGTAGTCTGCGCAGGAGCGGTGTTACATGGGAGCTACGTGTAGCTCCTCTATCACCAGCAGCTGCATTCTGGACTAACTGAAGCCTCCGAGCGCACTTCAGGGGAGCCCCATGTAGAGAGCATTACAGTAATCCAAGCGAGAGGTAACGAGCGCATGAGTGACCGTGCATAAGGCATCCCGATCAAGGAAGGGGCGCAACTGCCGGACCAGGCGAACCTGGTGGAAGGCCCTCCTGGAGACGGCCGTCAAATGATCGTCAAGCGACAGCCGATCATCCAGAAGGACACCCAAGTTCGCACCCTATCCTTTGGGGCCAGTAACTCGCCACCAACAGCCAGCCGCGGCTGCAGCTGACTGAATCGGGGTGCCGGCATCCACAGCCACTCCGTCTTGGAGGGATTAAGTTTGAGCCTGTTTCTCCCCATCCAGACCCGTACAGCCTCCAAACACCGGGACAGTACTTCAACAGCTTCATTGGGGTGGTCCGGGGTGGAAAGGTACAGCTGAGTGTCATCAGCGTATTGCTGGTATCTCACCCCGAAACCACTGATGATCTCACCCAGCGGCTTCATGTAGATGTTGAACAGCAGGGGCGAGAGAATCGACCCCTGAGGGACCCCACAAGTGAGGCCCCTCGCGGTCGACCTCTGCCCCCCTGTCAACACCGTCTGCGACCGGTCGGAGAGATAGGAGGAGAACCACCGATATACGGTGCCTCCCACTCCCAATCCTCCAACCGGGCGCAGCAGGATACCATGATCGATGGTATCGAACGCCGCTGAGAGGTCTAATAGGACCAGGGCAGAGGAATATCCCTTGTCCCTGTCCTCCAGAGATCACCCACCAATGCGACCAAAGCTGTCTCCGTGCTGTATCCGGGTCGGAAGCCGGACTGGAACGGGTCTAGATAGACATCTTCATCCAGGTGTTGGGGCAGCTGTCGCGCCACGGCACTCTCTACAACCTTCGCAACAAAGCGAAGGATGGAGAGTGGACGATAATTAGCCAAAATAGCTGGGTCCAAGGCAGAATATTATATTTCCTAAATGAGAACTGAAGAAACATGTTTTTTAAGAGGCAGGAAGCAGACTCAGTTTTTCTTAATAGTCCCCAGCAGATACTGTAATTGTCCATTAAGAAAGATTGGGCCAGCCTATTTAGAAACCAGCCCCAGTCTCCCTGCCCCCAAGCAGAAACTGAGGAGGCCACTTTTAAAAATGCAGATTTGGTAATCCATTCAAGACAGGATATTTTGAAACAAAGGCAGAATATTATATTTCCCTAAATGAGAACTGAAGAAACATGTTTTTTAAGAGGCAGGAAGCAGACTCAGTTTTTCTTAATAGTCCCCAGCAGATACTGTAATTGTCCATTAAGAAAGATTGGGCCAGCCTATTTAGAAACCAGCCCCAGTCTCCCTGCCCCCAAGCAGAAACTGAGGAGGCCACTTTTAAAAATGCAGATTTGGTAATCCATTCAAGACAGGATATTTTGAAACAAAGGCAGAATATTATATTTCCCTAAATGAGAACTGAAGAAACATGTTTTTTAAGAGGCAGGAAGCAGACTCAGTTTTTCTTAATAGTCCCCAGCAGATACTGTAATTGTCCATTAAGAAAGATTGGGCCAGCCTATTTAGAAACCAGCCCCAGTCTCCCTGCCCCCAAGCAGAAACTGAGGAGGCCACTTTTTAAAAATGCAGATTTGGTAATCCATTCAAGACAGGATATTTTGAAACAAAGGCAGAATATTATATTTCCCTAAATGAGAACTGAAGAAACATGTTTTTTAAGAGGCAGGAAGCAGACTCAGTTTTTCTTAATAGTCCCCAGCAGATACTGTAATTGTCCATTAAGAAAGATTGGGCCAGCCTATTTAGAAACCAGCCCCAGTCTCCCTGCCCCCAAGCAGAAACTGAGGAGGCCACCTTTTAAAAATGCAGATTTGGTAATCCATTCAAGACAGGATATTTTGAAACAAAGGCAGAATATTATATTTCCCTAAATGAGAACTGAAGAAACATGTTTTTTAAGAGGCAGGAAGCAGACTCAGTTTTTCTTAATAGTCCCCAGCAGATACTGTAATTGTCCATTAAGAAAGATTGGGCCAGCCTATTTAGAAACCAGCCCCAGTCTCCCTGCCCCCAAGCAGAAACTGAGGAGGCCACTTTTTAAAAATGCAGATTTGGTAATCCATTCAAGACAGGATATTTTGAAACAAAGGCAGAATGGTAGGATTAGAAGCAGCCCAGAGCAGTCCAAAGCACCTTCATTGCACCACCCCCAGAGCAGTCCAAACTTCAGCCAAATTACTTCAGACAAGCACCTAGGATTTGCATTTCCTCTTTTGCCTATAGAGCCAGCTATCACCCCTACATGACCCCATAGAAATCTGACAACAGCTAATAGATAAAGGATATATTCTTGCACAGGAACAGGTAGATCAAATAGAAAGCCCAAAGAAGGTATAAAACCCACCCACTCTCAACTCCATTTTGTCAGCTACACCAGAACCATAAATTCTCCATGTTTATATTGTCTTTCTCCCCGCTTGGAATTGAACCAGATGGATATTTCTTCCAACATAAGTACCCAGATCACTGGGCCTCTGGCTTTTCTTTTCTCCATTTCCAACTTCTTATTTGCTACTATTTGTTGAAAATCTCCTGAATCTCTTCCCTAATCTCTGAACATTTCTTTTAAATGATTTGGATTAGAGTTACTAGTAATAGATTTATCCAATTTGAAAAGAAAAGCTTCTTGGCTTGCTACTATTGATATCAACTAGGTCTGTGCCAGCTGAACAATAAACATTTTAGAAATGTGCAAGTGATTATAAAAGGTTCAGCATAATCTTAAAGCCAATATTAGCTCAGATTATGGTTTGTCAGTGAAGCCAAATATGAAATTAGAATTCCTGTTACTAGAAATATTTGCCCAGCTTTTGATAAGAACAAGCAAAGATTTTTTTGCCATATCCTCTATCCACATTAACATTTTGTGCAAGATAATACGAAATGGATGCTACCTTTTTATTTCTAGCTGCTTTTATTTCTAGCTGCTGTCTTTTAATCCCAATGTGTTTTAATCCCAATGTGTTTAGGCAGAATTATATAGACTTTTGCATGAGATAATAAATTTTACAAAATATTTGGTAACTAGCCTTAAATACAAGTTTATTTCTGATACAGAATAGACACATGTTGTTCTGTTTCCCTCCCCCAATACTCCCAACCAAGAGTCAGTCAAAAGGCCTCCTCTTCTACTTTATTTACATAGATAAATGTCCTGGCCACGTCTACCCACCAAGTTTCTGGAGATAACGAGGAAATTATAGATAAGGCCAGAATTATTATTATATAGATAATAAATTATAGATAAGGCCAGAATTATATCACGAATATATTCTTCCCTCCATTGATACAGTTTGCCCGTGCAAATTCATTGCTTTGTCCAAGACAAAAAACCAGGAAGTCCCGCCTCCTATTTATAGTCTCTGCAGATGTCACTGCATGACCATCATTCCTTGGCTTTATCCCAATGCTTCTTCTGCTGCGTGCGCCGGTCACATCTGCACAGTCTTGCATCACTCCAAAACTGTTCTTGGGGCGTTGCCAAATCAGAAGAAGGCTCGAAAGAATCAGGCCTTGCCGGCCCCTCCTCCTCCCTTTGAGTGGGTGCCAGGGAGGGAGAGGACCCAAGAGAAGGAGGGCTTGCCAGGTCTTCTCCCTCACTTTCTGAATCATCCGAGTCCAGGAGTCCGGGTCCAGGAACCTGGGTCACAACACTGTCCCTCACCGCAGGGCCCTTCCCCCGGGGCTGACGATTGGGATGCGGTCGGGCTGGGTCCTGCTCATGGAAGGCCTGCACCAGGTCAGGGGCATGAACGTCGGAGGCATCTACCCAGGAGAAATCAGTCCCATATCCCTTCCACGCGATCAAATATTGGAAACGACCCTTCAGCCAGCGGGAGTCTCGTACGCTGTGGACTTCGTATTCCTCCGACCCGTCCTCGGCGACAGTGACAGGTGCTGTTGGGCACCGAACGGGACTCGATGTGGCCTCAGGAACCAGAAGGTGAAAGACGGGGTGGATCCGCATGGATCGTGGCAGGGTCAGTCGGTAGGCTACCGGGTTGATGACTGCCTCGACAGGGAACGGGCCGATGAATCGGTGGTCCAACTTCTTTACCGGGCGGTCGGACGGGAGGTGTTTGGTGGAGAGCCACACCCGGTCTCCAACCGCCAGCGGGGGCGTTGCCCGTTGGGAGCGATCGGCGGACCATTTGTAGTCCTCCTTTGCCCGATCCAGCTGCTGATGTACCAACTGTTGGACCGCATGCAATTCTGTCAGGAAGGTCTGCGTTTCGGGAACAGGAGAGTCCGGTGGTGCCAGAGGGAAGAGCCGCGGATGGTACCCCACATTGGCAAAGAACGGGGTCATCTGAGTAGAGGTGTGCTGAGAGTTGTTAAAAGCAAACTCCGCCAGGGACAGGTAATCAGCCCAGTTGTCCTGTTGCTGGTTGATGAAGCAACGGAGATACTGTTCCAGGATACTGATGACCTTCTCTGTACCCCCGTCGGTCTCCGGATGGTGCGATGATGACAGACACACCTGCACCTTCAACGTGGCCATTAGGCTCTTCCAGAAGCGAGCTGTGAACTGAACTCCGTGGTCTGAAACCACCCTGTCTGGTAGACCATGGAGGCGGAAGATGTGCTGCAGAAAGAGACGGGCCGTTTTTGTGGCTGTAGGCAGTCTGCGGCATGGGATGAAGTGTGCCATCTGGGTTAGCATGTCCACCACCACCAGCACCATGGTGAACCCAGAGGACGGCAGCAGGTCCATCAGGAAGTCCATGGAGATCACCCCCCAGGGTCTGTCGGGTGTCGGCAAGGGCTGGAGGAGCCCGGGAGGGGCCCCCGTGGCAGACTTGGCTTGCCGGCACGGTACGCAGGATGTCACATAGGCATGTACATCATGCCGCACTCGGGGCCACCAAAAGGTCCGTGTCACCAGGTGAAGGGTCTTGAAGAACCCAAAATGTCCTGCTGCAGGGTTGTCGTGGCACTGGGTCATGACGAGGGCTCGGAGTGGTCCTGTGGGCACATATAATCGCCCCCGAAACTTGAATAAGTCCTCCTCCAAGGTCCAAGGAGATGCGGGGCCCACCTCCGCTCTCCTTTGCTGCGACCAGGCATCCTGGTGCTGCGCCTCTCGCACCTGGGCCCACAAGTCCACTGGTTCCCGTGCTGCGGCCAAGGCTTCTGCCGGCAGCACCGTCCGTGGAGGAAGGGGGTCCTTGGCGCAGAGGTACTCTGGCTTGCGGGACAGGGCATCCGCCCTCCGGTTGTGACCACTGGGAATGTAGGTCACGCGGAAGTTGAACCGGGCAAAAAACAATGACCACCGGATCTGCCGCTGGTTCAACTTCCGAGCTGTGGTGAGGTGCTCGAGATTCCGATGGTCCGTTCGGACCTCCACCTGATGTCGGGCCCCCTCCAGATGGTGTCGCCAAGCCTTGAATGCAGCCTTGATAGCCAGCAACTCTTTTTCCCAGATGGTGTAGTTGCCTTCGGAAGGATTGAGTTTCCAGGAGTAGTAAGCGCAGGGAAAAAGTGTGCCACCATTTGTCGGAGCCTGTAGCAGCACCGCTCCCAGAGCCACATTGGACGCGTCCGTCTCCACCACAAAAAACCGGAGCGGGTCGGGATGCCTCAGGACGGATTCCGTGACGAAGGCTTTCTTGAGGGCTGTGAATGCTTCGTGCTGCGGGGGACCTCACCGGAACGCGACTTTCTTCCTGAGGAGCTGGGTAAGTGGAGCTGTCAGTATGGTGAAGCCCGGGATGAAGGTCCGATAGTAGTTGGCGAAGCCCAGCAGGCGCTGAACATCCTTCACCTGACGAGGGGCTTCCCTGCTACACAAAGCTTGTACTTTGCGTGGGTCCATGGCTATGCCCTCGGGCGAGATGATATGCCCGAGGAATTCTATGGAAGTCCGGAAGAAGACGCATTTCTCCAGTTTCGCATTGAGTTGTTGCTCCTGCAAGCGTTGCAGAACCAGACCGACGTGTCGAAGGTGGCTTTCCCTGGACCGGGAGTAAATCAGGATGTCGTTCAGGTAGATAACCACAAACCGATCCAATATGTCTCGGAACATGTCGTTCATGAAGTGCTGGAAAACGGCGGGAGCGTTGGTCAACCCAAATGGCATGACAGTGTATTCGTAGTGTCCGTATCGGGTGCCGAATGCCGTCTTCCATTCATCTCCTTCTTGCATCCGCACCAGGTTGTAGGCCCCCCGGAGATCGAGCTTGGTGAAGATCGTGGCCTCCCGCACCTCTCCAGCAGCTCCGGGATGAGCGGCAGGGGGTAGCGATTCCGCACCGTAATGGCGTTTAGCTGGCGGTAATCACAGCACAGGCACAATTCCCCTGTCTTCTTCTTCACGAAGAGGACCGGGGCCGAGAGAGGGGACTTTGAAGGCCGGATGAACCCTCGGGCCAGATTTTTGTCCAGGAAGTCCCTGAGGGCGGCCAACTCGGGCTCCGACATGGAATACAGGCGTCCCACAGGCAGTGGTGCGTTGGGCAGAAGGTCCACGGGGCAATCGTAGGGCCGATGCAGGGGTAGTCGGTCCGCCTCCTTCTCGCTGAACACGTCGGCGAAGTCCGTCAGCTCAGGAGGCAAGGTGATGGCAGCGGTGGGGACGTTCTGGCCGGCACAGGTGTGGCGGATGTGATCGACGCACTGCAGACTCGGGAAAGAGATGGCGTTCCGCGACCAGGCCACCTGAGGATCGTGGGTCCGAAGCCAGGCCAACCCAAGGACCAAAGGAAAATGAAGGTCGGCCGTGACATAAAACTGGATCGCCTCCTCATGGTCCCCAATAGCCACGCGCAAAGGCTGGGTGGCGAATTTAATGGGGCCGGACACCAGTTCTCGTCCATCAATTGTGCATCGGAGGGTCCACCGGAACCACAGGGACCGCAAACTGGGTCACAAAGGCCTGGTCCATAAAGTTTGTTGTGGCCCCTGAGTCCACCAGCGCATGCGCCTGGACCCCGTCCGACTGGTTCCCCAACCATATCCGTGTGTCCAGAATCAGATGCCGAGGGGCCCCAGAGTCTACTTCCACAATGTCCAGTGGGGGCTTAGTACGTGCCCGACCTAGGGTTTCCCTGAGGTCGGGCCTGCTCCGTTTCCCGATTGGTCACGCTGTGATTCGGGGACCGGCGTGCGGGCCCCACTTTGCTTTCTGGGGCAAGAAGCGGCGAAGTGGCCGGGCTCCCCACAGAATAGGCACAATCCCCCTTGGCGCCTCTGGTTCCGTTCCTGGGCTGTCAGGCGAGGTCTGGCCACTCCCAACTCCATGGGCTCTTCCGCAGCGGTTACAAAACATGGGGCGACCCGGGGTGCTGGTGGCGCAGGAAGTGGGGGTGCAGATGTCGACGGCGGGTCCCAGGGGGCGCGACAGGACGGTCGCCATTGCAGACGGGCGTCGAGGTGGAGACAAAGGGGCACCAAGTTGTCGAGGGTCCGTGGCGCCTCCACCCGGGCCAGCTCGTCTTGCAGTTCCTCTGAGAGTCCCTCCTGGAATGCGTCCACCAGTGCTGCATCATTCCAGTCAGAGTCCTGGCAGAAAAGACGAAATTCGGTGATGTACTCCTGCAGGGAGCGTTTCGCTTGACGGAGTTCCTTAAGGCACCTGGTTGCCATCAGCATCCGAATGGGGTCCTCGTACATGATGCACAGGTGCTGCCAAAAACGCTGTTGGTCCACCAGCAGGGGGCTGTCCTGGAGCAAGAGGGGCGTGGCCCATCGAGCAGCCGAGCCGGAAAGAAGGTTAATCACGAAGGCCACCTTAGCCCGGTCGTCTGGGAAATCCTCTGGCCGCATAGCCATGTAGAGTTGGCACTGTCCCAAGAAGGTCGGGAACATCTCAGGCTGCCCAGAAAACTTATCCGGCACGGTTATCGGGCACTTGCGACGAGGAGGAGGAGTGCGAGGATGGGGGGGGCCTGCAGGCACATTCCTGGCAGCAAGTTGGCCTGCCAAGTGAGCCACTTGCTGCTGGAGCTGTTGATTAGCCGCTTGTAGCTGCTGTAACTGCTGCTGTACCTGCTGCTGGTCCATCTTTGGTGGAAGATGGTTTAGTCGGGGTCTTGGACAAAATGTTCTGTTTCCCTCCCCCAATACTCCCAACCAAAAGTCAGTCAAAGGCCTCCTCTTCTACTTTATTTACATAGATAAATGTCCTGGCCACGTCTACCCACGGGCCTGCCAAGTTTCTGGAGATAATGAGGAAATTATAGATAAGGCCAGAATTACTCACGAATATATTCTTCCCTCCATTGATACAGTTTGCCCACGCAAATTCATTGCTTTGTCCAAGACAAAAAACCAGGAAGTCCCACCTCCTATTTATAGTCTCTGCAGATGTCACTGCATGACCATCATTCCTTGGCTTTATCCCAACGCTTCTTCTGCTGCGCGTGCCGGTCACGTCTGCGCAGTCTTGCATCACTCTAAAACTGTTCTTGGGGCGTTGCCAAATCAGAAGAAGGCTCGAGAGAATCAGGCCTTGCCGGCCCCTCCTCCTCCCTTTGAGTGGGTGCCAGGGAGGGAGAGGACCCAAGAGAAGCAGGGCTTGCCAGGTCTTCTCCCTCACTTTCTGAATCATCCGAGTCCAGGAGTCCAGGTCCAGGAACCTGGGTCACAACACATGTGAAGAAGCAGTTATATACAATATCAATGTCAATGTCAATTCATTGAAAATATATCCTATAGGCAAAGAGCAGGTTCAGATGCTCTTTGATGCAGAAGATGAGAAGATTCAATTCTCCTTTCCAAGGATGGGTTCTACTTACCTTTACTACCGGTTCGCATCGTGCTCTCTCCGCTCACGCGCATATGTGTTCTTCTGTGTTTGTGCAGAAGCTTCTGCGCATGCGCAAATCGCTTTTGATGACATTCGGGACAGAGGGCAGAGCCTGCTGCCAGTTTTACTACCAGTTCTATAGAACCAGTTCGAACCGGGGGCACTCCACCACTGCTTCTTTCCCCAAAGGTTATTGGTTTTCAACTACCCTGCCCTGCTTTCCTCCACTGTTTTGCTGCTTTATAACTGCTTTATCAGCAAGTTTCTTGAAAAATATTTTACTTGGTGTCCTCCCACTTAATTTTGGTGTATGGGAGAGCTATGATTTTCATATCCTGAAGTCTTTCTTGTGAGGAAAATGGGAAATAAAAGGATGCCTAGCCCTCCCCCTTTTTTTATTTTTAAAATTTAGGTAGATTCACTAGAAAATAAAGAAATAATCAGTGAGGATATGAAAATATAGAATTGCCCCTAAAAATCAGAGCAATTTTCAGAAGGATTTCCTGTGGAAAATATACAAAATAATATAGGATTATAAAAAAAGCCTTGAGATGATACTGGTTTTCTGCACTGTGAAAGCACTCTATTCTAAAAAGATTTAATTTGCATAAATCATGCAAGATTCAGCATGCACAGAGACCAGAAATTAACCTTATATATACAGACAACCAAAGAATAACCTTAGTGCCATGTTATCTAGACATTTATCTCTGCCTGGTCAAGTAACAGTTCCTGGAATCTGAAGTTCCTTTCTGATTCAGTTTTATCTATACTTGCTTTCTGGTTTTCTGGAAATTTGAATATAGAATCTGAGGTTAGAACAGTATCTTGGCTCTCTGTCTTTCTCTGCCACTCGGCATTCAGCTTCCTCATTTTCTCTTGCCAAGTTATCTCTTTGTAAGGCTTAGATTTAAAAGGACCCAAAAATCTATTTAGCTAGAGAGGGGTGTAAAGGATCTTCTAATATATGTGCAGCAGAGCAATCATTCTCTTTTCCTTTTAATAATATATATTCAAGTATAGATGAATGAATATAGAATTCCTATCTGGGATGCATCTGTTAATCTTGTAATTAAGGGGTCTTTTGATGCTCTATGAGCTGGCTTGTTTTCTCGCAGATGTTTCATTACCCAAACTCATCAGTGCTAGCAATTGCCAGGTATCAATATACCAGTTGATTTGTTAAAAAAATAAAGGAAAGGTAGACATCTTGTGTGTCTGCTCCATCTGCTATGCAGCTGTGAAGAACTGATAACTTCAAAGCCTTTATTCTCCATCCTGTAATCCTTTATATTTAAATCTGATTGGATTAGACAAATGTGAAAGACAGAATATCTTCTGATCTAATTTAAAATAAAGAATTATTTTATAAAGCAAGACATTAGGCTATCATAGTGAGAGTGTTATTAAAGGTGTTAAATTAAAGGTTGGGGTGGACATTATCTCCTTGCTGGTGTGGGAAGCCACCCACCCCCTGGAAGAATGAAATATTTAGGGAAATATTTAAAAAGGTAGATTATTATATTTCTCTAAAGGAGAAATGGAGAATAATGTTTTTAGCGGCAGAAGACAGACTCAATCTTTCTAAATAGCCCCCAGAAGATATTTTGTGCTCATTAAGAAAGATTGGGCCAGCCTATTCACAAAACAAGATAACTTCACCTCCAAGGATGGGATTAAAATTTACATTCTCCTCCATCCAGATTCTAAGAATAGGACATGACCCCTTAGGACATAATATTATTAACCCACCACCATTTAGCAAAAGATAGAAACCCTGTCAGTCATGCCTCCTTTCAAAACTCAAGAAAGAAAAAAGCCCACTCCATTGTTTGTAGAGAAAGGTATCTTTTACCGAGAATGAACTGAATGCAACGAAGTAAAGCAGGTTCTGAATAGTAGGCGTGTCTTACACATACATGTCCCCACATAAATCCCACCGCCGTCCAAAGGTCAGACAATTGGGTCCAATCCCTTTCTCCCTCAAGCATCACGTGGAGGTCATCTTCAGATGATGTCATTTCTCTGCTATGCACGAACCGTTGGCTGCTAGGGTTTTCAGCCCGCTCCTTAGGTTTTAAATTCATCAGTTTCGATTCTGGATTAGTCTCCTCCCCACCCCCACCTATGGCAGCTGAAGCAGCTGGCTCATAATTAAAGATACAGTACTCCTTTCCAATGCTTAGCACTAAAGACAGCAAGAAACCAATTAACTGAGCAATAAAACAATAAAAGCAGCATGCGGAGGCTGACAAACCCCTTGATTGCACAACCCCCCCCCCAGAACAGTCCAGACTTCAAAGTCACAGAAACCTATAAAGATCCATCCACTCATTCAACCATTTGTTCAGCTGACCTACAAACCCTGTTCTGTTCTGTGGTTCTGTTCATCAATAAATGGACCTTCTTTCCAATCAGCCGCCAGCCTTCATTTTATTTCCAGCATTTTTCTCCCAGCTTGGAACTGAACCAGATGGATTTTCCTTCCAAATTTCTAATGGAACTACTTCTTGATGTAGGGTATGAACCCAGTGTTCTTCTATCTCTTCAGATCATTAAAATCTACAGGTTCCCATGCATTCCTGCTACCCTATTTCATTATTTATGTTAAGGGGGAAAAAGTTTCTTTTAGTTTAGCATTGTTTTTATTGAATTGGAACAATAAATGTGACAGAATACAGCATTTTAAATTTTACTTCGTCTAGTTGCCTAAATAGAAGCGTTATATACACATAGCAAATTTAAGAATTCCACAATTCCCTGCAAGTATAATACATAATTAAGTGACATTCAGGTTTAATTTGAAAGCTAATCTATGTATAGCTAAATTAGAAGAAACTGCCATTAGGCATGCTAAAAAAAGTAGAGTTGATTATATACCTCAGTGGCGTCTGATTAACATTTGCTTTCCTTGAATGGCAAATATTGCATATTTCAATTGCTATGATTTTTTAAAAATTGTTTCATAAATGTTTTTGATTTTGCTTATCTAAGTTATATTTCCTACATAAAATTGTGGTGTTTACTGTGTTATCAAATAGTACAGAGGTGAAACTTTATTTAAAATATTATAATGACATTACCAAAATAGTATGTCTTTATATATCATTTTATTTTTATAATTTCATCCATTACCCTGCCATAATGAAGCATTCAAAAGAAAATAATTAGGTACAATAATAACACAAAATATATTAAGAAAGAGTAAATGGGTCAAAAAAACAATGGTCCAAGAAAATAATGCTATTTACATTAATGAGATCCTCAAAAAGAGAGAAGTGAAGAGTTTTACAGAATAAAAAACAATGCATGGAATGGTATATGGACAAAGTAAAAGCAAGGATAGGAAAGTTATGGAGAGGTACTATGAATAATATTGATATAAATTATTTGTATTTATGATTCATTTTCTTTTTCTTATCTCAGTTCTTTAATTTCTATGGCTTAGTATGTACTACACATTTTCTGTAGTCTGCAAAAACTTGCTTATTCTGAAGGGAGACGGTGGAATCAGTATGTTTGTGAATTAACAATATAATATTTATTAATTAATTGAACATCATTAGTTTAAAATTTGTAAAATGTACTTGAGAAAAAAGATAATCATTTGGCTTTTTTTAAAAAAAAATATTGCTGTGCAACAAGAGTAACAAAATTTCTTGCCTTTTCCCAAAGTAGATCTCATTCAATTAGGAAAAAGATAATTTGTTTCAAAATGCATTTCAAAAAAGAACAGAGAGTCACTGTGGACTGCAGTGTTCTTGCATTTATTTAGTTGTAAGGTAGCCAAGAGGTGCAGATCTTCTTATTCACAGCAAAATTATCTTGTGAGCAATTTACAGTCTCTTTGATTTTTCATACTTCTGCTTATTTCCTGCAGAAAGCCTTAATATAGTAAAGAACCCTTCCTACTGGGCTTTGTCTGCTTGGGAAGTGTGAGCATCCCTAACCTACCAGTAAATGGATTCAAAAGATGTACAGCACAAAAGAGTAACAGTTATATGTATCCTAGTAAGAATCAGTCATTCACAAAGCTCTCAGAAGTAGATTAGATTTAATATCTATCTTTATCAAAAACATTGCCTTCAAAAAAAAACACCACCCAAAGTTTAAAATATCATTTGGCAAAGCAGTCTATGTAATAAACACTTGTTACATAGGTGTAAGACCTATTCCCAGAAGTCCATAGCAGAATGGCTAATAGTAGTAGAAGTTGATATGTGAAGTTCAACTGTCTGTGCTTTAAAAGCCTTCAGGTTAAGGGTTTATGCAACAGCTATTCTGTGCCCAATGGGTAAAGGAGGTCAGCAGATAAAGAAAAAAGTTCCTTCAATGCCAATTGCTTAACCTTTCCTTTATAGGATTGCAATGTTTACAATAGACAAGCAAAATACAACATGTCTATACCTTTTGATTTAAATTAAGTTTATGCCTTATATAGTTAAATTTTAAAATTTTTGTATATACACAGTTTATTTTTCCCTATAAGGTTTTTTGAAATGCTGAGGACATTTCCCCATCCTGCATGGGGGAGTTTGCCTTAGTGTTCTTCTTTGTGACTTATCCAATTAGCAATACTGAAGAAGGACCTTTATTTGTCCATATAGCTTTCTGCTTCTCTATCTTTCTTTTCCTTAGCATTACACATCTCACTTTCTTTAAGAGACTTTTATTGAAATATAAATTTCCCAAACACCATTACTCTGCTAAACAAATAATTCCCTCAACACTATCAAAGTATTCACTAAGGCTGCATTACTATTACTATTAGTTTTCTCATCGTTCCTATCACCCATCTCCTCCCACTTATGACTGCATGACTGTAACTTTGTTGCTTGTATCCTTACGATTTATATTGATATTGTTTCCTAGTATGATTTGATTGCTTATTTTTACCCTCTGACTATCTTAAGTGTTGTACCTTATGATTCTTGATGAATGTATCTTGTCTTTTTATGTACACTGAGAGCATATGCACCAAAGACAAACTCCTTGTGTGTCCAATCACACTTGGCCAATAAAGAATTATATTCTATTCTATTCTAAATCAGGTCTAAGATTCATTAATGCCAGTTGGATGGGATCAGTGGACCTAGTTTTCTTTGAGCAGTTGATTTGGTCAAAGGGTAAGAGATAGGGAGTAACCTCTTCGTGGGGATGGGTAAAGAGAGAGATGACAGGAATCAGGGGGACATCGATCTCAAGGAAAGTATCCATGGTTTGCATTGATTTTGCCTTCTAGCTCATTGGATTGGTTGACCACAATGTCTGTCATTGCATCCTTAGTGTCTTTGGACTCAGGCTGTTTAATGTCAGGTTGCTCTGTAATAAAGCTGTTTTTATCTCATTATTCATAATTCTCATTATGAATTAAAAACTGGAGCTAGGCAAAAACTGAAACTGACTAAACAATACACTATAATGTAAACATTTTTGTGCTTTTATTTTATCCATGGATTGTTATTTTGTTACCCTGCTTAAGATAACCTTATTTCTCTCTAGGGAGGGATGGGTCAAAGGATCTTTTGATGGACCGGTTGTGCAGAGGTTTCCAGGGTATCTATTGGATAAAATCCCTTTTATTTGCTTTGAGTTGGAATCCAGGTCTTTATGTCCCTTTAAGTTGAATGAAGCATAGTCTGGTCTAGTTATTTGGATAAAGTTTTACCTTTACCCTGTTGATCCAAAGGAAGTGTTAGCGCTGTGAGAATGAATACCTGTTTATTAGAATAATGTCTATCCTGATTGGTTATGGCTTCCAGGAAATGAAACGTGGTTGGGTCCATGTGATGTTGAATTTATCATTAAAGGAGGGAATGGTTTCACTTGCACTTAAGAAACAGTTCACCTTCTCCTCAAAAAAACATCAGTGATAGTTGGATCATTTCTACTGTTTCCAACCTTTTCTTTTAGGGGAAGGTTGTGGAGAATATTGTAGAGAAGAAAATTGGACTGTAGCCTCAGAGAGTTTGGGAAAAAAATCGCTAATTTCAACCCTTTCAATAAGGTTTTAGGCCTGGGCATGTGCCAAGACAGCATTAATTGTGCTTAAGAATGATTTGTGACAGGATTGATATTGGGTAGGGCATGTATTCTGGCCATATTTGGCAGCTTTTGATACCATCAATCATGGTATTTTACAGATCAGCTCAGAGGTGGGAATGGGTATGGTATTGTAGTGATTACTTTCCTTCCTACTAGAGTCAATTCTAGTAGTGTTGATAGTATGGGTGAGTCTGCAACATTTGTGCTTTGGGGATCCCTCAGGGCTTAATTATCTCCCTATCCTTGTTTAATATCTCTATAAATTGAGTAGTCTGTTTTCATTATGGGATTGAATATCATCAGCACACTCATGATACCCATTTATATATCTTATCCCTGCTTGCCCAAGCAAGCTGTCAAAGTTCTGATTCTGTGTCTTGAGATGTGAAGTTCATAGCAAGACTGAGTGGGTGTTGATTTTGAGACCTCTTGGATACAGTGATGTTTTATCTTTGGTTCTGAACAAGAATGCCTTCCCTCAGGCAGATCCAGTGCACAATTTGAAGGTTCTTCCATATTCATGATTTCTGTTTGAAGAGCACATGGCAATCATAGTTTAGAATGTGCTAATTACATTCCTAATTGGGAGGCCTAGTCAGGATCACTCATATCCAATTTCATATCGTTATTACGTATAGGTAAAGGTTCCCCTCGCACATACGTGCTAGTCATTGCCGACTCTAGGGGGCAGTGCTCATTTCCGTTTCAAAGTCAAAGAGCCAGTGCTGTCCGAAGACATCTCCGTGGTCATGTGGCCGGCATGACTCAACGCCAAAGGCACACAAAACACTGTTACCTTCTCACCAAGGTGGTCCCTATTTTTTTCTACTTGCATTTTTACGTGTTTTCGAAACTGTTAGGTTAGCAGAAGCTGGGACAAGTAATGGGAGCTCACCCCGTTACACGGCAGCACTAGGGATTCGAACCACTGAGCTGCCGACCTTTTGATCGACAAGCTCAATGTCTTAGCCCCTGAGCCACTGTGTCCCTAGTTATTACATACTTATGATTATATATATGCTTATATATTGTATAGTTATTTCATGCTTATGCTTATATATAATGTTGTGACAAATACAATAAATAAATAAACAAACAAACAAAAAACAAACAAACAAACAAATGGTGCTGCCCAAGAGGACAACACAGAAGCTACTGCTGATTCAGAATCCAGTGAAGATAATTATGGCCACGGTAGGTAGAATGGTAGAATGCCTGTGTAACATCATTACTTTGTGAGCTGCACTAATCACCAATGAATTCATGTGGGCAATTCAGGATGCTGATTACCTTTTTTAAAACATGACAAAATGACTGAAGATTTGGAAAGTCATCTATTTCTGAGCTTCTTCAGCCATTTAATAATATTTGACATATGCACATGCTCTGAGTTCTCTGCAATGTCATGTGGAAAGATCCAGGAGAGGTGCCTTCTCTGTTGCTGTCTATTGTCCTATGGAATAGAATTCCCATATTTGGATCACTCTGCCTGCATGTCTTTAGATTTTGATTGTAGGGCTGTTTCTCTAAGCTTTCAGCCAGGAGATCTTGTGAACCAATCTGGATTTATTGTTCTTGACTGTGGAATTGCTTCTGTCATAATATTCATTAAGTTTTCCTGCATTATGATATTTTATTTCTATATTCTGTTTTAATTGTCAGCTTGAGTCACATGTCAAATGGGTGGATATATAAATTGATGAAAGAAATAAATTTGATTTCATACTAAGTAGAGAATTTTCAGGAGCAATTTCTAGCAATCCTTTTTCTTTTTTTTAATGCATTGTCTTATAATGAGTTTTATCACATTCTTGTTTTAACAAGATTATTTTAGGTCTTATCTCATTGCCACCTCCTTGTTTGACATGTCTACTAATAAATGTGATAATGAGTGAGAGCATCTATTCAAGGTATGTGTGAAAGTAGGTCTGAAATGACATTATTTCTACTGGAAAATGTGCCCTAGCACAGAGTCATGCTCAGTAATGAAAAAACAATGATTACCCAAACCTTAGGAACAAAAAATGCCTTTCTTTTGTTGGAAATTTATTTCTATTCCAAATCAGATATGGTTGTACATTCAAAACAAGGATTCTAGAAGAAAAATCTAAGGCCATTATGGAGAGGAACTTGGAGCTGAAGCAAGAACTGGGAGGGTTTTTGTCTTTTATTTTGCTCTAGTGGGAATCAGGTAACCTTAGATGTAAATGAACATGTAATAGGTAGTTTCCTTAGTACTGATAATGGTGGAGCAGAGATTAGAAAATTCTTTTCTGGTAATGGACAATTTGATCAATCTCTTGAAGAAATGAACAAATCATCAGATGCTTTTAACTTATAATAGGAAGCCTTAGGGAAGCGGGGTGGGTAGAGTGTAGTTTACAATCATTTAAAAATCTCCCATCTTTAACATCACAGAGGTTCAATAACAACAACAACTGGGGGGTGCATGTAATACGATACTTAGCTGGAATAATTGAATGGACTCAGCTAGAACTTGATAACTTGGATCAAAAGACAAGAAAACTAATGGCAATACACCATGCTCTTCATCCAAAAAATGATATTGATTGATTTTACTTGCCTAAATTTCAGGGTGGTAGAGAACTTTTACAGATCAAACAAACTGTGGAAGAGGAAAAACACAGCTTAAATGACTTCATAAAAAAGCAAAAAAGTTTCTGCTGAAGGAGGGTAACAAGGGAAAACTCTTGAAAACAGCGAGAATGAAAGCAGAATATTGAAAGGAAACAATTGAGCATCAAGTTTCTAACTGAAAATAGAAGCTATGCACAATCAATACCTGAAGGACATTGAATGGAAGGTAGATACAAAGCTAACATGGAGATGGCTGAGATCAGGGGTGCTGAAGAAAGAAACTGAAGGCTTCATTTTGGCTGCCCAAGAACAAGCCCTGCAGACCAACTCCAAGAAAGCAAAAATTCAACATGTCAGTAACAACAGCAAATGCTGCTTATGCAGTGAGAAAGATGAAACTGTGGATGACCTTATCAGTGGCTGCAGCAAAATCTCACAAACTGATTATCTACAATGTCATGATTGAGTTGCCAAAATCGTACATTGGAAGCTTTGCCAGAAGTTTAGGTCCAAATGCAGCAAAAATTACTGAGAACACTAAATTGACAAAGTTCTTGAAAATGAACAGGTCAAGATCTTGCAATACCAGATGATGCATGAATCGAAGAGAAACAACTACAAAAAAATAATGAAATACTGTGATCTGCAAATTGAAGTTGAACGGTTGTGGAGGAAGTAATCAATGGTTGTACCAATAGTACTAGAAGTTCTATTGCCTAGATACATGGAAATTTTAAACTTATCAGACCTGAATATTATGACTTTGAAAAGCACTACCTTATATACTCAGATGTTATAAGCTAAGAGTTAAGAGCTCTTAGGTTTTTGGTTAGAACTTGAACTGTTAAGTTTTTACCAGTCCCAGACAGTGAATCAAATTGAAGATTAAATCTTAAATAATAATAATAATAAACCACTGCAATGAGACAGCTTAGTAACTGCCTCCTAGGGCTCTAGTGCATGACCTTGACAAAGGCAATAAAGACAAAGTATGTGGCTATCCAAGGGCAAACATTTGCTCTTGCATTGTTGGCATTTCCAAAGTGGGAGCCTTAGAATCATTAGGCTAAAAGCCAAATGCTTGAAACTGGAGGATAAAATGTCCTGACAAACAATTCTAAGGAGTTCTGAAAATGGGAGGTTGAAACAAGATTTTTTTAAAAAAATAAAAAATAAAAACGAAAACTACAGAAATTAATAAAGTCGAAAGAGAATCAGTTTATGAGCCAATGCACTAGTGCAGTAGAAATGGAAAATAAGCTGAAGGGGGTTGGCAGGAGCTGTATTTAATTGTGTAGCATTTGTGAAGCATGATGAACTCCCAAAATAACCATAATTCTGAAGCTCCACTGTCTCAAATGAAGTTCTCACTGTACATTTATAAACAGTGAACATACATGAAATTAGAGTTAAACCAAAAACTAGTTAAAAGATAGATTTGTTAAATGCCTTCCATGTCTTTCAATCGCTCATGGATCTAATTCACAACTCTCTTCAAACTACTTTGATTCTGATAGTATTTTGAATATCTGGTAGAGAAATTTATTCTTTTCACTAAAAGAATACACTAAAAACAAAGCTTTCTCTGCAACTCCTCTCTAGTATAATTTTACCTCTGAAATGAACTTTTACTGAACCATCTTAGATTCTTTTAACTATACACAATATGATTATTTTTTTTTGCTGGATAAAGCACAAATACATTAAAGTTAGTGGGGATGGCAAGTGCAAAGGGTCTGCTTTCATTCACATTGCTAATCCTATGAGCAAAGCCAGGAGCACTAAATTTTGAAATGCATACCCTTTCCCTTGGGCAAGCATGATGTAATACTTGATCTTTTAAAGAGCTGTATCCAAATCTAAAACTGATAACACTAAAACACATGGCATGGACACATAGGCTTCCAATTCTATTAGTCAAGAAATATGATTGTGTTCTCTACTTGCAGTTCCTGTTCTGTGCTTTCCAAGCACAGATAGAGTGTTCTGTTCTATTTGTATGCTACTAATATTTTGTATGCTACTTCAGAAAGATACACAGACATGTATCTAAACAAGAAATCCTTCTGTACTCTGAAATAGCACAATTTGAATGAACTTTTAGTGAAGCTTTCCCCAAACTGGAATCTTTCAGATTTAATGAGACTACAGTTCCTGGAATTTCAGGCCAGCATATTGGCCAGGAGATATAGTTTCATCATATTTGAATAGTACCAAGCTAAAGAATGTTGCATTTGCATAAAAGTTATCCTCAACTTACAACTGGTCGCTTAGAGACCATTAGAAGTTATAACCTACCTGAAAAAGGGAGCTTACGACCCAGATCCAAAGTTCTGACAGTCAGTCCCTCCCACAGGGTCATGTGACTACATTTTGGGTACTCTGCAACACAGCTACGTTTATGGCTGTTTGCAGCATCCCATGGTCACATGACTATGCTTTATAGAAACTTTGCAATAACATCTGTATTTTGGCAAAACCATGTCCATAGAGAACCATTGGTTTGCTTCATGACTGTGGTGTTTGCTTAACAACTGTAGCATTAACTTAATGATTCCCATGCTCATTTTACAACCATTGCTTTCACTTAATGACTACCACCAAAAAAAGTCATAAAAACAGTTCGGTCACATGACTGATCCATTTTATAACCATCAGGACTTATGACTGTAATGGGCAGATTTCTTTATGATTGTATGCTAGGGACTACCTGTAGTATATTTTATAAGCAAATCAGATTGTGCTTGGTTGCCCAGATACTTAAACTGTATTTTACATTTTTATGAACCTATGAAGTCCTTCCTAAGGATTTGGGATATGCCAATTTTGTTAAACGTGTTAAAGGTGTCCCAGCCATCTTAGATTCTGTTGCTGGCAAAATGATTCTGTAACTCTTTCTACCACGTTATAACATTTTGTCAGGTTCAAGCAACCCAATCCACATGTGTAGAATTCAAGCTAATGCTTTGATTTCTTCCTATAATACACGAATCTGCCCAGTCTTCTTGCTTTCTCTTGAGAAAAAATAGATAAGATTGCATGGAGCTTAGGGGGTCAATCCAGGATCTCTTGTGGCTGTGCAACAATTAAAAGGTTAATTCAACAATTGAGTCCTCTTCCTTTCCTGGCTGGGCATTTCCCAACAAATTAAGTTTTTTGCCAAGTTACAAAAGTTACATCTGCCAACCAAATACTATAACCTGAGCCTAAGTTATTTATCACAAACAGGCAAACAAAGATAAATGCATGAAAATTTACTGATATGTGCATCACAATATTATACAATTCTTTGCTATTACTGTCGTAGGAAAGCCTAAAATCCTTTCTGTATTTAGTTGCTGATCTGAAGTTCTAAATTTTTGTATCTACTTTCCTTTCTGCAAATTTATATATAAGAAACCTTGGATGGGATTGTGCCTGTGCAACCTCTCTTGGCTCATCACTTCCAACATCCTTCAAGGTTTATGGAAGAGTTGAGGAAGTTGAAAAGGGTCAAGAAACATCTAGACCATCACTAGAGGAACATGAGGGATGAATCTGACCAATCCTGAGCTAGAGCCACTACTAAAGCTACTGCTTGGCAGCCCTATTTGTGGTTACTCAATCCGTTTTGAGACTAGAAAGAGTGGAGAGAAGAGCAACAAAGATGATTAGGGGACTGGAGGCTAAAACATATGAAGAATGGTTGCAGGAACTATGTATCAGTGGTGGGTTTCAATTTTTTTTACTGCCGGTTCTGTGGGTGTGGCTTGGTAGGCATGGTATGGCTTGGTGGGCATGGCTTGGTGGGCATGCCAGGGGAAGCCTACTGTAAAATCTCCATTCCCTCCCCACTCTAGGGGAAGGATACTGCAAAATCCCCATTTCCTTCCGATCATCTGGGATTTGGGAAGCAGAGAATAGATGGGGGACAGGGCCAGTCAGAATTTTTACTACCGGTTCTCTGAACTACTCAAAATTTCCGCTACCGGTTTTCCAGAACTAGTAAGAATCTGCTGAAACCCACTTCTGCTGCGTATGTGTAGTTTAATGAAAAGAAGGACAAGGTGAGATATGATAAGAAGGACTAGGGGAGATATGATAGCATATCTCAGGGGTTGCCATAAAAAAGAGGGGCTCAAACTATTCTCCAAAGCACCTGAGGTAGAACAAGAAGCAATGGGTGGAAACTAATCAAGGAGTGAAGCAACTTAGAACTAAGGAGAAATTTCCTGACAGTTAGAACAATTAATCAGTGAAACAACTTGCCTGCAGAAGTTGTGAATGCTCCAACACTGGAAATTTTTAAGAAGATGTTGGATAACCATTTGTCTGAAATGGTGTAGGGTTTCCTGCCTGGGCAGGCGTGGACTAGAAGAGCTCCAAGGTCCCTTCCAACTCTTTTAATCTATTCTATTCTATTCTATTCTATTAATAGGGGATCAGTTTGGCATGGAGGTTAAGGTATCAGGCTAAACAGGGAGAGACTATGAGTTCTAATCTTGCCTTAGGCACATATCCATATGCGATTCTTTCCACGCATGTCCAAGATGGCGCCGCGCCACTGAACGGGAGATGCGGCGACGGGCCTCTTCTGGACCTGACCGGGCTTGGGGGGGTCTTTTTGGGACTTGGACCGCCCGCCCGGGTAGAGAGCAGTGTGCTCAGTCAGGAGAGGGGTAGATTGGGGCTGGGCGGCTCCAGGTCGCTTCAGGAGGAGCCCCGGAGCGCTCTCCCCCCAACGGCAATGGCCCGGCGTTTTCCAGCGGCGGCTGCCGCGGCCGGGCTTTTCTGGATTCTCCGGTGGCAGTGGCGGCAGCCGGGCTTCGCATGGCCTCGGGGAGAGCCCCCCAATGGCGATGGCCCGGCCTTCTTCAGCGGCCGCGGCCACGGCTGGGCTCTTGCTGGATTTCGGACTTTTCGGCGGCGGTGGCGGCGGCTGGGCTTCGCATGGCCTTGGGGAGGGCCCCGGAGCTCTCTCCCATTAGCGACAGACCATCGTCGGCCTGGCCGGTCTTCCCCTCAGCGGTATGGTCTTCAGCGGCGGCGACGGCGGTAGCGGCGGCCTGGCCTGGCCTGACCGGTCTGGAGACGGCCTGGCCCGACGGTGGGCCACTGGGCCTGGCGAACTGGCCTGGGGGTCGGAGCCGGTGGTGTGGCCCAGCGGGCCCAGCGGGTGAGTGGCCTATTCCAGCGGCCTATTCCAGCAGCCTATTCCAGCGGCCTGGTGGCCGGGCCGGGCCGGCTGGGCGGCCTAACTCAGAGAGTGCAGGTGGCTCCGATGGACGCCTTGCTGGTATCATCTTGGAGGCTGTCCTCGGGCCTAGTGGACGCCCCTTTTTATCATCTCTACCATCTAGAGGACGTCTATGGACTGCCTGTGGGGGGGGACACCTTTTTACGACCTTTTTAAGATCCTGCTCCTCCCCCCGGACCTTGGGAGAGACATGGCTTAGCGGCTGAGCGGCCTTGCCTAGTGGATGCCCCTGGCCTAACAGTGTAACAGCTTCCCTCTTTCTCCTTTTACCACCCCTAGGGACTGTAGAATGAGGGGTTGGTGAAACTGACTGAATTATGGCGGTGTTATTCATCTACCGCACAAGAACTATTCCCCAACTGCGCTTACCTGGAATTCCTGGAATTATCAATTATCATCTTGATTGGTCCAGGATGGGCTTGTTTGCCGGACTCTTATTATGCGGACATTCACAGCGGCTGACCTTCTTGCCCTGCGAGATTCCCCTCTCTCGCGGGTTTGGCCCCCTACACTATTGAGGGCCCATCTTGAGGACGGGTTTTGGAACCCCGAGAGGTGGTATGCCAAAAATAGGAGACTTAGGGGATTTTAATTAATTGTTTTAACCGTTTTTTTAAGGGGAGTTTTAATGGGAATTTTAATGGGGGGGGGTGGATGGGTGGGGGGGAAAACCCATCAGGGAGGGGGCTAGGTCCACCATGTGTTTGCGGCGGTAACTTAATAGGTCCTGGGGATGTGGCGAGCGGTGTCGTTCCAGTTTGTCAGGGTCGAGCTATTACTACGGTAAGTGGGAGAGGCAGATATGACGGAAGGGGGGGGCACATCAGGTTTCGGGGGCTCGCCCTCGCTGTTTAAGAGCGATCACGTGCTCCGGCCCCCCAGAAATTTCTCGTGACCCGAGTGGCCAGAGTAATCGGGACCTGGGCCTTCGGCTGATGTTATGTAATGCCAGGTCCGCGGTTAATAAAGCCCCCCTGATTTCAGATCTTATTCAGGAAGGGACCGCAGACGTTATGGGCATTACGGAGACCTGGTTGGGCACCGAAGGGGGGGTTCCCCTAGTGGAGATGTGCCCACCAGGTTTCCGAGCATTCCATCAGCCGAGGGCCCAGGGTAGGGATGGAGGGGTGGCGGTTATTATTAAGGAGAGTCTCGAGCCGAGGGAAACCACTGTGCCTCAGATAGCTGGGTGTGAATCCCTCTATGTGAAGTGGGGTCGTAGGACTCAGGTGGGCTTGTTGATCACGTACCTGGCTCCTTGCTGCGTGACTACAGCCCTGCCTGAGCTGTTGGAGTTGCTGGCCGGGTTGGCAGTTGAAACCCCCAGACTGTTGGTCATGGGGGATTTCAATTTGCCATCAGCCGGCGTAGCATCTTCGGCAGCTCAGGAGTTCATGGCTTCCATGACGGCCATGGACCTGATTCAGTTAATTGACGGCCCTACCCACGTCGGGGGAGGCACCCTAGACCTGATTTTTATCTCTGGCCAGTGGTCTAATGATCTGGTTTTAAATGATTTAGTTGTTGAACCTTTGTCATGGTCAGATCATTTTCTCCTTCGTCTAGACTTTCTGACCGCTACCCACCACCGCAGGGAGACGGAACCAATGCGCTGGTTCCGTCCCAGGCGCCTGATGGACCCGGAGAGGTTCCTGACGGAGCTCGAGTCGTGGGCCGTTTCCCGAGCACCTGGCCCACGACTCGACTGAAGAACTAGTTGCGGCCTGGGAACGGGCCGCGGCTGGAGCTTTGGACCATGTTGTGCCTTTGCGGCCTCTGACCCGGCGTTGGTCTCAACCAGCTCCTTGGTTCTCTGAGGAGCTGAGAGAGATGAAGCGCCGGAGAAGACGCCTAGAGAGTGCCTGGAGATCCAGCCGCTCTGAGGCTGACCGGACACTAGTTAGGTCCTATAGTAGGACCTACCTAGTGGCAATGGGGGCTGCCGAGCGTTCCTACGTTTCCTCCCTCATTGCGTCGGCAGATAACCGCCCGGCCGCCCTGTTTCGGGTGACCCGCTCGCTCCTTCAACAGGAGGGGCGGGAGGACCCCCTACAAGGGCGTGCCGAGGAGTTTAACGGTTATCTATACGACAAAATCGTTCAGCTTCGGGACGGATTGGATCAAAATTGGGTAGATCCAGGCGAGGGTTCTGAGGCCCGTCTTGTTGAGGTGGTTTGGGATGACTTTGATCCTGTGACTCCCGAGGACATGGACAGGTTGCTGGGTAGGCTGAACGCCACCACATGTTTACTGGATCCGTGCCCCTCCTGGTTAGTACTGGCTACTCAGGAGGTGACACGAGGCTGGCTCCAGGGGATTACAAATGCTTCTCTGCGGGAGGGGGTCTTTCCCGCGGCCTTGAAAGAGGCGGTGGTGAGACCCCTCCTCAAGAAGTCTTCCCTGGACCCAGCTGTTTTAAGGGACTACCGGCCAGTCTCCAATCTTTGTTTCACGGCGAAGGTTGTAGAGAGTGTGGTGGCATGTCAGCTACCCCAGTACCTGGATGAAGCTGTCTATCTAGACCCGTTCCAGTCCGGCTTCCGGCCCGGATACAGTACGGAGACAGCTTTGGTCGCACTGGTGGATGATCTCTGGAGGGCCAGGGATAGGGGTTATTTCTCTGCCCTGGTCCTATTAGACCTCTCAGCGGCTTTTGATACCATCGACCATGGTATCCTGCTGCGCCGGTTGGAGGGGTTGGGAGTGGGAGGCACCGTTTATCGGTGGTTCTCCTCCTACCTCTCTGACCGGACGCAGACGGTGTTGACAGGGGGGCAGAGATCGACTCCAAGGTGCCTCATGTGTGGGGTGCCACAGGGGTCGATTCTCTCACCTCTCCTGTTCAACATCTATATGAAGCCGCTGGATGAGATCATCAGTGGCTTTGGGGTGAGATACCAACTGTACGCTGATGATACCCAGCTGTACTTTTCCACCCCGGGCCACCCCAGTGAAGCTGTCGAAGTGCTGTCCCGGTGTCTGGAAGCCGTACGGGTCTGGATGGGGAGGAACAGGCTCAAACTTAATCCCTCCAAGACGGAGTGGCTGTGGATGCTGGCACCTCGGTACAGTCAGGTGCAGATGCGGCTGTCTGTCGGGGGTGGATCATTGGCCCGATGGAGAAGGTACGCAACTTGGGCGTGCTCCTGGATGGTCGGTTGTCCTTTGAAGACCATTTGGCGACCGTCTCCAGGAGAGCATTCTATCAGGTTCGCCTGATCCGCCAGTTGCGTCCCTTCCTGGACCGGGATGCCTTATGCACAGTCACTCATGCTCTCGTTACCTCTCGCCTGGACTACTGCAATGCTCTCTACATGGGGCTCCCCTTGAAGAACACCGGAGACTTCAGCTAGTTCAGAACGCGGCTGCGCGGGTTATTGAGGAGCGGCTCGAGCTCCCATAACACCTATCCTGCAGACTGCACTGGCTACCTGTTGTTTTCCGGGTGCGCTTCAAGGTATTGGTTACCACCTTTAAAGCGCTCCATGGCTTAGGACCGGGCTATCTACGGGACCGTCTACTGCCGGCCTCTATCTCCCATCGTCCGGTACGTTCCCACAGAGAGGGACTCCTCAGGGTGCCGTCAGCCAAACAGTGTCGACTGGCGGCCCCCAGGGGGAGGGCCTTCTCTGTGGGGGCTCCGACCCTGTGGGACGAACTTCCCCTCGGACTTCGACAATTACCTGACCTTAGGACCTTTCGCCGCGAACTTAAAACTTATTTATTTCGTATGGCTGGACTAGCCTGATTTTTATTTTTATTGGATGGGTTTTTAAAAATTTTGTGATTTTATGGGGGAGTATGTTTTTTAACATTTGGGCATTTAAATTAGTTTTTTAAGGGATGTTTTTAATTATTGTATGTATTTGTATTTTATCTGCCTGTTCACCGCCCTGAGTCCTTCGGGAGAAGGGCGGTATACAAATTAAATTATTATTATTATTATTATTATTATTATTATTATTATTATTATTATTATTATTATTATTATTATTATTATTATTATTATTATTATTATTATTATTATTATTATTATTATTATTATTATTATTATATCCAGTTGTGTGACATTGAGCCAATCATTTTCCCTTAGCCCTAGGAAGGAGGCAGTGGCAAACCACAAGAATTGTGACAAGAAAACTGCTTGGACTGTGTAGGCAATTTCTGGGAATTGGATACAATTGAACGGAAATGTACAGTATATGCATATCTGTACACCTAGACCTACACACACTACACACACCCATCCACACATATACAAATAAAATATTACTAACATGTTTAGTATAAAATTTGTCCAAATTTATTACTTATCAATTCTAATTATTAATAGTTTTTAATAGTTTTAGTCTTTTAAGCTGCTATTTGGGCAAATAAAATTAAAATGTAACTCGATATAAAGTTTAACTGTTATGCAAAATGGTTGTTTGAATTAAGAAGCTAGAGTTAACTTCTTACAGTATATATTGTGTAATTTAATATTATCACATTCAACCTTTTTTTAATGAAAAATACTTGATCAGTGCATAAATGTTTGGTAATATAAATTAGTTAAATGAACCAGAAAAATCTATATTCAAAATTTGTTAAGAAATACATTACATTAGATCTTACCATTTTCAAATGGTTTTATATACAGTTCCTTTTTCTTCTCTAAACAGTTTGAAATTGTTTTAAATACCTAAATTTCTTCCTAAAAAATCTTATTTTTCTTTTAAGATGAGGAGGACATCTAGTGGTGAACTGCATATGCATTTTTGATATACAGAAAAGGCTATGACTAAAAGATAATTGGATTGGTTTCATATGCAAGATATATTTATCTTTGCTAATTGTAGTTTTAATAGTTCCTTTAATTTTCAGAGAATATAGATGCAAACATTTTAGATCTGAAGACCTAGTTTTGAACTTTATTTTCCATAACAAAATTCTATATACTTTTAAGAACCTCTTTCAAAATATGTATGACTTGACTAAAGATATGTAAAAGATATGGAATATTCCATGTAATTGTTATATCCACTGTTTATACAATGTTCACTAGTGAACAAAAGGATCTATAAACCCTTATTTTTTTCAAACCCAGTAGTGGCCACACTATTGCTGAATGTCCAGAAGATGTCAGCATTTACCTGCAAAATATATATTTTACTATTTAATCATGCTATGCTAATTATGTTGTGGAGCAAAAGTTCCTTTTGCCAATCCATTCTAACCTGTGTCTTCCAAAAGATTTGAGACTGCAAGTCTGCAGTTTTATATCTAATGTGCCTGAAATCCTAAAACATGTAAGTAATACTAAGGGGAGGACTATGTACCACAATCATTTTCTCAGCTATAAGCTTGAATTTTAAAATGGCTCTTTATAGTATTTGATGGAAGACTTAAAAAATAAAACTACCACTACCACCTTCTAAAAAATATTATATGGCATTCAGCCTTTATAGCACTGGTAACTGTAGTCAAAAGCAAAAATTTAGGGAGAGCAGACAGGACAGGAAGATTCTTACGTGAAATGGTATCATCACAATAAAGCAAAGTTGGGAAACCTATAGTTCTGAAAACATTCCCAAAGTACAATCATTTTCTGAGCATCAAAATTAATAGTAACAAAATCTGTATCATATACCCTTGTAAAGCTATTAAGGCTTCCCAATAGTTTGTTTACCAGCTTGATATATCAAGCTTGATTCTCTTCATGTTAAAATATATTTCTATCTTTTCCCTTCTCATCCATCCATTTTCTCTTACCTCCCACAGCTGGATCTCAACATTTATCTGGTCTATGCCTTTTCAGAATACACAAATAGGAAAAAAAATGTATTTACTGTGTATTTTTTTTAAATCCAGCTTTAGAAGATAGTTTCAAACATAATGTTATTAATACGTTAATAGATTTCCCCCAACTACTTAGTTCTCTAAATAAGAGATATAACATTTAAAATCAACCTGATTTTGCCACTGAATGTCATTTATTGAAAAATCCCTGGATTGCATATCTAATGAACAGTTTGAAAATATTCCATTGTCTTACAAACTTAGAATTACAAAATAACACCAACTTTGTTTTGTAGTAGATATAGTGAATTGTACCAATGTCTAGAAAGTCTAACTAAATGTTTCAATTCAGAACATTAATTTACTAGCTTGATAAGCAGAAACTCAAGCGTGTCTTTTGAACTGGTTGTGAAATCGTATATTGCTTTCAATCTAAGAATAGTTGATGTTGTAAATATACTGCTGAAACCCAATAACCATAATATGTCAGCTCTCCAGAACAACTTTGCCAAATAATCCGTCCCTTCTAAGCTTCCTGGACTAAGGAAAAAATTACTAACGATAAAGTAATTAACAAGAGGAAAGAAAAGTATATGCAACAATGTTTATTAAACAACAAAATTTCAAATTACAATAATAATTTAAAGCAAAGAAAGATATAAAGAGAAAACATCTGGAAAATTATGATGTAAACAGAACTCCAAAATTGTTTGAAAGTCTTTTTTCATAAACCTGTGCAAAAACCACAAACCAATCCTTCGCTGAAAAACAGGGGCTTATTTTTCTTGTGCTGTATATAATAGTAGAAGAATCTGTTTGTTGCAGTGCTTAAAGCATTAGTCTAGAAACCAGGAGACCGTGAGTTTAACAGTAGTTGTGCCTTAGGCATAAAGCCAGCTGGGTGACATTGGGCCAGTCACATATTCTCAACCTTAGGAAGTAGGCAATGGAAAACCAATTCTGAAAAAGCTTGCCAAGAAAACTTCATGGATTTGTTTACACAGTTTCTAAGAATCAGACATGATTGAATGGAATATTTATGCAGGGAATTGCAGTCTTACAGAAAGAAGATAAAAATGTTTCTTAATGTATACTTTTTAAATATTAAGGTTTTCTGGTTCTCGTGGGGTTCTATTTGTTCTTTAGCATATCTAGCATGATCTCTTAGCACTTATTCCTTTGATGGTAATCCTCCTTGTTGCTCATTTCTGATGTTGTCCAATCTTAAGAAGGCACTGTTTAGATCTTTGTAATGTAAGGTGGATAATATAATAATAAATCTGAACATTTCGCTGATAGTGCCAACAACCAATAATAGAACTGCAAATATATTATGTTGATATATTACAATATTCTAGGTCCTTGAGAAGAATTGGATGTGTATGGAGGCCAACAGCAGTTAAAGAACTGGCAGCTGTGATTTTACTTTATTCAGTATATAAGAAGAAGAAAATAACATTGAGTCTGTATGAAAATAATCACCAGAAAATAGTCAAAGTGTCAGGTGCATGTAACCAAGAACGGGTTTTGAAGTCAAAGAATTAAAATTTATTACATGCAATCTATACACAAGAATCTGATCTATTAATGGTCAAACAAAATTGGCACTAAATAAAGGTCAACAGGGGAGGGGCTGGACTTGGATTTGTTGTGGGAGTGTAGGAAGTCCAAACTGATGATTCATTTGATTCCACTCTCAGGCTCAGCCTGTTCATCTACACAAAGCAATAGAAAATGAAGAAGTGACAGTGCTCTGGCACCTTAGAATTCAAACTAACAGCCATTCATCCATAACACCCCAGATGTAACAATTGTACATAAAAAAACAAACAAAAAAAGTCTAGTTAGTGGACTTGACAGTACTTGGAGGCAACAGAATAGAAGAGGAAGAACTGAAGAAAATCACAAAATATAAAGACCTGCAAACAGAAGTCCTAATGTTCCCTTTGATTGCATCCAATTCGTATGGTTCTTTCATGCTTTTACTTATATATAATGTTGTATTTGACAAATAAATAAATAAATAAAAAAGAATGACTGGGGCAAAAGAAAGCAAAAATAGTATCAATAGAATAGGTGCCTTGGGTGCAATACCAAAATTTCTGGAACACCACTTGAACACCATGAACTATGACAAAATCCCTATCAGAAAGGTTAGCTTTACTTGGAACAACTTACATTCTGTAATGATACTTTTAACACCATCAAACATCATCTGTCTATATCAGATCTTTGGGAAAGACTTACTAGGTGGATAAAAAAGTCACCTGGCTACTTAACTAATCCTAATAATCGCCATCATGGATATCCCTATGTCATGAGAGAGGATTTTATGGTGCTCTTATGATATTGAGTTGCCTGTGGTAGTGAATTCTACCAGAAGACTTATTCATTTAGATATGTATCAGCAGAAGACCCATATTAAGTGTGTCCATCAACCCATTCATTATGGTGAGGAAACAGAAAATGAATTGCATACTAGATTGGTTGTTGTCCAGTTCAAGAAGGACCCTGTCAGATATTAGAGTTCCTGGGCATCTGCTGACAAGTGGGCAGTGGGACTCTGACTGGGTAACCAGGCCTAGTCCTGTAGGATAAATGGAAGTACAACAAACATAGACAAGACAAAAGTATACTGTGTTCAAAAATCGCAACATTATGGCCTGCTATTAAAAATTGGATTATACTGTATAGCATCTCAGTGGTTACTATATATTGCTGGATTATACCTGCCCTGAAGAAATAGAGACTTACTTCAAGTCAAACAAAATGCTGAAGAACAAAACTGTGTATTGACTGATTATGTAAAAGACAGCCAAAAGCAAGCGCTGTTGCAAGTTAAAAATTGGAACTTACTAAATGTATAAGAGGGGGACATGGTGGTTCAGGGGCTAGGACGTGAGCTTGTCGATCGAAAAGTCAGCAGCTCAGTGGTTCGAATCCCTAGTGCTGCCGTGTAATGGGGTGAACTCCCGTTACTTGTCCCAACTTCTGCCAACCTAGCAGTTTCGAAAGCACCTAAAAATGCAAGTAGAAAAAATAGGGACCACCTTTTTTTTTTTTTAATTTGAATTTATATCCCGCCCTTTTCCGAAGACTCAAGGCGGCTTTATATCCTGCCCTTTTCCGAAGACTCAAGGCGGCTTACATTGTGTTAAGCAATAGTCTCATCCATTTGTATATTATATACAAAGTCAACTTTTATTGCCCCCCACAATCTGGGTCCTCATTTTACCTACCTTATAAAGGATGGAAGGCTGAGTCAACCTTGGGCCTGGTGGGACTTGAACTTGCAGTAATTGCAAGATCTGTGTTAATAACAGACTGCATTAATCTGTTGAGCCACCAGAGGCCCTACCTTGGTGGGAAGGTAACAGCATTCCGTGTGCCTTTGGCGTTGAGTCATGCCGGCCACATGACCGGAGACGTCTTCGGACAGCTCTGGCTCTTTGGCTTTGAAACGGAGATGAGCACCGCCCCCTAGAGTCAGCAACGACTAGCACATATGTGTGAGGGGAACCTTTACCTTTTTAAATGTATAAGGAACAAAAAGTGAGTATTGAAATAATGTAATAAATCACAAATAGAATGCTGGCGAGGAAAAACATTCTATGGTGAAAAGATTGTGAGAAAAGTGGATTAAGATAAAACTTGGCAACGGTCTATAACTGGAACAGTAAAAAGAGAAACTGAAGACTAGATTTTGACTGTTCAAGAGCAAGCTATGTGAATTAATGCAATCAAGAACAGATGTGAAAAAAAATAATCAGATGATTCAAAATTCAGACTGTTCAAAGTAGCAAAAGAAACAGTAGTTCATAAGCCAAGTTCCTGCAAAAAGATCACAGAAATTGATTATAAATGATGACATAAATTCCAACACAAATTGCTCAGCAAGATCTGTTTGGACACTTAAAGAACTAAGTAACAACTTTTTATTTTGCAGGGCTTTCCTTCACAGCCTTTAAATTGCTTCTTGATTGTATACCCTTATTCCATCTTAATGTATGTATATGTGCATGTATGTATGATTTTTGTGCTTGTATTATTTCTGAAGACCAGGATTGTGTTGAAAAACCTGGGTTGGAATTTAAAAATAGAGGCTGAATAACAGAAAAAGCTATCAAAACTGACATACATTGTGATTAGACTGCAGAAAGTTTTGGAAATGGCAACATACATTAAAAACATTCTTAAAAATAGTTTAGCTTATGTGCAAAATATTAACTCTTATGAGCATTATTAACCCTTATAGCCCTTTAATCAAAATCCCGGGCCACCTTATTTTATATTCCAAAGCAAAACATGTTACATTTCTGAAATTATAAATATATAGCCATTATAAAATAATTCTGATTGAACAGCTGTGGAAATACATTTCAAATGTGTTATTTCTACTAAAGAAATTATTTGCTTCTAAAAGTATAGATTTACCTATATATATGTAAGTAGGTTTGAGAAATAATATTGTTAGCATAGACATGTGTAGACATAATCTAAATAATTCACAATTGCTATATATATTTTGTAAATCAGAATGTATGACCATAATGCTTCAGTTCTTGGTGGGCAAAGAGAGGGATATTTTTATATATACAAATAATTTTTTAAAATGTATAACTAGTCCCTAGAATTACAGAGCAATAACTTTTTGATAATTTCCTTTTACAGGTTTTCCCAAGATGCTGTCCCCTACCATACATTTGGGGGCTGCTATGCTTGCTAGTTGTGCAAATGGCCAGGATTAACCTAGAAAATCCAAAAGCCAGTGGTTGCAGTGCCCAATAAATTAAAATTGAAAACAAAAGAATCACACACCTTTGTGTAGATGTGGAGATAAAGAAAGAAAATATTTTAAAAGGAATCAGAAAATAAGATCTATGAAAGTTGCATTCTGTTTGTTCATATTATATTTGTTTTATTTGGAAAAAATGTGCCTATGCAAACCATTTCTTAATGGGACATCCTAGATTCCAATCATTGGAATACTCCATTTTGAAGCAAGACCTTCATAAAAAGAAACAAGGTGCTTTCCTTTAAAATCTGCATTTAGGAGCTAGTGACTTTTCTACAAATGAAATGTCTTTTGTACATTCATACAAGCCTCAAATGAAGTAGTGTTTGTTTTGCAGAGAAGCATCAAAGGGGCACTTCAACAAAGTTGCTTTAAGGATTTGCAGAAGCTTAATTATTATACCATAAGAATATGCTAGTCTGAAGAGAAGGATAAATACTGAATAAGAGGATTTCTGCAAGACACAGGCAAGTTCCTTAAATGAGGGAAGTTGACTATATGTGCATTTTTAGATGGCCACTGGCTTAAAACCCGCAAAGGACAATCATGCAATTTAAGAAACAGGGCTTCTATTGTCTAGTCATGTTCACCATTTTTAATTCAGTGACCACTGCTAAGTGTCCTGGTTGAGGGGGAGCTTGTGTGAATGAAAAATGAAGATAAACTTTATTCCATTTTCATTCTGTATGAAAATACAGAAGTGTGACACAACTTTCCTATGACCAAATGTGCATATTGCTAAATACGACAAATACGATTGTATTTGTTCATATGATTATGGGTTTACATTCACATACTTAGTGGGAATGGAGTTATCCTTGAATTGTATTGGAATTTTTTTGTGTTGAGCATATATTTATAGATGATGGTTAATACCACTGATACCATTGAATATATATATTTGCATGTTCCAGGAACAATTTTCCCACAGAAAATTCTACATTTAATTGTCTCAGCCATTTGTTAACAAAAATAATGGAACTTTGCTCCATGTTATTGTAGGCTTAGTGTAGGAGATGACCAATCTGAGACTGAGGGAAAGACAAACGTGCATCAGTCATGAGTTCCTTTACGCCCACAAGAGATTTAAGTCCAGCCCACCTTGAATTCCTTCTACTTTTATCTCCTGCTAATTTCTCTTGGTGTTAGTAGTTCAGATTCTTGTAGAGAGTTCAGGCTTACAATAACTCTTTACACACATTAGAACTGTGATTTTCATTGGATAGCTTGATTTTCTTGGCGTTTGACATATAGCTTTTCTCCTGGGTCAAGTGGCAAAAATATCCAGTGCAAAATAGTCAACTGTACTCTCATTTGAAATCTAGGGGAAAAGATTAATTAAACTAAGACAGTGAATAGGCTTTTTTTTTGCCCATATGCCTTTCATGTCAATTTAACTTTTCTAGGGAATTAATGTCAGACTTAAGAATGGAATTATTAATGAGTAGAATTTCATTCCAAAGATATGCTAAAATATGTACATTCTGAGTCTATAAGATAGGGCTATGTACTGAATAACATTCTTGTTGATATACACTATGCATTTTAATATGATAAATAAAATTAAATAAGATGGTTGAATGTGCAAAGCAAGAGAGAAGCCTCAACTATTATATTTATTTACAAGGGACCTTTTGGATTTCCGACTGTATTTGGAGTCAGGGGAATGGTAGTGACATTAATTCAATGTTTTGTTTGGAACTGTGTCCACTTAATCAGAAAAAAGAAATAATCTTAAAATGAAGGAATAAAAGGGTAGAGATATGTAAAATTCTCTGGGTTCCTAATTATCATGGGTAGAAATATTGGAATTAATTAGAAAAATGTAGGAATTAATTCAGGTTCTGGCTCTGCTGTTAATGAGAGACTGAACAAAGACCAGGAATGATGCAAAGCACCTAGGACTCAACTGTTGCTCAAGTCACTGTTTAATATATATCTGCTGCCTGCAAAAAAGATTGCATATTGGTTTAGTTAAGTTTTTATGTTTATATATCCTTGAGTGCCTGCTTTAATATTGAGTTTAGTGGTGTGTGAAAGAAAATAAAGTATAAGTATTGATTTGGATGTTGGTGATACACATTTATTTGCTTTTTTTAATCAATTGGTGTATTGTTGATAGAAACTATCAAATTAGTAACAATGATCGTAGTTATAGTTTATATTTGTCTTATTTTAACGTTAATTCATGCTTCATGCAATTGATCGATGCCAGCCACTTTTTCTAATCATCACACAACATGTTATATAATATTTGGAAGTATTTAAAGAATTCCATGATGTAAAACAGATTGAACACAAAGCTAGGAATTGCTGACTAATTGCTAATTAACAAATAGTGATATGAAGACTAATTGTTGTATTCAGCACTACAGGCTAAGAACACACATTTTTTTGTTTAGACAGTTAGGTGTCTGTAAATAACTAATGAATATTTTCCATTTGACTTTTTTTCCCCCTAACTTAGCTGGCTGGTAGCTGTCACCATGCACTGCCATCCTATCTACTCTTGTATGCAGCATTGGAATGAAGAATGGGATTGGGGGTTGGGAGGATATTAATTGTTTCTCGTTTCAGTCCGACACATCTGTCTGTGATCAGTTCCACGCCGAAAAGCTGGTGACAGACAGGAGGCGGGGACAACAACACTAAAGATTCAAGCAGACCCGGTCCAATCGGATTCGATGAGAAGAAATTCGATGCTCAGTCTTACATATTGGAAAAAAGAACCCAAACACTAAGTACATGCTTGATGGACATTATCTTACAGATGACCCCCACCCTGTCAAAGACCTTGGAGTTTTCATATCAAATGATCTAAGTGCCAAAGCCCACTGCAACTACATAGCAAAAAAGGCTCTAAGAGTTGTTAACCTAATCTTATGTAGCTTCTTTTCTAAAAATACCACATTACCGACCAGAGCATATAAAACATTTGCTAGGCCAATTCTTGATTACAGCTCGCCTGTCTGGAACCCATACCACATTTCTGACATCAATACAGTTGAGCGTGTCCAGAAGTATTTTACGAGAAGAGTTCTCCACTCCTCTGTAAACAACAAAATACCTTATCCCACCAGACTTGAAATCCTGGGTTTAGAAAACTTGGAACTCCGTCGCCTTCGACAGGACCTGGATTTAGCTCATAGAATCATCCATTGTAATGTCCTTCCTGTTAATGACTACTTCAGTTTCAACTGCAATAATACAAGAGCTACCAATAGATTTAAACTTAATGTCATCCACTCCAATTTGGATTGCAGAAAATATGATTTCTGTAACAGAATTGTCTGTGCTTGGAATGCATTACCCGACTCTGTGGTCTCTTCTCATAACCCCAAAAGCTTTAACCAAAATCTATCCACTGTTGACCTCACCCCATTCCTAAGAGGACTTTAAGGGGCATGCATAAGAGCACAAACGTGCCTACCGTTCCTGTCCTATTGTTTCTTTCCCTATATATATATATATGCTTATACTTCCTTGTTTCTCATCATATATATGTTTACATATTATATAATCTTTTGTGTGATGCTTGTGTATATTGTTATGACAAAATTAAGTAAATAAAAATAAAAATAAATAAATAAAAATACAATAAGAAACTGATACCAATGCTTATCAATTTCTAAGCCCAAACACTCAGAACATTTTAATTTTGATAAAACATTTAACATTTCAACAATATGTATCCCACGAAAAGTTTGCTTGGAAGCTGCATATTATATGAAGAGGGACGTTATTGGAGCATTGCTACAACCCTCTATTTTAGGAGTCTAGATAGGGCCCTAACATATAAGTAGCACTGTACCAAGACACTAAACTGAAAATCAGTGGACAAAATAACATCCTTGAGAAATTAATGAGCTCTACCTGGGATGCCAAACCAAGGATCCTTAAGACAACAGCTCTAATTCTTTCTACTCAGCAGGCAGATTGGATAATCTGGTTTAAATCAGCACATACTGAGAAAGTAGACTTTGCTCTAATGAAGCTAGCAAAATTATTACTGAATGCCTTAAACCTTCTTCTCTAGATAAGATCTTCCATCTAACTGCCCCACCTTCGGTTCTCAGAGAAGCAATAACATACACAGAGAGAGCTTAAATCATCTATATCTATATCTATAACACCCCCTCTATGGCCTACAACCAGCCCATCTGAGATTAACATCCAGGAAAAGCTTCCTTTGGTCAACAGAAGATTTTGAAGATTTTGAAAACAGAGTAGAACTATGGAAAGCTACAAAGAACACCAGATGGAACCAATGATGGAGCTGACACCTGGGTCTGGTGAAAGCTAAGAAGTATGGAAATCATTGAATAGACTGCACATAGGTACAAGAAGATCCAGAGACACTCTAAACAAATAGAGCTACCCAGTGGCTTCTGTCTTTTGCAATTGTGGTGACATGAAGACAACAACACGTAGTGGGTTTCAATTTCTGCCGCTACTGATTTACTTGTGGGTGCACGCGCATGTATGCACGGTGCTTTTGTGCATATGCAGAAGCTTCTGCACATGCACAGAGATGTCTGGGATGGTGGGCAGAGCCTCCCGCTCTGCTGCTACTGGTTCGCCTGAATCGGGGTGAACCGGTAGAAACCCGCCACTGATACCTGCCCTTTGAGTCCTGATCAGTGTACACTTGAGGACTTCATGGCAGCATGACAGAATGCAATTAATGTTGCTAGTTTCTGGGCAAGAACTGTTTAACTTGTACATTTTTTAATCTTGTATTTTATATTTTAAATTTTATGGTGTACAGTATGCCTTATTTTAATTGTGATACTTCTGATATGAATAAACAAACAAGGTTCACCATATGTTAATATACTTATAGTAACTGGATATATTAAATAAACTGCTTTATGACTTAGTGTGAAAAGAAAGTCAACTACAAATGTCAACAAGAATGATATGAAAAAGATTATATATTTGTGGTGTCATTTAGCATATAGATTTTTGTTTTTTATTTATAAATAAATAAAAATAAATAAATAAAAGTGTATCTGATTTTTTTCCACATAATTTTACTACTGGAAATTATTACTTTACAAATTTCTGTTTGCCCTTCAAGGGCCATTGCAACAAATTACAAAACTTATTTCTATTTAAGCAATCTTACAACTACAGTCATAACATTATTTAATAAAGTCATTGCAATTAATACTTTGATGAAGAAATTCCTGACTTGGCATCTTGAGAGACTATGAACTAGTGTATTATTTAACATTATAGTTAGTGGAGCATGAAACAGAAGATCAAGAAAAAGATGTGTTACTGCATCTGACATATTATTTTGAATTAATTATCTTTAAAATGTCCTTAGTAGGAAATTCCAGTATAGTATGTGGAAGTACTATTCATCAAGTTACCATCACATTACGAACCTTCAATAACTGATTTCAAATTTGTTCTGGCAGATTTTAGATACAAATCTTAGGTTTTTTTTTTGAAGAAGCAAAGGAACAGATAAAACTATAGATACAGTATATTCCCAATTATTAAGAGTAGGTTCCTTTAAACAGTCAAAATTGCTTGTGATTAAATATTCAAACTATTGTTTTGACAAAAGTATCAATATTACAGGTATGTAAAATAGGCAAAGGAGATGCTTTGAAAATGAAGCACAAGTAAAGCACCTCATTTTAAGGCTGCTGTATCTTTTACAAGGCTTGCGTGCCTGATTCAAATGCTGTTCCTAATTGTGTCTCTACTTGTATGCATACATGGCTTTGCTTTGGTGGCAGATGTATTCTCTATGCATGCAAGCTGGGGTTATCTTTTAAAGCAATCACATTACCTTGCAAAAGAAAGTTGTTTCATTATTTCAAAGAATAAGGCTTAATGAAAATATCCATGGAGTTTTCTTGGCATCCATTTGGAACTAGTTTGCCACTGCATTCTACCATATTTTTTTTCCTTTACTTCTCAGCCTGATCCACAGCGAGAGCTCTCCATGGTTTGTGAGTAATATGTATTGACAACTGTATTGTGGTGCTGTTGTATAGCCTTCTCTCCTTTTTACATGTGTTGGAATATTGCATGTATATAGAAGTAAAATTTGCTCCCCAGTATTACAATACCTCTGGTGTCCCAGCACTTTTCCATCCATATACCAAGCAGGCCTAATACCGCTTATCTTTTAAGCCATGTGCCGTCGTCTTATTTATTTTATTTATTTATTTATTTATTTAATTTAATTTAATTTATTTTTCAAGTACATATTAGATAATATATGTAAGTGTAAGCATGAATTGAATACATAAAATGAATACAATTAAAAGGAACATTAGGACAGGGACGGTAGGCACGCTGGTGCTCTTATGCACGCCCCTTACAGACCACTTAGGGGTGAGGTCAACAGTAGACAGTCTTAGGTTAAAGTTTTGGGGATTTGGGGATGAGACCACAGAGTCTGATAGTTCATTCCAGGCATTAACAACTCTGTTACTGAAGTCATATTTTCTGCAATTGAGTTTGGAGTGGTTCACTTTAAGTTTGTATCTATTGTGTGCTTGTTGTGGTTGAAGCTGAAGTAGTCATTGACAGAAAGGACATTGTAGCGGATTATTTTATGAGCTATGCTCAGGTTATACCAAAGGCGGCGTAGTTCTAAATTTTCTAAACCCAGAATTTCAAGTGTGCTGGCATAAGGTATTTTGTTGCGAGCAGAGGAGTGGAGGACACTTCTTGTGAAATATTTCTGGATGTGCTCAATTGTATTAATGTTCGATATGCAATGTGGGTTCCAGACAGATGAGCTGTATTCTAGAACTGAATCTTTATTTGCATTTATATCCCGCCCTTCTCCGAAGATTCAGGGCAGCTTACACTATGTTAGCAATAGTCTTCATCCATTTGTATATTATATACAAAGTCAACTTATTGCCCCCAACAATCTGGGTCCTCATTTTACCTACCTTATAAAGGATGGAAGGCTGAGTCAACCTTGGGCCTGGTGGGACTTGAACCTGCAGTAATTGCAAGCAGCTGTGTTAATAACAGACTGTCTTAGCAGCCTGAGCCACCAGAGGCCCTTCAACGTATTGTTCTAATTAATAGCTTGAAATATGAAAATATATGTCGCCAAGCTCTTATTCTAAATATTTTACATCAGGGATATCAAACTCCCTGCCCATGGACTGGATGCATTACGCACTGGCCATGCCCATTCCTGGTTTAGCGAAGGGGTAAAAAGTCCCAATACGTCATGTGATGCTGCCGTGACTTTGACACCCCTGTTTTACATAGTCGTAGTTGCTGTTAATATTTTATTATATTAGTTTCGGGCCCTGAAAACCCACAAAGTGATGCATAAGGCACGCAAAGAAAATTAAAGGAAAAAAAATCACCAACCACTGGAAAAGCTGTGATTATTAATCACCCATAAATAATCTTGAATAGTGTTTGTATGCTTCATGAAGTCAGCAGTCATCACATACTACTCCACATCTTTCTCCTCCTTCCTCCTTCTCCCAAAGTTATTAATATATTGACCGCTGCATAAAAGCAAAGTTTTAAGAATTTAATTCTATGGACATCCACGTCTGTGCAGCTTAGATGCAGCCACTAGTAATTGTTATTGAACAGCAATTGTTCAAGAAAGGTGTTTTGGTCTGCGTGAAAGACATGCTATGAAAGACACGCATCTATGCTCTCAGATATTACAGCTTCAACAGCAATTATTCAGTAGCCCAGTAAATTGATATTCCTTTCAAACCCCAGCTAATAAAGCAACTACAGAAGCTGGGGTATTAGTCTGTCTTACAGCCAATAACAACATTGCAGAACAAGAACATTGCCTGGCAACCAGACAGGAGGACATTTTGCCATAGCTGACTCGCCAAGTGATCTGGATTTGTTGTTCATCATAAAGAGTGTTCTCCATATTTCTACATCATGTACAAAGAAAATCTTGTGCAAGATAAAAGGGAATACAATACTTCCACATCAAATCAGGTAAAGATGGCCTAGAACAGCCTTGCTGGTTGGCCAGCAAAAAATGGAAGTAACATTGTGAGGATATTTCCTCTAAAAATGATTAGTAAGCATTGTCATGCCAGACATGGGTACATGACTAAAAATCACAGCAAATTAATAGTCTTTCCTAACTAATAAAGAAAACATGGAATTATCTCTCCTCCCCCCCCTCTAAAAAAACACCCAAGAACTTAGGAGCTGACAACTGACATTTTTAATGCTCTACAAATACCCTGGCACCATAAAACAATAACAACTCTGACTTGTCTTCTCAAAATTGACAGTTTGAAGTTGGCTATGGTGTTTTAGTTTAAAACTGATATTTTCCCTCTTTCTATAAAATTCACAAGTAAAAAATACAGTGTGCATGAATGGAATGCCCTGTGGTGAGACAATCACAAATCTGCTCAACTAAAATTAGCCCAGCAGGTTTGCTCTTGATCTGTCCCCTTCCATCCTGTAGCTGAGTACTGATTCCATAGATACTTGGCTATTGGTGAACCCTTCAGAAAACCACTCACTTCATCTACTCTCTTTATTTGGGAAGTGGAGAAGTCTATCCCAAGAGACTAACACTTCTATGAAAACTTTCACAATTGCTGCCATCTTTGATCAACTGGATTACTGCACATTGTAATCAGAACTCAGAATGTCAACTGTCAGAATTTAGGCACCAGAAACCACACAGTAAACAATAAGAAATTCAGCTAAACCAACAAGTAGTTTAATTGCCGCTTGACTCCCCAACTTCAACAAAGTCAGGATAATTATTAGCGGATGGTTCCCACAAGTAAATGAAATTGAATGGGAGGAGAAAGGTGGAAGTTTACCTATCACTGCCTTAAAACTGCCCCATATTGAATTGGGTGGGGCTAGCACCTCAGTTTAGCTTCATAGCTGAGGTATTGTAAGAGGTAAAAATGGGGACAGCTATGGAGACAGCATAGTTTATGTTGATGTATTATCCTCTTGTCTCAACCATAAGAATTCTGACGTGGTGGAGAAAAGAGGTTAATCTAAAGACCTTGAGAAATAAGCAGCATTGTATACAAACCAGCAATCCTTGTGGTAGGAAAGAAAGGTCAGTGCATAGAGGCTTCCTTTGTATTCCCCAGCCCCCCAAAACTTGGCATGTTTCACAAATTTGGAAAGGAACTGTTACACTTGAGAACTTCATATGCTGCTGCCAAAACACTAACATTATAGCTATTTGTTCATATCCTTGTTACAAATAGTGATAGCTGAAGATTCAGAAAACAAAATAAAATTCTACCTCACATGCTTGTGCACAGAATTGAATCAATATCAGATCCCAGCTGACAGAATTCCACAATTATTCTTTTTCTTTTGTACATTTCTACTGGCATTTTACATTTTTTAAGATATGTGCAGATGCTATATGCTCACATAAATGTGATTTTCATAAATCCTAAAAGAAAAAAAAATGTGCTTAAAGATTCTGAAAATGGTCCTGCAACTACTGCATGGAAACCAGAGGAAAAAGTCACAAACTAAATTTTTATCAGGTCCACCTGATTCGCCAGTTGCGCCCCTTCCTTGACCGGGACGCCTTACGCACGGTCACTCACGCCCTCGTCACTTCCCGCCTGGACTATTGCAATGCTCTCTACATGGGGCTCCCCTTGAAGAGCACCCGGAGGCTCCAGTTAGTCCAGAATGCGGCCGCGCGGGTGATAGAAGCACCGCGTTGCTCCCATATAACACCTATCCTGCGCGGCCTGCACTGGCTACCGGTAGTCTTCCGGTGCAATTCAAGGTTTTGGTTACCATCTTTAAAGCGCTCCATGACTTAGGACCGGGATACCTTCGAGACCGCCTTCTGCCACCGATTGCCTCCCAACGACCGGTGCGCTCCCACAGAGTGGCCCTCCTCAGGGTGCTGTCGACCAAACAATGTAGGTTGGCGACCCCCAGGGGGAGGGCCTTCTCTGTGGCGGCACCAGCCCTGTGGAATGAGCTTCCTCCAGGATTACGACAACTCCCTGACCTCCGGACCTTCAGACGTGAACTGAAGACTCTATTATTTCAGCGTGCGGGACTAGCCTAAGAACAATATTTTAACCAAATTTTAATGGGGGTTTTATTGGTTCTTACTGTTTTAGTGATCAGGCTTTGATAATATTTAGTTTTAATCTGGGTTTTAAATGTTTATTTATTACATTGTTTTATATTGTTTTAATATGCCTGTGAACCGCCCTGAGTCCTACGGGAGATGGTGCGGTATATAAGTTTGATAAATAAATAAATAAATAAATAAATAAATAAATAAATAAATAAATAAATAAATAAATAAATAAATAAATGTCAGGTCTCAAAGCACTTATTAAAATAATTTCTCTCATGGCAAGTGACTAATTTTGGGTGTATCAGTACACTTCAAATGTCTTCTAATTGGTGGGACATGGAAAAAAATACATTATCTTGCAATCTAATCTCTTATTTAGAGATCCCAGATAGCAGAAAATAGCATGAGCAGGCTTGGAGTAAAATTGGGCTTTGGTTGCACTTGTGACACATTAGCCAAAAGAAATAGTCTTTACTATTAAAAAGAAATGGCGATACATTTAAGGTACAGTTAAGGCTGGAAACCTAGTCTAATTCATCTTGTTATAAAAAAGCATTAATGGTAGTCCACTGTTAACAGTATTTAGGACTGAAATTTGTTGTTGAACAATGTGGTTGTAAACTGCAACATTACATAAGTGCACTGTTTAGCAATAGCATTCTTCACATTCTCCGTTGCCCTTGTTAATTGAGAACCACCTCTCAATTTCCTTTGGCTTCCAACAAGCAAAGTCATGGGGAAGCCAGGAAGACATTGCAAGTCCCGGATGACTCATAAGCAAACTGGTAGACAGGTAAGTGGCTGCTCCAGCTGCAAGTAGGATGTGTGAGTGGCCAGTGAGGCATAGTGGAAGGGGGCTAAGAGTGGCTGTTGCATGTGCATGAAGGGTTAGCATAGCATGACTATGGCAGGACATGGTATGGCTGATGCAGGATGTATGAGGGTGCATGAGGGGTCAGTGAGTCATGGTGCCAGTACAGAGGGGAAGACCTTCCCTGCTGGCTTTCCTCTTGGCTTTCCTTGTGGATACCTGGTAAGGTGCAAATGGCAATCATGTGACCAACGGCTGGAATTTCAAGGAACAGTTGTAAATATCATTTGTTCAATGTCATTGTAACTTTGAACAATTGCTGAACAAGTAGTTGTTAGCAAAGAACTATCTATGTATGAAACTCCAAGGGGCAGCAGACCTCAGTGTCTATGGGTCCATCTTGTGATGATTATGCCATGTAGACCTTGCCTGTGTCCCTTCCCCCAAATTTCATTCAATTACAGGACTTCTATGGCCATCTATCTCATATGTCAACTCTAGGCAGCTCACAATAGTCTATTAAAAATAGTTAAAAACGAAATACTTTTACTACGTAAAGTTTTCCCTCGCACATATGTGCTAGTCGTTCCCGACTCTAGGAGGCAGTGCTCATCTCCGTTTCAAAGCCGAAGAGCTGGCGCTGTCCGAAGACATCGGACAGTGCTGGCTGGCATGACTAAACACCAAAGGTGCACGGAATGCAGTTTCTTCCCACCAAAGGTGGTTCCTATTTTTCTACTTGCATTTTTTACATGCTTTCGAACTGCTAGATTGGCAGAAGCTGGGACAAGCAACAAGAGCTCACCCCGTTATGCTGCACTAGGGATTTGAACCACTGAACTGTTGATCTTTTGATCAATAAGCTCAGTGTCTTAGCCACTGAACCACCGTGTCCCTACTATTGTTACTTACTACTGCTTATTTCTTTTCTGCAAATTACCTAGGGGTGCTAACTAGAAAAGGACAGACTGGCAGGGGGCCTGCTTTGTAAATCTTGATCCATTTCTTACACATTCAGGAGTACAACAGAACTTTTAGTGGCCCTTTTAATAATTTCTCTCTTGGTAGTATAGCATTACTGCCCAATCATGCCAAGCAGGACTTCTTTTACTCTTCATCCAGTTATGTTTCAACTTAGGATGACAAAATGATAGAGTGCAGTATTGTAATAGATTGGGTCCCATCCTCCAGTCAGTGCCTTTTATGGAAACAACACACTTTATCCATGAGTTTGCAGAATACTGAGGTTGGCAAGTTTGTGGCTCATCAAGCCAGCCAATTTGGGAAGTTCATGAATTAACGTGTAGAGCAAAACCAGGCAAGTGCATTAATTCAGTAGATCATTGTCCAGTTCATCTTAAGTATGAAGTTGAGTGACTTTTTTTTTTTAACAGCAAGGATTAAGCAAATTATGCATCTTCTGATTGCTCTTCAGTGGCTGGCTGTATCTGCTTGCACAGGATGGTTTAATGGAGAATCCCTATAGAAAGCAAAACAAGTCTTCTTTTGGAGGAACATCATCATCTCCATACAGTCACTCATCAACTTCTTTCTGTGGCCAAGTTTTTGTTAACACAAAATAACCCAGCTTTTTTTGAATGCCTGAAGCACGTGATCCTCTCCGACGTTTATGTGATGAAAAGGAAGTTTGTTGTTATCTGGAAATTCGGCTAAAGAGTTAACTATCATTTCCTTATTTTTTTTAAAAAAAGTGGACACGCCCTTACAATAAAAGAACTTGAAGAGGGATGAGAAGAGCGAGCCGATAATCGGGCCAAGTAAAAAGAATGGGAAATGGAAATTATCACTGCATTTAGTATCAGGAAGAAAAAAGGAGGGGGGGTGGATATGATAACCTTCTACAAGCTAAGCACTGAGGGATGCTATTTATCAAATAAATAAAATTTCCCAATATATCTGTTTAAAAGGAAACTGCTCATCACCTCTTACGCTATCCATTCAGGCAGTGCTACTTTTACATAAAGTTTCAATTATTCATTTTCCGAGTAGAGCTGTGTACAGGACCGCACTCCAAGACGTAATGAAGAGAAACAACGGCGAGATGGGAGGAGCCGAAACTCCCATTGCAGGGCCGGCCAGGTTTGGTTGAGGCCGCGACGCCGTGGGCGCGCCTTCCGCTCAGCAGGCGTAGGGCCGGCCCGAAAGCTCGCCGCTCTTCCCCGGGGTTGTTGCTGCTTGTTTGGGCGGCGCGTCACGTCACGGCTGCGTTGACTCAGCGGCGGCCTCCTAACCCTCCTCCTTTTCCTCCTGGGTCCGCTCAGGCCTGGCGCTCGCTCTAGTTCTCTCAGCCTTCCCTCGCCAGCGTCCCTTCTTCTTCGTCCTAGTCGTCACTCCCTTAGGCCGGCAGGGAGGGAAGCTGGGAAAGGGCCATGACCGTGGAGCAGAATGTGCTGCAGCAGAGCAACTCCCAGAAGGTAAGGGAAGGAGGAAAACGACAGGGCGGAGAAACCCCCGCCCCCGTTTCGTTCAGGCCGCCGTCGCCGCGGTCCCTTTAGCTGCGCTGGGGCCTCGCATTCTGGAGCCTCCACCGAGGCGGGTCTGCGAACCCTCCCTTTTTTTTTCTTCTTCCTCCGTGACCTTTGCGTATGGAGGGGAAGTTGTGGTGGAATTGGCTTGTTTTTTCCGACCTGGTTAGCGAAGGGGAAGGTAGTTGTGGCTTTTGGATAAACAGCTTTGGGCAGATTTCCCTTCAATAGTGGTTATTTCTTTTCTTCCTTTTCTTCCTTACCCTTTGGGTGCTGTAAAGCTCTTCTAGTCCCTCATTAGTTTCGTTTCCCCATTACCACCTTGCCTTGTCATAAGCGCCTAAAGGGGTCTGCCAGTGCATTGACTCGTTAAGCATTTCTGGCCCACCTTTTTGCTCGCTATGTCATCTCCTGCCTCCAAAGTGACAGTTTCTAAACAGAAGAATTGAGAAGTTCATCCGCGTTCTTCATTAGTTCTTGTATCCTGAGAACATCCCTCCTGCAAAGTTCTGTAATACTTACAGACGCCTGGTAAACATTGACAGAGAGATCTATTTAAAGTTTGGGCTCTGAAAGGGACCAGTAATGTGTTATGTTGAGAGAAGATTGTATTAAAACAATGATATTTTTTTCTGTTTATTTCTTAACTGGAGGACCAAATGGTTAGATGAAAATGGGTTAGACTCAGGATTCTAATTAGACATTTGCTAAAAGTGCAGAGTTTAAGATGAGGCTTGTTAAGTAGTAACGAATGGCCTAGTTAATAAAGGGAGAGCAGGTTTGAGGTAATGGTTAAAGCACCAAGCCAGAAAGCAGGAGACAGTTCTAGTTCTGTCTTGGGCGTGAAACTGGCTGGATGACCTTGGACCAATCACTTTGGAGGCAATGGTAAACCACTTCTGAGAAATTGCCAAAAAAACTGCAGGGAGTTGTCCAATCTTCAAGAATCTGACACGATTGAATAGAAGAAAAAATACCTGTTTCATTTTGGTGGGTTCTGTTAGTGTGTTTATAAACAGGATCCAAAGGTATTGAAAACAAAATTTTCTCTTTCCATGTTCAAGAATAACTCTTTGTGATTGACAAGAATTTGTGGATTTAAATAAAGGTAAAGGCCTATCTTTGCATGTTATTTTTCAGAGATGTGGGACAGCTTATATAGCTTGGTTTCTACTTATAATTTCATATAAAATTCTTGTGAAGTAGATCAGGTTGAGAAAAAGCGGCTCTCCCTAGCTAACTGCAGTTGAACATAGATTTGAATCTAACCTTATTAAAACTTGGTAATTCTGTGCTTTACTGTTCTTAATATAATAGAAAATAATGCATTGTACTATGTATGTATGGTTAGAAAGCTATCAGGATTTAGATTTGTTGGGCAGTGGTGGCGCAGTGGTTAGAATGCAGCATTGCAGGCTAATTCTGCTGACTGCCAGCAGTTCAATTCTGAGCAACTCAAAGTTGACTCAGCGCCTATCCTTCCAAGGTTGGTAAAATTAGGACCCAGATTGTTGGGGGCAATATGCTGACTCTGTAAACTGCTTAGAGAGTGCTGCAAAGCACTAAGGAAGTCTAAGTCCTATTTCTATAAGGACAGATTGTTATAATCATATATGATCATTTGGTAATGGTATGAATCTCTATAAGTTGGAACTTGGTTGAGCCATTATATATTATAGTGATCAATAAAATGGATACTATTTTTTGAAGTAATGTGAAAAATATAGGGAAGTTCATGATCCAGTTTGCTTTATAAACAGTATTCCTACACTATACATTATTCTACTAACAGTGCATTTCCCTTATATTTACCTCTGTCACAATTCTGTATGCCCTTTATCCTTAATTCTAAAAATTGCACATAAAAGTAAAATGTTTACATTGAAAGAACACAAGTTTAGAAATATATTTTTCAAAAAATTAATAATTTGATCAAAATCTTGTATATTGTTCACAATTATTCTAGGTAGAATAATTAGGATAAATTCATTATCCATTTTTGGTTCTTTTGCATCAGTGATTATATCACATAGGACCTGATTATCAGTTACAGCTATCTAATATCTCACTGTAATCTACTGGTGCAGGCTTCATTGTTTAGCATTGAATGAAATTCTGTATCTGGAAGAAAGTTGAAAGGCAGCTGCAAAATTTTACAATCTCTTCCCTAAGCATGAGGAAAGGCTTAGGTGTAAATCATCTTGAAAAAGGAGTGGTAGCTCTGATCCCATTGGAAGGATACAACTTGGATGGTATCTATTCCTCTCTGCCCCACCCTCCAATTTTTGCTTCCCAATGTTATACAGGTAATCCTCTACTTATGACCACAATTGAGCCCAAAATTTCTGTTGTTAAGTGAGATACTGTATATGTTAAATGAGTTTTGCCCCAGTTTAGGACCTTTCTTGCCACAGTTGTTAAATGAATCACTACAATTGATAAGTTAGTAATCCAATTGTTATGTGAATCTAGCTTCCCCATTGACTTTGCTTTTCAAAAGGTTGCAAAAGGTGTTCCCACATGACCTTGGGACACAACAATGGTCATAAGTATGAACCAGTTGCCAAGCATCTGAACTTTGATCACATGACCGTGGGCATGCTACAAAGGTGGTAACTGTGAAAGATGGTCATAAGTCACTGTTTTCAGTGCCATTGTAACTTTGAAAAGTCACTAAATGAACTGTTGTAAATCAAGGACTACCTGTATAGCAGTGGGCAACTGCTGTATGTCCATATTTGGTGTTTCAAGTCATGGAGCTCTGCTTCTCCTTGCTAACAAATCTCTGCCTTTACTCATGCCCATAAGGCAGAGAGGTGTACTGTCCTTGCAGTGAGATATACGTAGTAAAACCAGGGAGAAGTTTTAATGTTTCTTCCCATGCATGTTTAAATGAAACATGCAGTCCACACACAACAGAAGTGCAGTTGGCACACATCAGAAGCTCGGTGTGATCTTGATATCTCTTTTGATAATAGAGTAGATTAACATATAGTTAGCAAAAAGTTTCCGTAATTATATTGGCCCACAAAATTGAAAGTGCTTTTTTCATCCACACACAGAACATCTAAAAGAATAGGAATAGCAGCTATCATCACTGTACCACGGTCAGGAGTCAATAGGTACCTAAGTATTGGGATAGTGCCTTGTTGCTGTATAGTTCTACAGGTACATATTGGTGGGACTGCAGAAATTAACACTGTATTCTTAACAGTGCCATCCCATCTGTTTCTTTCCAAGTGGTAGTAATAGATCCATTAATGGCAGCTCAGACTTAAAAAATTCAGAAGGCCTCAAAATCTTGGAAAAGGTAGTCAGGGATTTCTTAGCATTATAAATGTTTAATGGTTGAGATGGCAGTTTGTTTTTCCCTGGAAAATCTATTTGGATTAGGGGCTTTTAGCTGGACATCTCCTCTCCCCCCAAACATTTGGAAAACTAAAGGAGACTCATATACTCATCCTGAAAATTGTCAGCAATCATTCATCTCTCCATTGGATGTGTGCAAGGTAGAACCTCGTCTGTTGATGCCTTTGGACTGCCTCATGAATTAACCGTAGACTCTCAATGAGCCTTATTCTCTAAGCATTTGGCTCATATACTCCAACCACAGCATCCACATCTGTTTCCTCTTCCATTTCAGAAATTGTAGCCAGCACATTGGTGCTGGTATTGAGAGCTAGGATCATTGTAAGTGGCATTTCTCTACTGTATGGTACTATTTTTTTTGCAGATGCTTTTATGTCACAAGCTAGAAGTACTGTAGCATGAATTAAGAATTGTGTGGCCAAGCATATCACACTCCACACAAAAGAGAAGATGTGGAAGCCTAGCTGTTTTATCTTGTGCCAGGGTGGATAAAAATGAATGACTTTTTTTTTATAATTTACATTTATATCCCGCCCTTCTCCGAAGATTCAGGCGGCTTACAGTGTGTTTATTTATTTTTTAAAAAAATAAATAAAAAAATCAGATTATTTTTATTTAAATCAGATTTTTTTGATTTTATCAAATTTATTGTAATAAAATACTTTTGGAATAAAAATCTTATCTAAAGATAATTTTCTATTTTAAGATATATTAATAATTTAGTTTATTCAGCATGAAATAGAGCTCAGTAATGTAGCATGAGGCTGTATATTCTGCAGTATTGGGACTGTTGGTGAGTCAACAGTGGGTCAAAGGAACTGCTGCAGGACAGTTGCTCTTTAAAAATTATGATTTAAATTGAGTTGATTTAAATCAAGCCTTTTTACTAGTGATTTAAATTGTGATTTAATTCGAGTTGATTTAAATCAAATCCAGCCTGTCTTGTGTGTAATTCTCCTAGTAAATTAATTGCCACCCACTCACTACTGCATGTTGTTATGGTGGTGATAAGGGTGGATTTGATTTAAATCAAGTCGATTAAACACAACGCACGGAGGCCAAAAACACAACACACAGAGGCCAAAAATGCGAACCATGGAGACGGTGATGTGCTGTGGTGATCCCCGCAGCCTGGAACAGGACTAAAACAGTGTGTGGAGGCCAAAAATGTGACGCGTGGAGGCTGAAAACTGCTGATAGGTGGGGGCCGGTGGGTGGGCGGGGCTACATTCAATGTATAAGACGCACCCAAATTTTCACCCTCTTTTTTGAGAAGGGAGGGAAAGTGTGTCTTATAAATCAAAAAAATCCGATTTAAATTTTTAAAAAAATCTGATTTTAAAAAAACAACATTGATTTTTATCCACCCTGGCGGTGATGTATTGACTTTTCTTAATGCCTACTGCACATTCCCCCCATAGTTTCCCTTGGGGGAATGGGAATATGTATGCATGCATGTATGCGTGTGTGCATAGTGTATTTGTGTGTGTGTGTGTGTATACATACACATACACGTAATCATTCTCAACACGTATATTTCCATCTCCATAGCATAATGTTTTAAGAGTTTCCACTATTCTCATACTACAGGTCTGCTGCTACTTCCTTATATATAGCATTGCTAACCATAATGCTGAAGACATATGCACAAAGTCCTGCATGTGTGTTGTGATAGAGCATATGAAAGAAACTTTGAGTTTCCAAGTTAGTTGTCTTCTCAGTCTCCCAGTAGTTCATCTAATATCAGCAAGTGCTCCAGTTGTAAGAGGGGATGCGTTAGTGTTATCAGTGGTTGGTAATTTAGAAGCATCAACTATCTACCATACTGAATGTTGCACCCACAGCAAACTTGGGCACCTCATCTGATTTCTGATAATTGTGATTTGCTTACAGTGGCATTGCTCAGGCTCATTCAATAACTATTCCATCATCTGTGCATAACATGCACTGAATGTAGAAGAGAGGATGATTGGAAAATTAGCACAATTATGTATTCATAGGATGAGCAACATAGCATGTCCTTGGTTGATCTTCAGAAAGTCCTCAGCCATTTCAAGATGAAACAACTGATGATCACTGCTTCCTCACCTAAATGGAGATTTGTAATGTCCTTTCTGCCTCTGGTGATTTCATTAAGCAGTATAGTAATGATCTTGTAACCTATTTGCTCAACACTTTCTGGCTTTGCACTTATAGGAACAGTGAGTAAGGCAAAGGAAAAGAAGGTGCATTCAGTTGTAGTTGTTAAGTAGAGCACGGAGGTGGGGAGGACTAGGCCAAAGAGAAGACCCAGACCTTTACCGCATCCCAAAGGCTTGGATTCTTTTCCAACCTTATTGGGGAAAATGATTGTAAGAATAATGGCATTCACTAGCAATTTCATCAGATTTGAGGTTTCTCCAGTAGATGGTAAATTTCTAATTAATTCAGAAGGCTGGTCTTTTCTTCTGTCAACTTGTACCGGCACTATTACAAGAATATTTTCTTTCCCAGAATGGAGTTATTGTTTTAATGTTTTGTTGTTGTACCCAACTTGTTTCTAATGTTGAAATTTTCCCAGTATAATCAAGAAACAGACATCTTTCTCTTATTATGTTAGAATCAACTGATTCTGACTTTTGAACTTCTTAAAAATAAAAGATTGGTTTGATTAGAATTAAACTAGAAGCTTCTTATTTTTCTCCATCTTTGCTCTTGTATCATTAGATTTCCTTTATGACAAATTCTTATGGATATATTCTGCCTCAGCCAGAGTATAGAAAATTATTATCTTCTTTTGCAAAATACACAGTTTTGCACTACTTTTATTAAGAAGGGAGTATGGCAATTTGCATCTTTTCAGTTGACTTTCACAATTTCGTGACGTGAAGCTGTTCTGATGCGGATCACTGAGGACCAATAGAAAAAGACAATTCATCATCATCGTCCCACTATCTGTATCAACAGTGACCCTTCTTAGAAGTTATTATTTTTTTTGTCCTACTGTAGTTTTCATTATATAACCTTCCGAAAGTTTATACTTTCTATTGCTCTATGATTGTTACTATTGCTGGGAAACAACAGATAATTTTGTTTGGCTTCCGGGTGGCGCCATCTTTCTCGCTGGGTGCCAATTTATGGCACTCCGCATTGAATACCGTAAAAGCCGGATTTAACAACTGATCCCGGCTTCATTTCTCTCTCTGGTTGAAAGAGAGAGACAGAGCAAGGGGGAGGAATTGGGTAGATTCCCCTAGAGGCTTTGTTTTTGTAATACAAAGTCTTGAACGGTGAATCCCCTTATTTACCCCTCCCCCACCTCCAGTATTCTCTGCGCTCCTGAAAAAGCAGGAAAAGAGGAAGATGTCCACTTCTGCTAGCAATTGATTTTTTTTGTGGATACGAAAAGCAGGCGGAACAAATGTGAGGAGCAATTATTGGTTTGCAAGTATTTTTGATTTTCTGACTTCCTCCCCTTCAGTTTCGTTTTAGAGAAACTGAAAGCAGAGCGATACATCAAAGGGAGCTTTGCTGTTGAATCGAAACTCAATGGAGATTTTATCTTATTGTGTTTGACTGTGGACTGTTGGATTATATTACGCTGTTTAAGTACGTTACAAGGATTCTCAGCAGGAATTTTGTTATGGAGGTTCTTTCAGAAGAATGGGTTCGGACGTTATACAGGACTACACAGAAAGAATGTATTTAATTATTCAAAATACAAATTGATAAAAAATGGGGACGTTTTGGATGAGAGTTTGGAGCAAATTAACCAGTGCAATTATTCGGAAAATGGAATGGAGGATATACAAATAAAAGTGGATAAATATGAAGATTTGATCGTGAAGAAACAAGGTGATCTAAAGAAGTTTTCTTTAAATAGTTTGGATGAGCTGCCTGAATTTGTGCTACAGGAGATTGTCCCTCAAATGGAAAAGACTCACAAGCTTAATGTTTCCCAAGAGTTCTCTTTTTGGACTGATGGAATATACGGCAGTAATTTTTGGATTTCTGGACATAAGGAATTACTAGGAAATATTGTGATTGACTTTTTAAAAGGAGCAACGAAGGAAAGACAGAGATTAATGCACCAAAAAAAATGGCAAGAGACATTATTTTTGAAACAAGGTTTTTTTAAAATATTAATAGACAAAAATATTTGTGTCCCCGAAAGAATTATATGGTTATATGGTTATAGAAGCTATAAGGAGATATTCTCTGAATTGGATTGGATTTTTACGTTTTAGCTGGTTTTAAAATATTTTAGGATTAATTTGTTCTACTGATTTATATATTTTATTATGTTAGAATCAACTGATTCTGACTTTTGAACTTCTTAAAAATAAAAGATTGGTTTGATTAGAATTAAACTAGAAGCTTCTTATTTTTCTCCATCTTTGCTCTTGTATCATTAGATTTTCTTTATGACAAATTCTTATGGATATATTCTGCCTCAGCCAGAGTATAGAAAATTATTATCTTCTTTTGCAAAATACACAGTTTTGCACTACTTTTATTAAGAAGGGAGTATGGCAATTTGCATCTTTTCAGTTGACTTTCACAATTTCGTGACGTGAAGCTGTTCTGATGCGGATCACTGAGGACCAATAGAAAAAGACAATTCATCATCATCGTCCCACTATCTGTATCAACAGTGACCCTTCTTAGAAGTTATTATTTTTTTTGTCCTACTGTAGTTTTCATTATATAACCTTCCGAAAGTTTATACTTTTTATTGCTCTATGATTGTTACTATTGCTGGGAAACAACAGATAATTTTGTTTGGCTTCCGGGTGGCGCCATCTTTCTCGCTGGGTGCCAATTTATGGCACTCCGCATTGAATACCGTAAAAGCCGGATTTAACAACTGATCCCGGCTTCATTTCTCTCTCTGGTTGAAAGAGAGAGACAGAGCAAGGGGGAGGAATTGGGTAGATTCCCCTAGAGGCTTTGTTTTTGTAATACAAAGTCTTGAACGGTGAATCCCCTTATTTACCCCTCCCCCACCTCCAGTATTCTCTGCGCTCCTGAAAAAGCAGGAAAAGAGGAAGATGTCCACTTCTGCTAGCAATTGATTTTTTTTGTGGATACGAAAAGCAGGCGGAACAAATGTGAGGAGCAATTATTGGTTTGCAAGTATTTTTGATTTTCTGACTTCCTCCCCCCCTTCAGTTTCGTTTTAGAGAAACTGAAAGCAGAGCGATACATCAAAGGGAGCTTTGCTGTTGAATCGAAACTGAATGGAGATTTTATCTTATTGTGTTTGACTGTGGACTGTTGGATTATATTACGCTGTTTAAGTACGTTACAAGGATTCTCAGCAGGAATTTTGTTATGGAGGTTCTTTCAGAAGAATGGCTTCCGAACGTTATACAGGACTACACAGAAAGAATGTATTTAATTATTCAAAAATACAAATTGATAAAAAATGGGGACGTTTTGGATGAGAGTTTGGAGCAAATTAACCAGTGCAATTATTCGGAAAATGGAATGGAGGATATACAAATAAAAGTGGATAAATATGAAGATTTGATCGTGAAGAAACAAGGTGATCTAAAGAAGTTTTCTTTAAATAGTTTGGATGAGCTGCCTGAATTTGTGCTACAGGAGATTGTCCCTCAAATGGAAAAGACTCACAAGCTTAATGTTTCCCAAGAGTTCTCTTTTTGGACTGATGGAATATACGGCAGTAATTTTTGGATTTCTGGACATAAGGAATTACTAGGAAATATTGTGATTGACTTTTTAAAAGGAGCAACGAAGGAAAGACAGAGATTAATGCACCAAAAAAAATGGCAAGAGACATTATTTTTGAAACAAGGTTTTTTTAAAATATTAATAGACAAAAATATTTGTGTCCCCGAAAGAATTATATGGTTATATGGTTATAGAAGCTATAAGGGAGATATTCTCTGAATTGGATTGGATTTTTACGTTTTAGCTGGTTTTAAAATATTTTAGGATTAATTTGTTCTACTGATTTATATATTTTATTATTGTTTATTGTTAATTTTTGAAGGATTTGGTTATGTAAGGAGGAAGTCAGAGCTAGAGAGGAGAATTGGTATAATAGTTTTGGGAAAAAATTTTTTTAGCATATGTTTGTTTTATTTTAACTATACCTTGTGTTTGTTCCGGGAAGCCAGGGGGGGAGGGGGAGGGGGTTTGTGAAGGGAAAGGGGTTGGGGGGAAAGGGGGGAAAAATTTTTGTAAAACTTTTTGAATTAAAAAAAAACAGATAATTTTGTTTGTACTTTTACAGAATAAAGACGTCTTTGAGTTTGTATTTACAAGTAAAAACATTAAATTTGCAATGCTGTGAGTACTGTCTTGTGCATGAAAAATATTTTGTTCTTTTTTAAAACATTATTTCAAAAGGAAAAAAGGAAGAAAAATATCTATTCAAATCTTTGATAATCCCCCCCCCTTTCTTTATTTTATTAGTTTCTTTGTGTTGGCATCATATACTAGCATACAGGGTGAATAAAATCTATAATTTAAAAATAAATTTTAAAAAGTTTCTAATTTTTAAATTTGAAGTGGATCTTTTTATTTAAATTGGATTTTTTAAATTAAACTTATTTTAATAAAATGCTTTTGGAATAAAAATCTTATCTAAAGATAGTTTTCTATTTAAGATTCATTAATAATTTAGTTTATTCAGCATGAAATAGAGCTCAGTTATGTAGCATGAGGCTGTATATTCTGCAATATTGGGACTGTCGATGAGTCAACAGCGGGTCAGAGGAAGAGCTGCTCCAGGAACAGAGATGATAGTTGCTTTTTAAAAATTATGATTTAAATCAAGCCTTTTTACTAGTGATTTAAATTGTGATTTAAATCGAGTTGATTTAAATCAAATCCACCCTGCTAGCGTATAATTTGTATTTTAATATCAGGATTTCTGGCTTAAAGTGACATAAATATAGCTATTATCCTGAAGAGCTAAGTTTGATAATATCAAAAGATTCATTTAGTCTTTTGTTCCCATCGAGGTCCATAAGATAGCAATTTTATGTAAAGTTTCCAGGGGTCTTAGTGCACTTATAGAGTAGTGGTGCCAAAAAAAGGGATTTTAGATTTGTTAGGCCCTGGGGCACTTTTGGAAATGCCAATTGTAAACATATTCCTCACCCTGTTAAAGACCTCGGAGTTTTCATATCAAATGATCTAAATGCCAAAGCCCACTGCAACTTCATCGCAAAAAAGGCTTTAAGAGTTGTAAATTTAATCTTGTGTAGCTTCTTCTCCAGAAAAATTACACTACTAACCAGAACACATAAAGCATTTGCTAGACCAATTCTTGAATACAGCTCGCCTGTCTGGAATTCACACCTCATTTCGGACATTAATACAATTGAGTGTGTCCAGAAATATTTTACAAGAAGAGTTCTCCACTCCTCTGATTACAACAAAATACCTTATGCCACCTGACTTGAAATCCTGGGTTTAGAAAATTTAGAACTCCGCCGCCTTCGACATGACCTGAGTTTAACTCATAGAATCATCTGTTACAATGTCCTTCCTGTGGAAAACTACTTCAGCTTCAATTATAACAATACACGAGCACACAATAGATTTAAGCTTAATGTGAACCGTTCCAATCTTGCATGCAGAAAATATAACTTCAATAACAGAGTTGTTAATGCCTGGAATGCACTACCTGACTCTGTGGTCTCTTCCCAAAATCCCCAAAGCTTTAATCAAAGACTATCTACTCACCCCATTCCTAAGAGGACTGTAAGGGGCGTGCACCAACGTGCCTACCTTTCCTGTCCTAATGTTCCCTTTGATTGTATCCAATTGGTATAGTTATTCCATGCTTATGCTTATATATATGCTTATATATCGTATAGATATTTCATGCTTACGCTTATATATACTGTTGTGACAAATAAAATAAATAAATAAATAAATAAAATATCAGATGGGTTCCGCTTAACTCATAACGGAACTAGGCTATAATGGCATAAGATAAAACACTTTTAAAGAGATCTTGCTGGGAAATCTGCCAGATATGGACAGTATCCATTTCAGAAATAAGTATGTGTTTTAGAAAATATTATTAGGGCTAGGGCCATTGTTGAAAGTAGATTAATAGGTGTGTATAACTGAAGGCAAAATGTTTATTTCAACAGTTGCAAAATAAGAAGGTACACAATTTTTAATGCCAGCTCCTGATGTGTCTGAGCTAAGATGAGACAGCCTAAATGAGTAAATTAGGGTGCAAATCAGAATATAGATAAGGTTTGTCAAAACTCTGGTGAAATGAAGAGAATTGGTGGGATACAGTCATTCCTAGATACGAATTTGATACAAGTAGTCCTTGACTTACAATCACAGTGGGATCAGAATTTTGGTCACTAAGCAAAGTAATAGTTAAGCAAATCATCCCATAACCCGACCTGGTTTTGCAACCATTTTTAGCACAATCTTGAAGTGAACCATCGTGGTCATTAAGCATGTCATTAAATCATCATGTGGTTGTTAAGTGAATCTGGCTTTCCCAATTGACTTTGTCAGTTGGAAGCCCGCTGGGACATTGCAAATCATAAACATATAACCAGAAAATCCTTCAACTTTAATATATGCAAGCCTGTTGCCAAGTGCCCAAATTGTAATCATGTGATGTGTCAGTCATAACTTTGTCATTTTTTCTGAGGCCATTATAACTTTGAATCAGTATTAAACAGATGGTGATAAATTGAGGATGATTTATACAAAAAAACAAGGATTTTTCATCAGAAATAAGGCAGGGTGAACAATTAATTTTCTCAAGGGATCACATGAGAAACTGGGACTGTTGTAGAGGCCAAACCAGTTGGGCTATGAAGTTGAGTTGGCAAGCATGCAAACACATGCTTATATTTTAAAAAAGTAGTTGCCTTCAAAATAAAAGCAATGCATTGCATTCATGGCATGCACTTATTTACATTTGATTTATCATTTCTGATTGATCTTAGGCAGAAGTTATAAGTACAAATATATTTTAATGTGTCTCTGCAAAGTTAGATTGTTCTTTCAGTAATGCAACCTGTGTAATTATCAAAACCATAAAACATGTTCATATTTTTGTTTTTTATGCAAAAAGTTAATAAGAGGCTTCCACTCACCAACAAATATAATGTCCTTTCTATAATAAAAGAAGTTGATTATCAATTTCAGCAAAATCTGTCAACTTCGCTAACCATTCTTCTATGGTGGGTAGTCTTGAATCTTTTCAGCTCTGCCTGTAGAAATCTCACAACAGTAATCATATATTGAAATAATCTTCCGGGGTTCCCCCCACAATTATTTATCCACTAATAAAAGGAAAATCCCAGCTTCAATTTAATACTGATCTTTAAAATCTTCTATATCAAACTATATATTTGAATGCAATTTTTAAGGTTTTTTTTTAAATATATCCACTCTTAACCACATATTTTCCCATCTGTCTGTCTGTCTGTCTCTGTCAATTTTTAACTCACTTTATCCTACATTGTGTAGTCTGTTCTTCTATTTCAAATTTCGAAATAGTTTGTACAGTTTAGCAAATACATGTTCATCATTAGGATCTCAGACATCTTAGATGCCTGGTTCATGACTTGAGTCTTCTTTCTTTCTTTCTTTCTTTCTTTCTTTCTTTCTTTCTTTCTTTCTTTCTTTCTTTCTTTCTTTCTTTCTTTCTTTCTTTCTTTCTTCTTTTTGTGGATTGTAACATAGCAGAAAATCTCTCAATAGAGGGTAGTTTAGATATATATTATAAATGTTTAAATAGAATGCTTTAGCTCTCCCAGGTTTTGTAGTCCATCCTATACTCATGTATTGTCCAAAAAGTTCACAAGCTCCAAAAAGCTTGGACTCATGCTGATTAGTCCAAGGTCAGCGTTCTTTGTTGCCCCTCACATGGATTTTCTCTGGTATCCAGTTTCTTACAGTTGTATATGAGAAAGTAAAAGTGGGTATATGAAGGCAATACTTCTTTCCCTCTCTGGATTTTCAGCAAGTGGTTTTCAACCGTAGCTGTTAAGTAGGGGCTAGATGGGCCACTTATGGTTATGACAATGGAGACAGTCTTGTGTTTCTATCTTTGTTCTGCTATGCTTCATGCAGTTCAGAATGAATGAATAATGTTAGTATCCACTGATTCGCTTTTGGCAACCTTTGTGGGAAAGTTTGTTTGATGTTTCATATTACACAGGGAGCACACAGTTACCAAGTTAGCAAAGTCTTGAGGGATTCTGGAAAATGAAACTCTTTATGATATCTTTATACTGGGTTGACATTTTAATAGGTAGTCTTACTACCTATTTAAACTATCTATTTGGCTATGCTTAATATTCCATGTTTATAAATCAGTGTTGAGCTAATGTAAACAAGAATTAGTCATAACAAGTTGGATTTTTTAAATCAGTTCATAAAGTTTGATTTTAAGTGAGGAAAATGAGAACATGTAGCGTATGATAAATAGTGCAACACTTTCTATCTATATAAATATATATTTAATGGAAATAACTAAAGAATTAATAATTGTGAATAAGGCAGAAGATGTAGTTTATATCGTTAGATAAACAGAGCAGATGACAGAAAATATCTGATAGTTGTTAAGCAAATGAAGATGAACTAATTTTGTTGGTTGCATCTATAAAGAATTCCAAAGGGATTTTCAAAAGCATCTTGCGAGAAAGGTAAAGGGAAATTACACAATTGCCTTCTTTGAGTGATTTGAGACCCATATTCTATAGATTCTGGTTAAAATATAAATATAATATTTATTTCCTAATATAGGTAATCCTCACTTAACAGCATCATGTGACAATCCTCAAATGTTAAGTGAATCACTTGTGGTTATATAAACAGAATACCATTTGACCATTACTTGCAACTTACCACCAGATTCCCTATTGACTTTGTCAGGATATGATGGTACAATGTTTCAATCAATTTCAGGATGAAAAACTCATCAATGAGGAGGAGGAGTATAATTTATTAACCTTGTATGATATCAGTTTCTCAAGGACTCTAGAAGGACCCGAGGAAGAAATCTCTGCCCCTCCCACTTTCCTTTCCAACCCAGCCTTCCAAGGGGACCCGAGAGGAAGAAATCTCTGCCCCTCCCACTTTCCCTTTCCAACCCAGCCTTCCAAGGGGACCTTTGAGGAGAAATCTCTGCCCCTCCCACTTTCCCTTTCCAAGGCAGCCTTCCAAGAGGACCTCTCGAAAAGAGCGAAAGCTTTCTCCTGGTCGCTTTACCACCACCATACCCTCCACGCCGCCATCCTAGGCTGGGTTAGAAACAAGGAGGGGAAGTTCAAGGACCACATCGATGGCACGAGCTCAGATTGCCGGCTGGGGATGATGGGCGCTGCAGTGCGATCTCGGGAGAGACTAGGGGAAGAAAGAATGACTGTTTCCCACACCCTAGGATTGGGGAAAACATTGACCCCCTTAGTTGCGGGAGAAGGGTTGCGCTCAAAGCGGTCGCCCATCCATCAATCCATCCTTCCTTCCTTCCTTCCTTCCATCCTTTTTTTTTTCCCAGCGAGCGGTGCGTGTGTGACATGCAAGCAAGGCGTCTCACGGGCATGTGAACTGGGTATGTCTAGTTTAGGGGTGACATGATAGGAACATTCCAATATCTCAGGGCTGCCACAAAGAAGGGGGAATCAAACTATTCTCCAAAGCACCTGAGGGCAGGACAAGAAGCATGGGTGGAAACTAATCAAGGAGAGAAGCAACCTAGAACTAAGGAGAAATTTCCTGACAGTTAGAACAATTAACCAGTGGAACAACTTGCCTCCAGAAGTTGTGAATGCTCTAACACTGGAAGTTTTTAAGAAGATATTGGATAAGCATTTGAAGTGGTATAAGGTTTCCTGCGTAAGCAGGGGTTAGACTAGAAGACCTCCAAGGTCCCTTCCAACTCTATTATTCTGTTTTTTTGTTCTGTTTTCTTTCTAATCTATCTATCTATCTATCTATCTATCTATCTATCTATCTATCTATCTATCTATCTAATTAGCTAGCTAGCTAGCTATCATTATCTCGCTTCAAAAGACAAAACTTAAACACGAAGTTGTAGCTGAATAGCCCTACATAATTTAGCTTTTTCCAAGCTGGTGATTTCCAAAGGCTTTGAAATGCGACTTTCCTCATCCTCTGCCAGGATAAGCTGATGTGCTCAGAAGGCTGGGAATGGTGGCATTTCCCTACATTTCTTGTGGGCAGAAGGTGGACCCCTATGTTTCCTTGAAAACACCTCCCAATATTTATTAGAGTGACTTCTCTCCCCAGAAGAAAGGTGCGAGCGCTGTTTAACAATCCCGTCAGCTAAATCCTATCGAGTCAAAGGGGCCAGTCAATGGGGCTAGGATGAATTCTGGGTCACCAGGGACCCTTTTTTTGTGCCCGTTCCCCAACCAGGGCGGGCCAAGCAGCCGCTCTTTAGCGGCTCTGGAATGGATGTTGAGGTAACCCAAGAGGCAGCCTCTTTTCAACTCCCCGCCTTTTTAAACGCGTCCTGCCGGGCGGCGACAGGACGCTGGACACCAAAAGCGGCGCCTGCTCTTCTCCGCTTTTATTTTATTTTAGTATTCAATCGGCAGCAGAGGCTCGAGCCTTCTGGGGCGCCGGGAAAAGGAGCCGAGGAGCTGCAGCAACGTTGCAAGAGAGCCGAAAAGAGGGGTGGGGGGGGGGAGAGAAGCAAAAAAGAAGAAGAAGCAGCAAGCTTTCCAGCCGACTTCGGTGTGGCGCGAGAATCCGATCCACCGCCTCCTTCCCCCGGCCGACAGGGCTGAACTGCCGCGCTGCACCACCACTTCCCAAAACAGATTTCCAGACTTGGAAGCAGCCCGCCACGAAAGGAGGAGGAGGAGGAGGAGGAGGAGGAAGCGAAGGCGAGCGCCGGCTGCTCCTGCTGCTGTTTCGCGCTCTCCGCCCCCTTCCAGCGCCTTGACGCAGAGCGAGAGAGAGCAGAGAAAGGAACCGCGCCGTCCGACCGGCTGTGTGTGTGTTTGTGGTGGGGGTCTCGTCCCAGCCACCCACCCACTCGCTCCCTTTCCCTCTTGGAGCGTGGGCTGATCTTAGAAGCCGCGCTGTCTCCGTCCTCTTCCTCCACGCTCGCTCCTCTTGCCGCCCCTCAACCCCCATCCCCACCCTCTCCAGCGTGAAGGTCACCTCCTCCTCTTCCAGGCGGCGGCGGCGGCGGCCCCGAGCGGAGGGCCCCAGCCGGCAGCTCCGCTTCCCTCCCACCTTCCTCCTTGCTAAAGGGCCAAAGTCGGCTCCCCCGCCCCGCCGCGGGGACCCGAGCCAAGCGGTCGCAGTCAGCGAGCGGTGGCGACATGCGGCGCCACTCCGCTTTCACCGTTCGGCTGGACTGCGACCGCTTGGCTCGGTCCGCAGTAACTCCCGCCAGGCTGTGCCGCCAAGAAACCATTTAAAAGCCCAACTTGAAGCACGGAGGAGAAGAAAGAAAGCCCTGGTGGGGCTTTTAAATGGTTTCTTGGCGGCACAGCCTGGCGGAGTTACTGCGGACCCGAGCAAGCGGTCCCAGTCCAGCCGAACGGTGAAAGCGAGCGCGCCGCATGTCACTTTCACCGTTCGGCTGGACTGCGACCGCTTGGCTCGGGTCGCAGTAACTCCGCCAGGCTGTGCCGCCAAGAAACCATTTAAAAGCCCAACTTCTGAAGCACGGAGGAGAAGAGAAAGCCCTGGCGGGCTTTTAAATGGTTTCTTCGCGGCACAGCCTGGCGGAGTTACTGCGGACCCGAGCAAGCGGTCCCAGTCAGCGAGCGGTGAAAGCGGAGCGGCGCCGCATGTCGCTTTCACCGCTCGCTGGACTGCGATCGCTTGGCTCGGTCCGCAGTAACTCCGCCAGGCTGTGCCGCCAAGAAACCATTTAAAAGCCCAACTTCTGAAGCACGGAGGAGAAGAAAGAAAGCCCTGGTGGGGCTTTTAAATGGTTTCTTCGCGCACAGCCTGGCGGAGTTACTGCGGACCCGAGCAAGCGGTCCCAGTCCAGCCGAACGGTGAAAGCGAGCGCGCCGGCATGTCGCTTTCACCGTTCGGCTGGACTGCGACCGGCTTGGCTCGGTCCGCAGTAACTCCCGCCAGGCTGTGCCAAGAAACCATTTAAAAGCCCAACTTCTGAAGCACGGAGGAGAAGAAAGCTGGCGGGCTTTTAAATGGTTTCTTCGCGCACAGCCTGGCGGAGTTACTGCGGACCCGAGCAAGCGGTCCCAGTCCAGCCGAACGGTGAAAGCGGAGCGGCGCCGCATGTCGCTTTCACCGCTCGCTGGACTGCGACCGCTTGGCTCAGGTCCGCGGCGAACTGCTCAGCCTTGGGCAAATCCCGCCGGACGATCTCGCCGCCTCTTTGGCGTCTCCTGTGCGGGGTTCCCGAAGTACATCAAGACGTAGACTCGAGTATAAGCCGAGGGGGCGCTTTTCAGCACAAAAAACGTGCTAAAAAACTCGGCTTATACTCGAGTATATACGGTAATTTTGTTGGTTGCATCTATAAAGAATTCCAAAGGGATTTTCAAAAGCATCTTGCGAGAAAGGTAAAGGGAAATTACACAATTGCCTTCTTTGAGTGATTTGAGACCCATATTCTATAGATTCTGGTTAAAATATAAATATAATATTTATTTCCTAATATAGGTAATCCTCACTTAACAGCATCATGTGACAATCCTCAAATGTTAAGTGAATCACTTGTGGTTATATAAACAGAATACCATTTGACCATTACTTGCAACTTACCACCAGATTCCCTATTGACTTTGTCAGGAACCGGGCTATGATGGTTGCAAATGATAATACATGATTCTCAGGACACTGCAACCATCGTAAATGCAGGCCAGTTGCATGCTGTTTGCCAACCGCCCAAATTGTGATCATGTGACTATAGAGATGCCCAGGCTATCGGAAATTCAGGGATCAATCAAAAACCCACTTTTCAAATGTCACTTTAAGGCTGAATGGCTTTTAAACAGGGTAATCATTAACTGAGGACTACTTTATTAAATTCAGTTACATATCCATAAGATTTATACAAAATAAAACTTATTTCAAATAGTGTTATTTGCCATACTTTATTTCGTACATCAGAAACTCTTTTTGCTCATTCTATTTTAATAGTTTAATGCAGATAGAAATTCAAATATAGGTATATGCTACCCTAACAAAAGTTGTATTTTTGGGGGGGGGAATGGCCTATAAATTTTAAACCAAAACAAAATAAAAGGTTTCCTGGAACCAGTCAAGTTGTTTTGTGATACTTTATGGCTCCTTGGCAGCTTCAATTTATTTTTAGCTTGCTGATGATTTAGGAATTTGGAAAGGCAATTTTAAAACTTCAAATTTGTTTTTTTTTTAATTTTGAAAGTATATATACCTACTATGTATGGTGTGGAAGTTTGTATATCTATAATGACAATCTTAGTAGTTTGTTTATCATGGGTATGTTGTCTGGAGATAATGTTCTGGGCTGCAGAAACAGGGATAGAATCAAGATCACGTGAAGTGTTAATACCACTTTATAATGCCTTGGTAAGGCCACACTTGGAATATTTTTGGTTGCCAGTTTTGGTTGCCATGATATACAAAAGATGTTGAGACTCTAGAAACAGTGCAGAGAAGAGCAACAAAGATGATTAGGGGACTGGAGGCTAAAACCTATGAAGAACAGTTGCAGGAACTGGGTATGTCTAGTTTAATAAAAAGAAGGAGTAGGGGAGATATGATAGCTGTGTTCCAAAATCTCAGAGGTTGCCACAAAGAAGAGGGAGTCAAACTATTCTCCAAAGCTCCTGAGGGTAGAACAAGAAGCATTGGGTGGAAACTAATCAAGGAGAGAAGCAACTTAGAACTAAGGAGAAATTTCCTGACAGTTAGAACAATTAATAAGTGGAACAACTTGCCTGCAGAAGTTGTGAATGCTCCAGCACTGGAAATTTTAAAGAAAATGTTGGATAACCATTTGTCTGAAATGGTGTAGGGTTTCCTGCCTGGGCAGGGGGTTGGACTAGAAGACCTCCAAGATCCCTTCCAACTTTGTTATTATTATTATTATAATGGAATTTGTAGTAGCTACTCTAAATTTAAGTTTCCTATTCTCCATTTTAAAATTGTACACATTGATACTGTTACACACATTTCTTTAAAGAGGAGGAAAAAAATCTAGTGTTTCCCACAAACTTTTTTGTTTGTTTGTTTACTTTAATTTGTCTTCTATGCTGATCAACTCTTTAATTCTTCAGCACCAGCAGACGTTTCTGAATCAGCTGAGAGAAATCACAGGTATCAATGACACCCAAGTACTGCAGCAAGCCTTGAAGGTAGTGATTTTGAAAGATAACTATATTTAGATCTATAAATTGAAATTTTTAAAGTATGTTTTAAGTAGCAGAACTTAATACAAATACAATTCAATACAAAATTGTAAGGTTGATTTGAATGGCCTGCAAATAGGCTGAAACTGTAGGTGAACTGGGGAAATTGTGACTGGTCCACAATCGTTATTGAACATCCAGAGCTGAGCATGGACTAGAAACAGGATTTTCCCACTCCTAATTAAGCAGCTTAACCTTAAACTTTATACATTTGGGTTTAAATATAGATATATTGGTGTTTGTAGTTATGATTTTTCTATATGCTTACCTGATCATTTATTCAAATTCATGTTGAAAACTGAAGTTACAAAACTGATTTCAAAATTCTTGCAAATGTTTTATTTAGGAAACATGTATACAATGGGCAGCATCTGATTCAGCCATTGAATAGTTTCATTTGCCACTGCAGAATGCAACTATATTAAATCAGTGGATTTGGATTAAAGTTCAGCTTTTATTGCATTCTGTTTTAAAGTTGCTTATCATCTTTCACATTATTAATTAATATGTTATTTTTAAATTGATTAGGTTTCTAATAATAAAATTATATTCATGACAATATGTAAAATTTAAATGTATCTGGACTTGATGTTAGAAGCTGTTCTGTAAAATGGCGTTCTGATAATTCTTTCTTATGTATTTAAAGGATAGCAATGGGAACCTAGAATTAGCAGTAGCCCTCCTAACTGCAAAGAATGCCAAGATTCCTCAGCAAGAAGAAACAACATACTATCAAACAGCACTTCCTGGTAATGACAGATATATAAGTGTAGGAAGCCAAGCAGATACAAGTACGTGCTTTTTTCTCATCATATAACTAACTACATAACTGAAAAAACTAGAAAAACCTGTCACCATCTCTATTTCTACTGTATATTAATAAACTTTTTATATCTCCGGATTTCATATTTGATAAGATTGTCTGCTTTATTTAATAATGATTTTTTTTAAATGCAAGAAATTCCTAGGTTAGACAAAGTTTGTGATGGCAGTTGCTCTAAAGCTGATATCTCCTTCTTTCTCTCCCCCTCCCTCTCTCCCTCTCCCTCTCCCTCTCTCTCATAGTAAGAAAAGAGCTGTTTCTCTATTTCTGGGTTTATTTGAGATCCAGTTGTTCTCACAGTTTCCCAGATTTTTGAGAGCATCCAGCATGATCTGTTTAGAACTTTAAAATTCTTCATGATAAATGGGTTAAACATACTAGACCAGTATAATAGCCATGAGAAGGGCGGTATAAAAATCAAATAAATAAATAAATAAATGAGGAAACTGCTTGATGAAAATTTATTTGATGACATGGTGGGCTGAAATGTCCTGTTCATAGTTGTTTATGTAATCTTTTTGTTCTTCTTGTAGTCTTTCTTCTATTTCACATTGCTTTACTATAGACATCCTAGCTAGAAATATTTATTGCTGTTTATTTATTGATTTAAAGTTACACTATTTCAGTTTCAAAGTGACAAAGATCTATGGCTTAATGTAGATGAGAGTTTTCATGAGTTAGCAAATTTATGCCAGTAAAGAGGTAAAAAGTACAATAGCTAATGAAATTTTAGTTGATTGTTCAAATATAAGTAATAACTCAAGTTATGCAAATGAATGATAGTATAGTGCTACGAATAAGTAAAAAGTTGAGGGAATAAAATTAAATTCAAACTAGTTGTTGATAATTGCTAATAAAGTCATTTTATGCATTTTTAATACTGAGGAACATAGATTTGCTTTCCAGATGTAATTGATCTCACAGGGGATGACAAAGATGATCTACAGAGAGCTATTGCCCTCAGTTTAGAGGAATCGAACAGGACATTCAGGGAGACTGGGATAACAGATGAGGAACAGGCCATTAGTAGGTAAGTAAATAATGTACATAAAGAGAAGGGCATTTCTTTTCTTTTCATTTTTATTTTTTTCTACCAGGCATAAATTATATGTATCTGCTTTTTGGTCTTTTTAAAACTTACTTTATTGCATTCTAATCTAAGTTCTGAAAATTCTAAAACTTATTCTTTAATATTTTTTGAAGTAAACTCAACTGTACTGGCATTAAAGCCACTGGTTATTCTACCTTGTTATTGATTTTCTAAAATCCTTATTTACTTACTTTAATGTGGAAGTTTATAGATTTATGCTTTCTGAAATAGTTTATTGTTTGACATCACATACTGCACTAAGTTTGTGCAGTACATAGATATCACAGTTCATGTCCTTAAGTTTTCCCTAAGTCAAATATAACAATCCATATTGTGGCTCACAATGATACAATAATATTCAAGATAAATGAAAGGGAAAAAGATTTGGAAAGTTTATTTTGTAGATATAAGAGGTTCTTCTGTAATGTGAAGAACATATGCCAAGATAGGCACGTTTCTGCTAGTTTATTTTTAAAAATTTAAAAATTACAGCAGGTCATATGGCAAAATTCCACTTATTCTTCCTTAGGAATATGCAAAATATACCAATCTCGGAATGAATTATCCTGCTGAAATCTAATTCCTTTTCCATCCAGAATATGACTTAGTTCCCCTGAACTATCCAATTCTTGGATTGATTTGGCAGTTTCTAGAAATAAATCTTCTTAAAATGGGACTGGTATTACATAGCCAGCAATCATTCTTACTCAAAATAATCCTGTTTCGCCTAGAACCATATATCTAGTACATGTACTGTATCTCGTTTGAAAAATTTACTTCCAGAAATTGCTGTACCTTCCACTTAGAAGGACATGGTCCAGAGAGAGAGGGAGAAAAAAATCGTTCTTCCAAACAACAATTCTTCAGCGTTCTTCAGAAAAATACAGTCAACAAATTTTGCATACTTTTTGTAATTTTATGCATTAGTACAGTGAAATAGAAAATAATTATTAGGGGAAAGTTTATATTATAAAATGATAATTTAATATTCTGAATGATTTTCCACTGTGATCTGTACATATAGTGATATTTAACAGTTTGTGAACACTTTGAATTTTCAATATTTCTGCATAAATATGATCTAAAACGTTTTGTTCATTTATTTATTAAGCAAGTTATTCTAAGATACATAAATGATAATAGTTATATAATAGAACACATTGTGCTTATAACAAGTATTTGTGCCATAATACTTGTTTTGAAATTGTTTTTCCTGCAGCATGACCACACCTCCTAAAACTGCTGTTTTGAGAATTAGGTGTGGCTTTGCCTCTTTCTAAAGTGAGCTGCTCAACAATGCTTTGCTATAGCTTATACAGTACAGTAGTCTGATCCATGGCTTGACAGTAGGAAAAATGACACATCGTTATATTTCAGAACACCAGATTTGATTTTGGGATCTTTTTATTTATATTTATGTAGTAAAAGCCTTGCTTAATATAACTCGCAATGGTCTAATATGGGTAATTATTAAATAACCTATTGCTTAAAATAATTTATAATTTAGATTATGTAGTGTAAGAAAAAAAATCAGAGTCTGATAGTACCTTTCTGACTAATAAATGTTATTAAAAGGCATAAGGATGATGAAGATTTGTGAAAATGTATATTCAAATTGTTAGACTATTTCTTCTAATTATTTCATTTATTTTTTAAGAGTTTTAGAAGCCAGCATAGCAGAAAACAAAGCAAGTCTGAAAAGAACACATCCAGAAGTCTGGAGTGATTCTCCAAATCCATATGATAGAAAACGTCAAGATATTTGTCCAGTAGGATTAAAAAATGTTGGTAACACATGCTGGTTCAGTGCCGTTATACAGGTAATTATTAATTTTATTAAGCTGTTGAGTTTATTATAATAAAAAGACAATTGCTTGAAATGCACAAAGAAATTAATGATATGGATAAATTAATATAAAAAGTCCCTGGCAAGTTATTTTCTGTATACCTATTTTTATTTTTTAAGATCCTGAAATACTGTGTCATTAAATCAAAATTATTTGATAAATGAGTCAGTACATTCTAATTAGCAAGATGCATGTTATTGGATAAAGGCTCAGACCAGAAACTATGTTAAAACTCTGCTTCAATAATCAATTTAGAATTTATATGCATAATTGTCATGCTAAACTACACAACTCTGATGCCATAGCCAGTTGTTTAGGACATGTATCAAAGCTTTTGGTGTTTGAGAATGAACAATGATATAACTGGTAATAATAACTTTGATATCTCCTATTTTTGAGCTCTAGGCTACTTGAATACTATCAGTCAAGTGAAATTCTAAGAAACATACCTATAATAGTATCATGGATTATAATTTTTGTAAGGTTTTTTTTTAAAGGCTTAATATATAACACATATTTAATATGTAATTCATTGTAAAATAAGAAACATAACTTGCATAATTACAACTACAGATAGTCCTCAACCTACAACAGTTCATTTAGTGACTGTTCAAAGTTACAACAGCACTAAAAAAGCGATTTATGCCTGTTTTTCACATTTACAACCATTGTAGCATCCCTGTGATCACATGATCAAAATTCAGATGCTTGGCAACTGACTCATATTTATGATGGTTGCAGTGTCCCGGGGCCATGTAATTTACCTTTTGCAGCCTTCTGATAAGCAGAGTCAATGGGGAAACCAGAATCACTTGATAACCTTGTTACTAACTGAACAACAAGTAGAAACTGAAGTTTTAAAATATACTAATATTTCACTTATACCAAATTTTATAGCAGCTACTGTCCAGCACCATATGGTAAAAATCGATTCTTGAAAAAATATATTAATATTGTAATTTTGTGGTAATAATAAATATAGGTTTGTTTCTTCTTTTTTATTTGCCTAGCTTAGTGGGCTAATGTTTCAGCTAACTATCTTAATTTACTTCATATGTGATAAATTTGGACATTGCCTACTACAGTATTTATTTAACCACAGGATTGATAGGCTCCTTAGGTTGCATCAACAGTGTGACAATATTTAATGTTTTCATCAGGGGTCTCTTGAAATCTGATATGGGGTCATCAATGTGTAATGTTGATAGGGGTCATCAATGTGTAACATTATCTTTATTAGTCAGTGACTTGCGATGTGGAAAAGTACTAAAATTAAAACCAAAACGAACATATTCCACATATATAGATTTCCCTTAGTATATGTGGCTTCATGGAATATTAGTTGCATTGGTATGTGCTTTCATAAATCATGTTCTTTGTTTTTCATCATTGTAATATGAGCCAAAGATTTATTTTTATTCAACACTATGTTCATGTGTGCCAGATAACTAGTTACTTTCAACGTGCTGTTATACCATGTGGCAGGACAAATCTCTGAAACTGTATACTCCTACAGAATTCTATGTGATTCTGTGTAAATTTTATAGATAAGTAAAGCTTACGTTAGGTATCTATATCTAATTTTGCCATATATTTATATGTAAGCAGTACTTGTTTAAATATCTCCTTAAGATTTTTTCAAAGATTATATTAAAATCTGTGTTAAATTCTCCTCTTTGTACAGTCTCTAACTATATTTTTATCCTTCACAATTATGCAAGCAACAATAATGACTCCACTTTTTTGATAATAGAGTGAAAATGGGGAAAAAGTCAAGAAGCTGAGACTGAATGTTAATAGATAACATTCAGTTTCAGCTTCTTGACTTTTTCCCCATTTTCACTCCTTTTCTTTTTTTACACTTAATGTAGGAAAATGTTGTAAAGAATATTTTTAAAAGGACCCGAACATGTTTTTGGTATACATCGATTGGCAGTTAAACGTGCTAATATGTCATATGTCCTTTTTCAATACTTCTGCCACTTTGGTTTTTATTTGTTAAGTATCTAGAGAACATATTTTTTTAGTAAGCAACTGTATATGCAATCTTATTGAAAATATTACAGTGACAAAAATGGATTCCTAATTTGTTATGCCCAGGATCTTTTAACAGGCCAATGCTTATTTGATTGATATGAATAAAATAATTAAATGAATTATTTTCATGTATATGGATATCAGTTTATTTGGATTCTATATGTATAGATATGTAAGGTTCTGTATGTATAGGTAAAGGTATAAATTAGCATAATAGATTTTGTTTCGTGGTCCTCCTGAATCCACTCATTTATTTCTTTTCTTACTAAAGAAAGCAGGAAAAGCAGAACCATGGATAATCCATATTTTCTTGTTGCTTGTTTTTTCCCCTGAAATACAAGCTGTAACTTTCATGTAGGCTCCAGTTAGCACATAAAATGTTGGAAGCCACAGTCAGCATTACGTTAGAACAGTAGAAGCAATAAGTATTATTTTATATTTAAAGTGGCTTTTAATACCTTTGTCACTCATTCTAGTGCATTTTTGTATGATCAGAGTTTATTAGATCTTGCTCACATAAAAATACAGATTTGTAAGTATGTCTCCCAAAGCCCCCCAAAATGGAGTTTGCTTCCAAGTCATAATATACCAATTAGTGAATTGCTAGTCATAATTATTCTTTGTTAGTTTAAATTTTTAATATTTTTACAGAAAAAGTATCATATGGATTACAACCTGTGAACCAGTTCTTTGCTTTTTAGTTCTTTTGTGAATTATAGTATATCTAATACACTTTCTAAGAAGTGCAAAATTTATATTTCCTTTTGTTTCAGTCATTATTTAACCTGTTGGAATTTCGAAGGCTAGTCTTGAATTACAATTTACCAGCAAGTGCTCAAGATCTCCCCCGAAACCAAAAGGTATAATAATATAGGCTGCCTTTTACTGTACACTGTCCAGAAGTCCATCTTTGAGGCAGAAATGGAAACAATAAACAGACAAACAAACAAATTGTGGGAGTACGCAGTTGCAATTTGTAGATTTATTGTGTAGTATTGACAAGAAAAGGAGTTTCATTATATTTCAATTGTATTTAGGTATGTGTGTAGCTGTGGTGGGTTTCTACCGGTTGGCCCTGGTTTGGGCAAACTGGTAGTGGCAGCGGCGGGAGGCTCTGCCCACCACCCGGACATCATCATGGATGCTCTGCACATGCACAGAACGTTCTGCGCATGTGCAGAAGCGCCGCACGTGAGCGAAGCGAGTAAGCATGCTCACAGTTCCGAACCAGTAGCGAAGGTAAGTGGAACCCACTACTGGTGTGTAGGCATATATGTATATACATAAAGATTTCAAAGAAGTTATAGATGATAATATACTAGCTTACAAATTTACAGAATAATTTTACAGCACTTTAAAGGCTAATGACATAACTGTATTTGGGACCAGAATATCTGTCACTTAGTGAAGTAGTTGTTAGGTGAAACATCCCATGATTGCACCACTTAGTTCCAGTAGTCCCAGCTGCAGTCATTAAGCAAAGACTTTGCTTCTCCTGACATGCCCCACTTGTCTCCATTTCAACTTCCCTGGTCTGCATATCTCTGCTCCATCTCTATGTCTTCCATTCCACTTCCACCTATCTCTGTCAGCCTCCAGCCCTTGCCATATCCATTTGACCTTCATTTTTTGGTGCTGATGAGCTGCACCTGGCTGAGTATCTATTCTGAATTAACACAAATGAGAGAAATAATTTGCTTCCATTTTTTTTAGAGATTTTTACAAAATTACTGCTGATAAAAAAGCTAAGATCATAGTAGATGTATAACTAGCAAGCTATTAAAATGATAATCCAGGTATAATTAATAGAAACATGAACTTTTATTGTAAAGCAAGGGAGTACAACTTTGAATGTGAAATGATGTGATGTGAAATTTATTAATTTGGGATGTTTTTGCTGACTTTTAACTTCTTTATAGACTATTGCTGGCTGTTAGCTTTTGTGAATGACCTGGAGTAGGGAGTAAACAAAACTTGTAAATCAATAATAGTTTATACAATTGCTGATCCATCAACTCATCAAACTTGCTGATTTTTGGGGGGTGAAGGGAAGAAAGAAAAATTATGGTTTACTCTAAAATAATATAACCGTATTGGAGTTTGTTAAGATTGAGAACATATTTAGCCTTTTTAAGAGGATGGAGTAATTGATTTATAGTTGTACTTCTTACATATTTGTAAAAATATAAAACTCATTATTTATAACTATTTCAAATACAGGAACATAGAAATTTACCTTTTATGCGCGAATTAAGATACCTCTTTGCACTTCTTGTTGGCTCGAAAAGAAAATACGTTGACCCATCAAGAGCTGTTGAAATTCTTAAAGATGCATTTAAATCAAATGATTCTCAGCAGGTAATTTAAGAACTTTCTACCTTATTTTAAATAAAAATAGTTATCAAATCTTGGAGAAATGATACAAATAAAACATTACCAAAAGTATTTTTACCTGATGAAAATTTCAGACTGGCTATTTCATTAAAAAAAATTATCAGTCAATTGCAACTAATGAAGGATCTAGCTAAGGTTGTCAATTTGCCCAGATATTAGTTGACTTGTGAATATGTTCATTTTTTTGGTGGAGTCATTTTTTTCTTTTCTTTTAGATAAAACTACAGAGGTAGAAGGGTACATACCATTCCATGTTCAGATAAAAATATCCACAACCCCATCCAATAAATGGGAGATTAGCTGCCTCAAATATTGAGTAGTTTCAATATTTTGACTTTTATTCAACTTTGCTATCTATACTATAAGATTAATCAAATCTGTAGTTTTGCTAACTTTTCCTTCTATCATGTTCCCAAGTTATTAATAGTTGTACTGATACAGTAATGAATGTCCATGAGTATGAAAAATACTAATCCAGGCTGAACTTTATGGCACCCAAATTGCTACATGTTTCATATTTGATAAGGAATTATTGATAGGCATTTTCAGAGTGTAATTCAAGCCAGTTTTATTGTCATGCCAACCAGCTATGTTTTAAAAAGCTTTGGAATAAAAAAATTGTGTGGTACTTTATTACATGTTTTGCTGAAACCAATATATATTACCATTATAGCATTCCTAAAATCGGTTAGGAACTTGTCAAGTTAAGTTAAGAGAGTTGTTTACTCTATGAAGAATTGTTTATGATATAGTAATGCTTTGTTTTCATGGTGCTTACAGATCTATATCTTTACGATCTGCTCTTGAGCCTCTTAGGAGTGAGTATCTTTCCTTGAGCATAGAAAAAAATTGGTTTCCAATAATTAAGATACCCCAGATTTCTCAAAGATGACAAATTTTCAACCATTTCAAAAGCACTTTCTTTCAGTATTCTGGGCTGCAGGTGTATATAAGCTCTCCTTATTTTAAATCTATTTGAAAAGGTGTTATTAGTTGCTTGTAATATTGTTTTCGAACTTTAGCTTAGCATTCTTTGGAAACATCAGTTTTTTCATCCTCTGGGTTTTCCAGAACTGTTGGAAAATTCTGAGCTACATGTATATTCTTCTTTGATAAGTTATCTCATTCTGCCTCCTGATTTTTAAATGTTTCATGTCTTGTTTTATATCTTCCCTTAATATTTTGCTCAATCACATTTAATTCTGCTACTGTGCTCCTCTTTCCCTTCCCTCTTCTTTGGAATTGTTTGCGCTTGTAATATCTTCTGTTTTAGGAACTTCCACCTACATTCCTAGCTGTTTCTTGTTAACTACACTTGCTATGTAATCTTAAACATGTTAAACGATCAAATACAAGGTATTTGTGTTCCAGGTATGTGTTTAACTAACTAGACTTTAGCTTCCTTTAAAATTATAGCATTTTACGCTACCCTGTTATATGCAATGAACTTGCCTTTTCATTCGTACTGGTTATAAATGAAGAATAGTTGACCTTCTTATACCTTTACCAACTCTGTGAAAGAATTTATTTTTTTACTTTTTCTCAGACAACAATATATATAAATAGCAGATTAGTATCCTATCACGCTTATTTCATGAGGTTTTTTTTCCCTTATGGAATTGTCTTAATTGAGTTAGTAAATTTCATCAAGACTTTCACTTTATGTATTCTTCCATTTTTAAAAATATTCACCTGTAAATCCAAAATCATAGAGTTTTCTGTTTAGGAGGGTGGGTAGGTTTGGATAAAGGCAATTATTTCCTTTTTCCTGTTTCTATCCTTTTTAACAAATTGTGATCTTCAGTTAATGGGAGTCTGCCCACCATTTTTATGTTATGTTTTATGTTTTTATGTTAAATCATACTGCATGTGTCTTACTACTAGTTCATGTTTATCTTGCTCATTTCCCAGACACTGGGCAATTAGTATATATACAACAAATGCTATGAATTTTGTAGGCCAGTATTTTTCCTGATTTAAGTAGGTTTGTCCTAATGGAGTAACATTGGATAGGGTATAAATCTTTGTCCTTATTGCATGGGATGATCTCCAATGCTATAACAAGATACTGTACAATTGAGATTTCCATCTTTCTATAAAAGATCATTTCTCAACCCTTATGAGGCAAAATCCAATTTATATCAATTCTTCCCATGGATTTCTTTAGATAACAGGCCATGTGTCTCATTTTTACATCCTTTCTGAAAGTAGAAGTTATATTTATCTTTTCATTTCTTGTCCTTTCAATGGAACTAAGTTATGTAGGAGAACTATAGCTGAGGCTGCAGGATTTTACTTCCTAGATATTTCAAGTTACTATAATGGGGATATGGCTACTTTTTACGGCATGTAATCATCTATAGGAATGTCTTTGAGAGATAGGAGGAGGAAGAGCTGCAAACTAGATAACAATCAGGTAACTAGCAACTTGCAGAAGGAATGAGGCGTAGCAAATATCTTAGAAGGGACCCTTCCTACTTTCTTGGGCCGTAAAAGTGTGAGAGAGGAAAGATGTACTTTCAGACTTGCAATTACTTGCAGCTTTACAAAAAAGAAACATCCATGTTTGATATTTCTTGTTCCAATTGCCTTGAGGGGCTGTTCCGTACTGTTCCTTCTGCAGATAAGTTGCCTCTTATCTGCCCAATGCCTAATCTGCAGCATCTCCTCCTCTTCTTAATTGGGTTAGTAAATTCTATCAAGAAGGACATTTTCACAGACCATTATACAATATCATTTTTACACAAATATATTTTCAGTTAATTTAATAATTCACAAGTTGATGGGCCTACACATAATCTGATCCTCAGACCAGTGAGGCACCAGCTGTCAACTCGCAAAGCATTCCTGACCTGCTCTTGAGTTGCCATAGGCAGGGGGGTGGGGAATCAAGTCTCACAGCTGCATTGAGGAACTTGCATTTCAGTCGAAACAAAGCACATTCCAGCCGGCAATATCAAGGTCATCTCCACAGAAATCCAAAGTGGCCGGAGGGAGTGACTTCTACAACCCACGAAATTGCTTCGTTGGGGAATGTGACTGATAACATACCTTGGGGGAAAGGGGAAACAGGGTCAGAGCCAAGATGCAAATTAAGTGAGGTCAGAGTTGGCTTCACTTGGTCCATGCCGACATGAAGCTTCTAATAAATAACTTGATTTCTTTTGAAGCTTGGCTTGAGGCTCTTGATTTAATGAGGCATCAGTCAGAACCCTGACACCAGCTACCCTAAGTATTAATTCAGGGCACAGTTACCTTTCCTGTTTTGCAAATTCTATTCTCTCCCCACTCTTCCTCTCCTGTATTTTTTCTTCTTAAAAGCTGTCTTCTTTCATGAGGTACGGAATATCCTGTTGCCTTGTTTCTGATCATTGGTCTTGTCGACTGGGCTTGTTTGTCAACCTGATTTCTTTCAGCTTCTGTTGGTTAGTAAAATATAGTCACTTTAATGAGTTAGACACTTAGTGCTCTATTCATTGTAATTTTTCTTCAAGAACTATGCTTGCTACAAATATATGCTGAGCTATTTTGGTAAAGAAAAATAGCATGAGGGTAGCCATTTGAAATTATGGTACTCACTTCACTACCACAAATGAAATACTTTTATTAATACTTTATCAATCCAATTTCAGCCTAGAAAATATGTTAGGAACATCCCAGTGAACTGTAATGTCAAATTCCTCTTAGTGCTCCATTGACAAAATTTTGTCAGTTCTATTTGTTTATTATAGTGCCTTTTGCACTTCCAAGTATTGCACATATGTCATTTTTCCTATATTCCTCTCTTTATGTGTTTGCTTATTATTTCTCAACAGCAAGATGTGAGTGAATTCACACATAAGTTGCTGGATTGGCTGGAAGATGCCTTTCAAATCCAGGCTGAAGAGGAACAGTAAGTAACTCTTGTAATAATAAAGATTAATTTATAATTGAGTGTATTTTAATGTATCGTTCACGCAGTTTTTAGCATCAGAAATCTTATGTAGCCCAACTCTTGTAATCCTATTATGGTCCTGAAATGCAATGCAACACAACACAATATCTTTGAATAAGGGTAGCTTAAGAAAAAAAATGTTATCTATACAGTTCATGTAAGATAAACTGGTAGAAGAGTGAAGCAGGCAGATGTAAATTCATATTCTTGTCCTAGATTATCTGGATTGCTCTCCTCTTCTAGAGTATTGTGAATACAGTATGAAATTATTCATCATGCAGCTATTTCAAGATCAGTTTAGGAGTGGTTTGCTTCACTATCAGATTTATTATAAATATTTTCTATTTGTAGGAAAATAATTCATCTACTTGAATTGAAATATTTTAAAGAAATTAATATTTGAATATAGTTGAAAATCACTTCATGGATTCTGGTTAAAAAATTGGATACCAATTTCATGGTGATGATAACATTAATCTCATAATTATAACTGACTACCATAAGTTATGAATATATTATATTGGAGGGAGTTCCATTGATGCAAATATGCATGTGTAATCATTTGATTAAAATATATGGAATAATTTGCACTTAATTTTAACAAAGATAATTGTGTCTTTAGGAATGGAGAAAAGCCAAAGAACCCAATGGTAGAACTGTTTTATGGCCGATTTTTAGCAGCTGGATTTCTTGAAGGTAATATCTTGAGTATATTTGTAGTTCAGTTATCTTACTAATATTTTAATACTAAATGTACTAAATACTACTTTAATAATAAAGCCCTAATATAGCCTTAACATGGCTTTTAAAAAGGACTCCTCCATCTCCTATCCCATCCAAAGAAAATGTCCCTCTTAATTTTTTTTTTATATACTGGAAAGAAACGTTTTCCTAGCTTGTACTTTCTTATCATGGTTCTGGAATTTTATTTATTTTTTTGAAAAGGAGGAAAGAACCTAGTTTTTAGTTACAACTTTCACATATCATGTACAATTGTTCAACTGTAGCAGACATTTGAAATCATATTTGATAGATCAGTTAGATCATGTTTAAAACGTTAAAAAAAGGTAGTAGCATTGACTATGTATTTTCCTGTTGAAATCTTATACCTCCCTCTTCTGATAAGGGAAGAAATTTGAAAATACAGAGATGTTTGGTCAATATCCACTTCAAGTTAATGGCTTCAAAGATCTTCATGAGTGCCTAGAAGCTGCCATGGTTGAGGGAGAAATTGAATCTTTACACTCAGAAAATTCTGGAAAATCTGGTCAGGAGGTAAGCGATATTATACATTTGGCAATACCTTTCCATAGTACAACCCTAGTTTAAAATATAGATAACACAAAATATTCTGGCAAATCATTTATTTACCCAAAGAAAAAAGAGCTTCATGCACTTTATGTTTATTTGGATCTCAACCAATTTCTGTTTTAAGAATGTTATCCTCAGTTGTTCCAGTAACCTGATAGGGGATCACTGAATCAAAATTTCACAAAAAAGTAAAAGCAGTATTTGAAGTACAAGCATACTGTTGACATCAGACAAAAACACTGAAATTATGATATAAAACTATTCATACAGTTTATAATATAAAATCAAAAGTTTAAATCAGATGAAATAGTTATATGATTTTAATGATTAAATCCAAATAAATGATAAACTAGTCAAAGCATAATCAGTGGCAGATTAATTTATATGATACAATATTTTAAGTATTAAAAAGTTTATTTTTTGCATTCCAACATGAATTTACGTAGGGAAATGTAACTGGGCCAGTCATCCAGCTGCTTTTATTCCTAAGGCAAGTCCTGGTATCTAACTTGATGTCTTTAACCACTACATCCAACTTGCACTTACATATGCATACTTTCATGGATTACTGCCTTGTCGTGGCAAAGGGGCTTGCGTAGCTCAATGAAGCTATGAGCTATGCCGTGCAGGGATACCCAAGACGGACAAGTCATAGCAGAGAGTTCTGACAAAACGTAATCCACTGGAGAAGAAAATGGCAACCCACTCCAGTATCTTTGCCCTGAAAACCCCATGGACAGTACAAAAAGGAAAAAAGATATGATGCCAGAAGATGAGCCCCTCAGGTCGAAAGGTGTCCCAATATGATACTGGGGAAGAGTGGAGGGCTAGTACTAGTAGCGCCAGAAAGAATGAAGCGACTGGGCCAAAGCCGAAAGGACGCTCAACTGTGGATGTATCTGGTGGTGAAAGGAAAGTCCGATGCTGTAAAGATTTTTTCTCCATAGGAACCTGGAATGTAAGATCCATGAATCAAGGCAAGCTGGATGTGGTCAAACAAGAGATGACAAGACTGAACATCGACATCTTAGGAATCAGCGAACTAAAGTGGACAGGAATGGGCGAATTTAATTCAATTGACTATCAGGTATACTACTGTGGGCAAGAATCCCTCAGAAGAAATGGATTGGCCTTCATAATCAATAAAAAAGTAGGAAAAGCAATACTGGGATACAATACCCAAAATGACAGAATGATCTCAGTCCGAATCCAAGGCAATCCATTCAATATCACAGTAGTTCAAGCCTATGCCCCAACCACTGGTGCTGAAGAAGATGCAATTGACCAGTTCTATGAAGCCCTACAGCACCTGATAGAATTAACACCAAAAAATGATGTCCATATCATCATGGAAGATTGGAATGCTAAAGTAGGAAGCCAAAAGATAACCGGAATAACAGGCAAGTATGGCCTTGGAGTACAAAATAAAGCAGGGCACAGGCTGATAGAATTCTGCCAAGACAATACGATGGTCATAGCAAACACTCTTTTCCAACAACCTAAGAGATGAGTCTACACATGGACATCACCAGATGGTCAACACAGAAATCAGATTGACTATGTGCTCTGCAGCCAAAAATGAAGAAGCTCTATACAATCAGTAAAACAAGACCAGGAGCTGACTGTGGCTCAGATCATGAGCTTCTTCTTGCAAAATTTAGGCTTAAACTAAAGAAAGTAGGGAAAAGCACCAGGCCACTCAGGTATGAACTAAATCATATCCCTGATTAATATACAGTAGAGGTGACAAATAGATTTAAAGAATTAGATCTGATAGACATAGTGCCTGATGAACCATGGATGGAGGTTCGCAACATTGTACAAGAGGTAGCAACTAAAACCATTCCAAAAAAAAATGCAACAAAGCAAAATGGCTGTCTGAGGAAGCTCTGCAAATAGCTGAGGAAAGAAGGGAAGCGAAAGGCAAGGGAGAAAGAGAAAGATACACCCAGTTGAATGCAGAATTCCACAGAATAGCTAGAAGAGATAAGAATCATTCTTAAATGAACAGTGCAAAGAAATAGAAGAAAACAATAGAATAAGGAGGACCAGAGATCTATTCAAGAAAATTGGAGATATGAAGGGAACGTTTCATGCAAAGATGGGCATGATAAAGAACCAAAATGGCAGGGACCTAACAGAGGCAGAAGAGATTAAGAAGAGGTGACAAAATTACACAGAAGAACTATACAAGAATGAGCTTAACATCCCTGATAACCACGATGGGGTGGTGACTAACCTTGAGCCAGACATCCTAGAATGTGAAGTCAAATGGGCCTTAAGAAATCTGAGCAACAACAAAGCTAGTGGAGGAGACAGTATTCCAGCTGAGCTATTCAAAATCTTAAAAGACAACGCAGTAAAAGTGCTGCAACCAATTTGCCAGCAAATTTGGAAAACTCAACAATGGCCACAGGATTGGAAAAGGTCAGTTTACATTCCAATTCCAAAGAAAGGCAGTGCCAAAGAATGTTCAAACTATCGCACCATTGCACTCATTTCACATGCTAGTAAAGTTATGCTTAAAATCCTACAAGCTGGGCTCCAGCAATATGTGGATCGAGAACTACCAGAAGTACAGGCAGGATTTCATAGAGGCAGAGGAACTAGAGATCAAATTGCCAACATACACTGGATCATGGAGAAAGCTAGGGAGTTCCAGAAAAACATCTACTTCTGGTTCATTGACTATGCTAAATCCTTTGATTGTGTGGATCACAACAAATTGTGGCAAGTTTTTAAAGAGATGGGAGTACCAGACCATCTTATTTGTCTCTTGAGAAACCTGTATGCGGGTCAAGAAGCCACAGTGAGAACTGGACACGGAACCACTGATTGGTTCAAAATTGGGAAAGGAGTCCGGCAAGGCTGTATACTATAACCCTGCCTATTTAACTTATATGCAGAACACATGAGAAAGGTGGGCTAGATGAATCAAAAATTGGAATTAAGATTGCCGGAAGAAATATCAACAACCTCAGATATGCAGGTGACACCACTCTAATGGCAGAAAGCGAAGAGGAACTAAAGAGCCTCTTGATGCGGGTGAAGGAGCAGAGTGCAAAAATTGGCTTGAAACGCGACATTAAGATAACTAAAATCATGGCATCCGCCCCTCTCAATTCCTGGCAAGATAGATGGGGAAGAAATGGAGGTAGTGACAGATTTTATTTTCCTGGGCTCCAAGATCACCGCAGATGGGGACTGCAGCCAAGAAATTAAAAGACGCTTGCTCCTGGGGAGGAAAGCTATGGCAAATCTAGACAGCGTACTAAAAAGCAGAGACATCACCCTGCCAACAAAAGTGCGTATAGTCAAAGCTATGGTTTTCCCAGTTGCAACGTATGGCTGTGAAGGTTGGACCATAAGAAAGGCTGAGCGCCAAAGAATTGAGGCCTTTGAACTCTGGTGCTGGAGAAGACTCCTGCGAGTCCCTTGGACTACAAGGCGAACAAACAATTCAGTTCTAGAGGAGATTAACCCTGACTGCTGTTTAGAAGGCCAGATCATGAAGATGAAACTGAAATACTTTGGCCACCTAATGAGAAAGAAGGACTCACTGGAGAAGAGCCTAATGCTGGGAAAGATTGAGGGCAAAAGAAGAAGGGACGACAGAGAACGAGGTGGCTGGATGGAGTCACTGAAGCAGTAGGCATGAGTTTAAATGGACTCCAGAGGATGGTAGAGGACAGGAAGGCCTGGAGGAACGTTGTCCATGAGGTCACGATGGGTTGGACACGACTTTGCAACTAACAACAACAAATGCATACTTAAAAGTTATAAATATTTAAGCATAAAAGAAAATACCTTGATTCTAATAGTAGTTGCAAATTCCTACCTGGCTTTCAAATTTAGAGAAAAGTGCAGAGAAAAGTTAGGAAAGTTGCTAAAGAGAAAAATTATGTTACTAGATAAGAAAAATTAAATAGAATGACCTGACATTTTAGGACAAAAGCTAAAGGCCTAATATTATACGTAATTTGGCTGCTTGGTCCCTGACATATAAAAAACCTCCCCATTTTTCTGAATTAGCATATTTTATATACTAGCCATTCTGCTTCTTATTTCACTCCCAATTTTCCTTCTTTCTTCCTCCTAGCATGTGACCATATGGAAGGTCTGCTTTTTTTCAGTTCAGCCGAGTATTGATCCACAGGTTGTGAAAGGAATTGCTGACTTGTTACCCAGGCCTGACATTGTGTGTTGAGGGAGAACTACTGGCCCAAAGTCACTTGGCTGGCTTATGTGCCTAAACAGGGTTAGAACTCATAAGCTCTGCTTTCTAGCATGATGCCTTTATCATTAGAGCAACCTGGCTCTTATCATTTCCAATTTTATTGATTGTTACATTGTTTGGATTCTCATTGTCTCTTCATTACATCACTTTTCTTCTAATTAAAATTGGTATTTGTGGATTGTTAAGCCAATGTTTTTTTCTCTTCTTCTTAATGGGATTTACTTAATGGGATTTACTTTATCAGTAACCAAATAACAAGTTAGTCTACTCAAAATGTTCTATTCTTGGTTCCCAAAACAGCATTCATACATTCATAGAGAGTTTCAAACTTTTTAAGAGTGATCAGTTTTAGTATGGCATATAATTAAGATTAAAATCAGCTCCCCTGATTTCTGACCTTATTCAGGGGGAGTCCGCGGACCTGATGGGCATTACGGAGACCTGGTTGGGTCCAGAGGGGGGGTTCCCCTTGTTGAGCTGTGCCCTCCAGGTTTCCGAGCATTTCATCAGCCGAGGGCCCAAGGTAGGGGTGGGCTGGTGGCGGTTGTTATTAAGGAAGATCTAGAGCCGAGGGAGGCCACTGTTCCTCAGATTGCCAGCTGTGAATCCGTCTATGTGCGGTGGGGCCATAGGAATCAGTTGGGCTTGTTGATCGCGTACCTGGCTCCTTGCTGCGTGACCACAGCCCTGCCTGAGCTGTTGGAGGTACTTGCCGCTGTGGCGGTTGAGACCCCCAGACTTGTAGTCATGGGGGATTTCAACCTTCCATCAGCTGGCTTGTTATCGACGGCAGCTCGGGAGTTCCAGGCTTCCATGACGGCCTTGGACTTGATTCGAGTAAACGATGGCCCTACGCACTTGGGGGGAGGCACGCTGGATCTAATTTATATCTCTGGACAGTGGTTAAATGATCTGGAATTAGATGATTTAGTAACAGAACCAATGTCATGGTCCGATCATTTTCTCCTTCGCCTAGACTTCCGAACCGCCACTCACCATCGCAGGGAGACGGAACCTATACGCTGGTTCCGTCCCAGGCGCCTGATGGACCTGGAGAGGTTCCTGACGGAGCTTGGGCCATTCCCTGAGGATCTGGCCCGCGGCTCGGCTGAGGAACTAGTTGTGGCCTGGGAAAAGGCCGCGGCTGGGGCCTTGGACCGTGTCGTGCCTTTGCGGCCTCTGACCCGGCGTAGATCTCGTCCAGCACCTTGGTTCTCCGAGGGGCTGAGGGAGATGAAACGCCGGAGAAGACGCCTAGAGAGCACTTGGAGATCCAGTCGCTCTGAAGCTGATCGGACACTAGTTAGGTCCTATTCTAGGACCTACCTAGTGGCAATGAGGGAGGCGAGGCGTTCTTACGCCTCCACCCTCATTGCGTCGGCAGATAACCGCCCGGCCGCCCTGTTTTGGGTGGCCCGCTCCCTCCTTCATCAGGAGGTGCGGGACGACCCTTTGCAGGGACGAGCCGAGGAGTTTAGTGGTTATCTATACGATAAAATCGCTCAGCTCCGGGACGGTCTGGACCGAAATTGGGATGATCCAAGCGAGGGAGAGGAGACACGTCTTGTTGAGCCGGTTTGGGATGAGTTTGACCCTGTGGCTCCCGAGGACGTGGACAGGTTGTTGGGGAGGCTTCATGCCACGACATGTTTACTGGACCCGTGTTCTTTCTGGCTGGTACTGGCCACTCAGGAAGTGACACGAGGCTGGCATCTAATCCTCCTTGAGGATTATCAACGCTTCCTTGCTGGAAAGGGTTTTCCCTGCCGCCTTGAAAGAGGCGGTGGTGAGACCCCTCCTCAAGAAGCCCTCCCTGGACCCAGCTATTTTAGGTAATTATCGTCCAGTCTCCAACATTCGCTTCGTTGCGAAGGTTGTAGAGAGTGCTGTGGCGCGACAGCTATCCCAATACCTGGATGAAGCCGTCTATCTAGACCCGTTCCAGTCCGGCTTTCGACCCGGATACAGCACGGAGACAGCTTTGGTCGCATTGGTGGATGATCTCTGGCGGGCCAGGGACAGGGGGTACTCCTCTGCCCTGGTCCTATTAGACCTCTCAGCGGCTTTTGATACCATCGACCATGGTATCTTGCTGCGCCGGTTGGGGGGATTGGGAGTGGGAGGCACCGTTTATCGGTGGTTCTCCTCCTATCTCTCCGACCGGTCGCAGACGGTGTTGACAGGGGGCAGAGGTCGACGCGAGGTGCCTCCCTTGTGGGGTCCCGCAAGGGTCGATTCTCTTGCCCCTGCTGTTCAACATCTACATGAAGCTGTTGGGTGAGATCATCAGTGGCTTCGGGGTGAGATACCAACAGTACGCTGATGACACCCAGCTGTACTTTTCCACCCCAGGCCACCCCAATGAAGTTGTTGAAGTGCTGTCCCGGTGTTTGGAAGCCGTACGGGTCTGGATGGGGAGAAACAGGCTCAAGCTTAATCCCTCCAAGACGGAGTGGCTGTGGATGCCGGCATCCCGATTCAGTCAACTGCAGCCGCGGTTGACTGTTGGAGGCGAGTTATTGGCCCCAAAGGATAGGGTGCGCAACTTGGGTGTCCTCCTGGATGATCGGCTGTCGTTTGAAGATCATTTGATGGCCGTCTCCAGGAGGGCCTTCCACCAGGTCCGCCTGGTTCGGCAGTTGCGCCCCTTCCTTGATCGGGATGCCTTGTGCACAGTCACTCATGCGCTCGTTACCTCTCGCTTGGATTATTGTAATGCTCTCTACATGGGGCTCCCCCTGAAGTGCACTCGGAGGCTTCAGTTAGTCCAGAATGCAGCTGTGCGGGTGATAGAGGGAGCTACGCGTAGCTCCCATGTAACACCGATCCTGCGCAGACTGCACTGGCTACCTGTGGCCTTTCGAGTGCACTTTAAGGTGTTGGTTACGACCTTTAAAGCGCTCCATGGCTTAGGGCCTGGGTACTTACGGGACCGCCTGCTGTTACCACATGCCTCCCACCGACCCGTACGCTCTCACAGAGAGGGACTTCTCAGGGTGCCGTCCGCCAAACAATGTCGGCTGGCGGCCCCCAGGGGAAGGGCCTTCTCTGTGGGGGCTCCCACACTCTGGAACGAGCTTCCCCCAGGTTTACGCCAAATACCTGACCTTCGGACTTTCCGCCGCGAACTGAAGACACACCTTTTTATCCGCGCGGGGCTGGCTTAAATTGAATTTTAAATGTTAAATTTTATTAATTTTAAAAGGGTTTTTTAGTGTATGGTAAATTTTTAAATTTTCAGGCTATTTAAATAAGTTTTTTAAATTCCATTTTAATTGTATTTTGTATTGTTCATTTTATTCTGCCTGTACACTGCCCTGAGTCCTTCGGGAGAAGGGCGGTATAAAAATCAAATAAATAAATAAATAAATAAAAAAAAAAATAGAAAATAAAGCAGAAATAATTCATACTATTTACATATTTTACTTCCACACTAGAATTAGAAATAATAAATTCATAAAGCAAGATATAATAGTGTAAATTTACATGTTAAAATTCATTTATGTATCAGTGTTCTGTTAAAATAAATCTTGTTTTTCCACATCCAATTGCTGCATAGCAATCACATGTCTATAGCTGTCTACATATTTTGTTTCAAAATGGTTATATAGAAATTTGAAGTAGTTTCTCCGAGTGTCTAATATCTTTGTGATCTATTAAACTATACCATGAATGTTGGTTGTATATAAGTCACAGCTGACTTGAGAGAAAAGCCTGGTGAAAACTTTATATAATAATGTTCTATTCAGTCCACAGCTCTTCAGAAAGTTTTCCATATCATTAAAGCAATATTTAGTTCAAGCCATGGCTTCAAGCTATCTTATCTAGTTCAGGGTTGGCCTTGTTCAGGTTCTATCATCCATTAAACCTAATTCCTTTCACACAGCATATTTAAAGCTTTAAGTGGGGTATGGCTTCATTTGACCTATATCTGAATAGGTCTATCATTAGTTCTATATTTGTTCTTTACTGCAGCAAAAAAAGAGAGACTTATAGTTGTTAGGGTTTCTAAACTATTTTTTTGTAACTTAGTTAATGAAAAATTAAATACTTTTGCTTGAAATGGTTATGCATAGTGGTTTTTTGAGCAATCATGAAGTGGGCAAAATAATATTTTCAAGAACAAAATGGTAAGAGATTGTATTATGCTTGTAACCATTCTCTGCTCCTTAGCCTTCCTAGAGCTTAAAAAAATTCAGCAGGATAATTGATAAAAAGTAGTACTATCCTCTTATTATGATAGTTCTGTCTTTCAGATTTATTATTAAGTGTTGATGGGGTACTACACAGTGTTCACACAAAAAGATAGAGTGAATGTAGACTTAAAGGATATATGTTAAAAGGCCAGATTTTTGAGATAACTTGTTTTCCCCAAAGTAAGACATCCCCTGATAATAAGCCCAATTGGGCTTTTGAGCGCGTGGCAGTAAGGTCAAACGCTTATTCCAGGGTTCAGAAAAATATAAGACAGGATCTTATTTTGGGGGAAATACGGTATACAAATATAAGACCAAGATAGATCACTTAAGAATTTTTTCCCACCTTTAACATATAAGCTGTAAAATTCAATTGAAAAACAAACTGAAACTTTTAAGGGGAAAAATAACTATAAAAAACATACGATAGCATGGTTACATAAGTGTGCACACCCTTAAACTAATACTTTGTTGAATCACCTTTTGATTTTCTGACAGCATTCAGTCTTTTAGTAGGAGTCTTATCAGCATGGTTCACTTTGCCTTGGGAATATTTGCCTGCAGTCCCTTGCAAAAGTACTCAATCTGTCAAATTGCAAGAGGATCTCCTGTGATCAGCCCTTTTCAGTCATCCCACAGATTTTCAATTGGATTCATGTCTGGGCCCTTCCTGGGCCATTCCAAAACTTCAAATCTATTTATTTTATTTTTTTATTTTATTTGTCATAACAATATATAGAAGCGTCACACAAAAGGTTATATAGTATATAAACATATATATGAGGAAATATAAGGAGGTATAAGTATATATATATATATAGGTTATATAGTATATAAACATATATATGAGGAAATATAAGGAGGTATAAGAAAAACAGTAGGACATATATATATATGAAGAAAAAAGAAAAACAGTAGGACAGGACCGGTAGGCACGTTTGTGCTCTTATGCACGCCCCTTATGGTCCTCTTAGGAATGGGGTGAGGTCAATAGTAGAAAGTTTTTGGTTAAAGTTTTTGGGATTATGGGAAGAGACCACAGAGTCAGGTAAAGTGTTCCAAGCACTGATGATTCTGTTACAGAAGTCATATTTTCTGCAATCTAGATTAAAGCGGTTAACATTAAGTTTAAATTTATTGGTTACTCTTCTATTATTGCAATTACAGCTGTAGTAGTCTTTAACAGGAAGGACATTACAGTAGATGATTCTATGAGTTAAACTTAGGTCTTGTCGAAGGTGACGGAGTTCTAAGTTTTCTAAGCCTAGGATTTCAAGTCTGGTGGGATAAGGTATTTTGTTTTTTTCAGAGGAGTGAAGAACTCTTCTTATAAAATATTTCTGGACACATTCAGTTGTATTGATGTCAGAAATGTGGTGAGGGTTCCAAACAGGCGAGCTGTATTCTAGAATTGGTCTAGCAAATGTTTTATATGCTCTGGTTAGTAGTGTGGTATTTTTTGGAAAAGAAGCTACACAAGATTAGGTTTACAACTCTTAGAGCCTTTTTTGCTATGTAGTTGCAGTGGGCTTTGGCACTTAGGTCATTTGATATGAAAACTCCAAGGTCTTTAACAGGGTGGGGGTCATCTGTAAGGTAATGTCCATCAAGCATGTACTTAGTGTTTGGGTTCTTTTTTCCAATATGTAAGACTGAGCATTTGCTGGTTGAGATTTGGAGTTGCCAAGTTTTAGACCAAGCGGTTAGATTATCAAGGTCTTTTTGAATGGTAGATGTATTGTCGGTGGTGTTAAATAGTTTGACACCTATTTATTTCCTTCTTGCTACCCTACCCCATATGAATAAGTTTTTTAATGTTTGTTTTTAGCATTGTATGAGTTGTTTTTGTATTTTACTGTTGGCTGTAAACCGCCCTGAGTCCTTCGGGAGAAGGGCGGTATACAAATTAAAATATTATTATTATTATTATTATTATGAAGAATATGGGAGATTGTTGTCATATGTACAACAATCAAAAGTTGCTCCTTTAATATTGCTGTAGGCCTCTTGACAACCTTCTAAACCAGTGTTCTTATTTTTTTCATCGATTTTGGAGGGACATCTAGTTCTTGGTAATGTCACTGTTGTGCCATATTTTTTTTACTTGTTGATGACTGTCTTCAGTGTCTTCTATGCTATATCCAATGCCTGGAAAATTGTTTTGTATCCTTCCTGATTAATACGTTTCAACCATGAGATTTCTAAGCTCTTTGCAGATCATGGTTTTTGCTGTAAACGGCAACTCAGTAAATGTCAGACAAATCCTAGTAGAGCACCTGAACTTGAAATAGATTTGATCACAGTCACTTGGCAAATGTGTACTGACCTCTATTTTAACGTCAATTTAAATATGGTTGGTGTCAGGTGCAAGAAATCAGGAGCCAAAAGGATTGAAATTAATATAGATTTAATGCATACTAACAATTTCTACAAGAATCTGGACCACTAATAGTCAAAGCAAACTGACTTATAAGTCAACAGAATTCAAGGTGGTTGGACTTAGATCTTTTGTGGGTAATGAAGGAAATATTGTGCTTGGCATGTACCTTGGGCTTAGCTTGGTCATCTCCCCTTCAGTTGATTAACTCTGAAAATAGCCACTTTCCTATTTGTAAGAGGGTGTACATATTTAAGCAAGCACATTATTATAAGTTTTTTAGTGTTATTTCCCCTCAAAAAGATTATGGCTTGTTTTTCAATTGAATTTTACATCTTATATGTTATATTAAAGGTGGAAAAATTTTGAGGTTATTTATCTTGGTCTTATTTTTTACTTGTTGATGACTGTCTTCAGTGTCTTCTATGCTATATCCAATGCCTGGAAAATTGTTTTGTATCCTTCCTGATTAATACGTTTCAACCATGAGATTTCTAAGCTCTTTGCAGATCATGGTTTTTGCTGTAAACAGCAACTCAGTAAATGTCAGACAAATCCTAGTAGAGCACCTGAACTTGAAATAGATTTGATCACAGTCACTTGGCAAATGTGTACTGACCTCTATTTTAACGTCAATTTAAATATGGTTGGTGTCAGGTGCAAGAAATCAGGAGCCAAAGGGATTGAAATTAATATAGATTTAATGCATACTAACAATTTCTACAAGAATCTGAACCACTAATAGTCAAAGCAAACTGACTTATAAGTCAACAGAATTCAAGGTGGTTGGACTTAGATCTTTTGTGGGTAATGAAGGAAATATTGTGCTTGGCATGTACCTTGGGCTCAGCTTGGTCATCTCCCCTTCAGTTGATTAACTCTGAAAACAGCCACTTTCCTATTTGTAAGAGGGTGTACATATTTAAGCAAGCACATTATTATAAGTTTTTTAGTGTTATTTCCCCTCAAAAAGATTATGGCTTGTTTTTCAATTGAATTTTACATCTTATATGTTATATTAAAGGTGGAAAAATTCTGAGGTTATTTATCTTGGTCTTATTTTTTTACATTTCAAAAACTAACAGAGCATTCACTATATTAAAGAAGTAAGAAAACCTTCAATACATTAATATATTAGAAAATCAGTATAAATTAATTTGTCAAAATCTTGTTCAGAATAAATTTCAGTGTCCTTCAAATTGTTGATGTATATATTTACACTGGTGCTTAAAATTTTGTGAACCCTTTTGAATTTTTAATAGGTCCTCATATTTATGCCCTGTGATCTGTTATTCAACTAAAACATTGTTCATTTATTTATTGAAAAAATATATACACATGTATATCCTTAGGATCATTTTTCTAAGTATGATTTTACACATTTGTTTAATTGGTTCTGTTTGTCTAATTTTAGGAATTATATGGAAAACAGATCGTTTATGCAGAGATATTAAAAATTATTTTCAACAATTACCACATGGCAGTTTATTTAAAAAGAAATTAGTGAGATGCCATATTTTATTTTTAGTTATGTAGCCCAGGAATAGTAAAAAAAGGATACCAAATTTGAGAGCTGACGATAATATGTATGAATACTGATATTCTAGGAATTCTTATAATTTATCATATCATTGATAAATTGAGAAATGCAAATTTTGAAGTTTTAAATGTATCCAATAAGTCAGAATGTTTTCTTGTTCTTCACTGTTTATGTAGATAGAGTGTCTTAGAGTGTCATCTTCAGGACAGGGTTGTTACTAGACCCAGCATAAAAAATCCAGGTTGTTCAGGTAGGAATGCATTAATAAAATGAATAATATTGGACTTAAGAAGACTCCCCACTCTTTACTGTAATATTTAACACTTGTATAAAAAATACATTCAGGTGTGTATGGTTGGTATTAAAAGTTTGTCAAATATATGATGAATTCATACGTTGTATGTGAATGACCATTATGTGCAATTTTGTAATACATGGAACATTATGTTAGAAACAAACCATAGATTTTTGTCTTAACAAATCGGCAGTCATACTTTGAGGAAAAATTTCATGTCTGAACAGATATGGAAATATCTCCTATCTGTAATATCCCAGACCAATGTTTTGGATCTTTCAACTAGAATGAATAGAAATGTTCACTTTTTAATCACAGGTTAAGCTTATTTTAGTGGCTACCTTCTATTATGCCTTAGCTACTTAAAGGAAATATGTGCATAAGTTTATTAACAGTTACTTTTTCAGTAGGAGTTAGTTTCTGAAATGTATCTAAAAATATCTCCACAACTATTGGGCTTTCTTTGTAGTTAACATTTTTCCCATTTTTTTTGTCCTGGTCTTCTCTAAGGTTCTAGGACAACACCTTTACTAAAGAGTTTCTCAGTGCAATTACTCCATCCAAAATTCAGCCTAGTGAGTTGGAATAAAGAGAACAGATCTTTTCATTATCTAGAAAAACAGACACTGCAAAATTGAAATTTGTATGCATCTGACACATTTTGATATAATGTTCCAAGGTCAGTAAATTAGATTAAATATATGTCTAAAAAAGAAAAAAATATGGAGTGCTGTTTCCAATTTTAACGTGTTATTGTAGCACTTTAATCAATTTTTAACTTTGAACATGTCAGATTGCATAGTATCAATTTACAGAACTATCAATATAAACAAACATATTTGTTGATCATGATATAAAAATAGATTGCTGCAGAAATACCAATTATTACCTTAGACAAGGTACAGTCTTTTTTTAAAAAACCAATTTGATAAATAAAAATATTAATGTAGGTACTGATACCACACTATGTTTGTATAGTCGTGATAATATTTAACATGAAAGTTTAGTAGCTGGAAACCTAAAAACAGGTTTTAGTTTCAGAACATTATGGAAGGTAAACAATGTATGGTAACAGATCAATCTTTAATGTAGTTGTAGTTTCTACATACTTTGTATGAATTTCCTGAATAACATTGTTCAAACATATATTTAATTGACTGCCATTTTTATTAAGATCTGGATCTTGTTAACAGTAGAAGCATTATTTGAAAGCATATATATCATTTCCCCCACTTTTAAAAAATCTTCCAGTACCATGGATAGCTTGAATATATTGTTGAGTATGACAGTTGTAGTCCAGCACATCTAAGGGCACCAAGTTGGGTAAGACTCGATTGTATCAATCTATGTTGCAAAATATGTTTTTTCTTAGAATATAGAAATAAGTTCTAAGTGACAGTTAATTTTTTTAAAAAATGATGTGATTAAAATACATTTTTTTCTTCTGTTTTCTGCTAGCACTGGTTTACTGAGCTGCCTCCGGTCTTGACCTTTGAGCTCTCAAGATTTGAATTCAATCAAGCTTTGGGAAGGCCAGAAAAGATACACAACAAATTAGAATTCCCTCCGGTTTTATACCTGGACAGGTACGGCTCATTATAGAACTTGATAGCAGGGTAATATAATTTGGGATATGATATTCAGAGAATAATAATCTAATAACCAGTTCTTTTAGTTATTACAATTTAATATAGTATTGTGATAAAATATATTTTCCATTTGTTTTTCATCCCCATTTATTCTTATGACAAAAATTAGAGGTTGAACATCTGGTATCTCTCTTTCATGTAGGGCTCTAATCTATATTGGATAATCCTAACAATTATTTTATTAGCATGTGAAATTAAGCATATTATGCAATAATTTGCATACTCTATTCAGTCTTCTTTTTTTGGTATTGGAATGTAGATTGATCTCTTCCAATAGAGTATTATCTGTCCATTGGCATCCTTTAGAATATCTGTTTGAGGTTGGAACTTCTGAGTTCAGAGATATTTATTTATTAAATTTGAAAGGCATTCCTTGTTTTTCCTTGCGTGTTTTTCTCTTCAGTATCTATATTGATGCTTCTTGTCTTTTCTAACAGTCTTCTGAAATACTTACTTTCTGAGTTCCTTTTCGAGATTTCTGTCTTGTTGACAATTTCTGCTGTTCTGATATTCAGCTTGTTTTCTTCTCTTTCTTCATTCTTGGCATTGTTGTGTCACATTCATTTTTAATTACTTAAGTTTAATTACTTAAGACCCCAGCCTAGTTGAAAATTACAGACCAATCTCTTTATGCTGCGTCACCTGCAAAGTAATGGAATCTATCATCCATCACCCTCCACCTTGAAACAAACAACCTACTCTCTAATAAACAATTTGGTTTCAGAAAAAAATTATCCTGAATTTACAACTTCTTCACTGCAAAAACATATGGACTACAAATCTTGATCAGGGCAAAGCAATAGATGCAATTTACATAGACTTCTGTAAAGCTTTTGAATCAGTGGTACATGACAAACTTCTTCTAAAACTAAAATCCTACGGCTCTGGACCCCTCCATAATTGGATAACAGCGTTCCTGTCAAACAGACAACAAGTGGCCAAAATAGGCAGTGCCCTATCAAATCCCGCTCCTGTCAATAGCGGTGTCCCCCAAGGTAGCGTTCTAGGACCAACACTCTTCATATTATACATTAATGACCTCTGTGACCATATTGTAAGTAATTGTGTTGTCTTCGCCGATGATATTAAACTATTCAACGCTACCAACAATGTGGCTACCCTTCAAAAAGACCCTGACTTTGTGTCAGAATGGTCAAAAATTTGGCAACTCCAAATCTCAACCAGCAAATGCTCTGTCTTACACATTGGAAAAAAGAATCAGAACACCAAATACAAGCTTGATGGACATTACCTTGTAGATAACCCTCACCCCGTCAAAGACCTTGGAGTTTTCGTATCAAACAATCTAAGTGCCAAAGCCCACTGCAACTACATCACCAAAAAGGCTTTAAGAGTTGTAAACTTAATCTTGAGTAGCTTCTTCTCCAGAAAGATACTACTAACCAGAACATTTGCTAGACCAATTCTCAAATACAGCTCACCTGTCTGGAACCCACACTCATTTCGGACATTAATACAATTGAGTGTGTCCAGAAATATTTTACAAGAAGAGTTCTCCACTCCTCTGATCACAGCAAAATACTTTATGCCACCAGACTTGAAATTCTGGATTTAGAAAATTTAGAACTATGCCGCCTTCGGCATGGCCTGAGTATAACTCATAAAATCATCTGCTACAATGTCCTTCCTGTCGAAGACTACTTCAGCTTCAATCACAACAATACACAAGCACACATAGATTTAAACTTAATGTGAACTGCTCCAAACTCGATTGCAGAAAATACGACTTCAGTAACAGTTCATCCCATAATTCTTCTGGTTCATTATCAGTGAGGTTCAGGACTTTGAAGTGATCCCAATGTTTTCTTTGACAATGGCGGTTATATGTTCAGGTTCCTATTGTGGAAATAGTCTGGATTTCTTTTTCTTTAGCTTAGCTTGAAACTTTAATAATTCGTGATCTGTTCCATAGCCAGCACCTGGCCATGTCTTTGATACTGTAACTGAGCCCTTCAGTTGGATGTTTTAAGATAGTATGAACTGAAGAAATTATTGGAGTGACAGAAATTGATAACTTGTTCATCAGCTTCATTTCAATTTCATAAGTCATACAATCCAACTACATTTATGTTTTTAAGAAGAGCCTAGACAGTCACTTATCTAAATTGGTATAGGTTCTCCTGCTTACCGTTCTATTCTATTCTATTCTATTCTATTCTATTCTATTCTATTCTATTCTATTCTATTCTATTCTATTCTCCTTTTAATGTTTCCAATTTTGGCACTTCAGTCTTCAGTCACAAGCAACATATATTGCTTGCATTGTCTCCTGATTTCAAAATGAACTTGGTCAGAACACCTCTCTGCTTCTTCTGCATCTGTGATTGGAGTATAAACTGGAATGACCATCACATTAAAGGATTGTCCACAGAACCCAATTGGTATTTAATCATCGATTGTATTGTAATCAATACAATCTGAAAGTACAAACATACTTTCAGAATGTTGCCATATAGGAAAAGAAAACCAAAAGCTGCAAACAGAAACATGGAAGCTGCTATACACTTTCTAACTATAAAAGCAGCATATTCCTTTGTTGTTTTTTTAAATCCTTAGTAATAAATAGTGTGAAATAGTCTTTCAAACTGAAAGATTGAAACATCTGATCAGTCCATTTCATTTCACTGTTGCCTAAGACATCAATTTATAGTTGTTTCATTTCACCTTTCTGCTGTACTTTCCCGTTTTCATGCTTCCATGTTTCTGTTTGCAGCTTTTGGTTTTCTTTTCCTATATGGCAACATTCTGAAAGCTTTAAATCTATCCCATAAACATGATTAGCTCTTCCTCAGCAGTATGTTGATTGCCATCTGATTTAAGGAGCCCCATTATCCAGCATTATATTGTTAATCAGTCTATATACAAAATATTGGAGATAACCCTGGTGTTCTGTCCCCCTCCCCACTTCACAGAGAAGATGCAGAGACACGTGTCCCACAGTCCTTTATATTTGCAACAGACCTGATTTTCGGTAGTGAATGAAAGCCTTGGCAGCTACAGTGCAAAGGCCTGCCAAGTTCCGAGTTCTTTATCTCTTATGGAGACAGAAGCCCACGTGTCCAAGATTTTTTGCCAAGAGCTCACAGAAAAAAGCCTTTGCACAGTCCAGGCCTTTAACTCCCAAACGACCGATCTGCAGTTTGCACTTGGTAGCTTTTGTCCATCACAAGGGCCAGATGGCAACTCCACCAAACTGTGGGGTGTGGCTCAGTGACTCAGCAATCTCTGAGCCTGCCACACCTCTTCCTTTGCTGTGCACGCTTATCTTTTTGTCGCTGCGTCGGGTCAATCCAAGATTGATCCTCAGCAGCTGGAGCCTGAGGCGTTGCCAGGGAGGAGGAGGGTCCGGGAGAGGGAGGCCTTGTCAGCTTCTCCTCCTGGCCTGCAGCTGGAACCTGGGGCCGTGCCAAAGAGGAGGGTCCTGGAGAGGGAGGCCTTGGCAGCTCCTCCCATCACTCTCAGATTCATCCTCCTCCATGAGGACAGGCTCGGGGGCCGGAGTCACAACACCTGGAAATAAAAGCTTTGAATCTGGATAAAGGTGAAACAATACATAAACATAAATTTTTCTACTAGTTTGCCATTTCCTTGCCATACCTTTAAAATGCGGATCAAAAACAGTTGCCTTATGATTTAAGATATATTTCAATTTTGAACATGTAATCTATTGATATATGTATCTATAAAAAAATTGATCAATTGAAAATATAATGTCACATTTGAAAAACAAAGAACAGGCTTGAATTTCTTCACCTATTTCAATTAAGCACAAAATTTCAGAATTAAACAATGTCACTAAAGGTAAGCAGAAGTACCAAGTGCCCACATTGTTAAACTATGCTGCAGATGAATCATAATTGTTTTGTTCTAATAGGTATATGCACAAAAACAGAGAAACTACACGAATAAAACGAGATGAAATCAAGAGACTGAAAGAATACCTCACAGTATTGCAGCAGCGATTAGAAAGGTAACAGAATATTCTCCAATAGAAAATAATAATAGAATTTAGTTTACTGACTTTTTAAAATTTGTATTTCATATATTATAGGTAGCTTTCAGTGCCCAAAGTTATTTGTGTGTATTGTTTCTCATGAGTTTAGGCTAATTTTAATTGATGCTTCTTGGCATTAAAATAATCCAGGTGGTATCAATTAAATAATCTTTTAATCTACTAAATGACAGCTGCTTATGTCAAAGATTTTACTTGGCTGAAAGGCATCTACCTTGTTTGTGTTCTTTTGTAGACCTGTACTGTCCATTTTTAAAAATTCCAGTTATGTATCCTCTTTATAAAATGACTGTGTTCAGAATACTTTTAATACTTAACAAGATTTGATATGTTTTGGCAGATATTTAAGCTATGGTTCCGGTCCTAAACGATTTCCATTGGTAGATGTCCTACAGTATGCATTGGAGTTTGCATCAAGTAAGCCAGTATGCACATCTCCTATTGAGGATCTTAGTACTAGTGCTGTTCCTAGTGGTCCTCTGTCAACACATGCAATACCAAGGTAAAACTGCCTCTGATGTGTTGAATATTTCTTAAATTTCTTGAATCAATTAATTAGGTACTAAATGTTTAAGTAATATGAACGTTTTCTTACCTGTTTATAAAAGTGATTTTGAAAACTTTTTTGTGGTATGTGCAGCCTTACAGCAGTTGATAACACCAATGGATTCGAATTACACGATACTTTAAAAAGTGTCCTTATATACCATATTTTTAAACTGCAACAAAAAAGATATTACATTACAGAACATTTAATAAAATTGTTCACAATTAAAGATAATAAAGGTGTATTTAAGTTTCTTAATGTGTAAAAATTAATAATTTTTATAGTTGGGATCGAAAGGATTTCAAAATCTGGAATAGTAAATTTTGAGAAAAATGAAGGATGGGACTGGAATCCCAGGAACATATTTTAATTTTTTTTAAATAAAAATAATAGCAACTGTTCTTGGTTTTTTGGTCTCATGGAAATATAAATATGAACAATTGACACAAATATTAAATACATTGGTGGTTTAATTCTGTCTGTCCATATAATATAGTCTAAAATAATTTTAATAATATTAAGTAATATTTGGAAAAATACATTGCTTCTGTTTACTTTCACTGAATTTTTCGTATTCTTAACAAATGTAGCACAGCAGAACAACAGGGGCCTTCTACAGAAACACAGAGCGCAGCACCTGCACAGCGATCAGTTATACACAAGCCATTTACACAATCACGGATTCCTCCAGACCTACCCATGCATCCAGCACCACGGCACATAACTGAAGAGGAGCTATCAGTACTAGAGGGCTGTTTACACCGTTGGAGAAAAGAGGTGGAAAATGATACTAGAGGTACAAATTTGGAGTTTGCCTTAAAATACATAAGTATATACTTTAAAAATGAAACAACATTTAGATGATGTAATAAAAAACAACAGTATTTGAATAAAAAGTAAATTTATATAGCGTCTCCCAGAGTTCACTGGATAAATGGATGGTACTTTTATAAATTGGATGGAAGGGTGGGTGAGTGGATGGATGGTTAAAGATACGTGATAAAATAATATTTCATGCTAACTGATACTGAACAAGCCAATGTTATGATACGATTTATTTATAGAAATTCAGTTTTAGATAATTCTCAGTAATTATTTTAGAATATGACGTTTCTTCTTCTGTTACTTTAGATTTGCAAGAAAGCATAGCTAGAATACAGAGAACAATTGAGCTAATGTACTCTGACAAATCAATGTTGCAAGTAAGTACTCTTTCTGTATAACACATTTATTAGTGGTACGTTTTGTACATGTTAAGAGTCTAAATGCATATACATTTACATTACTATTAACACAATGTAAAATGCCTGTTTTTTGGAGATTAAGATATGATTCTTCAGCACAAACAAGACCTCATCATGTACTTTCCAGTTCCATTTTTCTGGAGATAGGAATGATTCTCAGTTTCAATTTGTGTAGCAATCATGTAATTTATTTTAGTTCTCCCATTCATAACTTGAATTTAAATTTGTGTGGATATAAAATAGTAAATCTAGTTACCAGCAAAAGTACAGAATGTATCATTTATTCTCCAAGAATCATATCGCTTATAGGCAGTCTGCTAAATTCTTATGCAGTTTCAAACTGAAACATAAACAAACTAGATATTAATACCCTGTTTAAACATAATAGTGGTCAATACTTGTGAAATCCTTCAGGTATTGATGAGTGAAATAAAATGCACGGGACATTTTTTTATCAGATATGTGTTTTATATTGCCTGTTTCAGCCATTCATAATCAGTATATAAGTTCAAAGGGATATGCAATGCTCTGTTATGCAGTGCATAAAAAAATTTACCTGGAAAATCTGCAGTAGAAACATCACTATTATTGCCAGAATATAGTTGCACAGCTTTGCATGAGCAGGAAAACAAAAACATTCTTGTATTTTTATTATGACAGAGTTGCTGATCCATGGTATCTTGATTTTATTTGATTTAGGTTCCTTATCGGTTACATGCGGTGTTAGTTCATGAAGGCCAGGCTAATGCAGGACATTATTGGGCATATATTTTTGACAGTTATCAACAGAGGTGGATGAAGTACAATGATATTTCTGTGACAAAATCTACTTGGGAAGAGCTTGAGCGTGATTCATTTGGTGGTTATAGGAATGCAAGTGCTTATTGTTTAATGTATATCAATGATAAAGAACCACTTTTTATACAAGGTAATATATAATATGTTGCTCCCTATATGTGAATAATTTAATATATTACAGTATTCATATTATTAAACAAATCACAATTTAATACTTAATATTGCTTGAGACCTAGAGAGGCAAGGAAACTATAGTTTAATCTGAACACGACGGTCTAAATTTTTTGTTGTGATTCAATTTGGGTACTGTAAAAGAGAGTTTTCATTGAAAACAACCCTGTAAAGCAGGTATGTACATTTATGATACATTGTGAGCTATAGGGGAAGACAGGGGAAGTGCTGTTTATTGCATTGCTTCTATTTTCTTCGATCCCTTTTCATACAGTTCTCTAAAGTAGAGTTACCCACATATACTTTAGAAACTACACCAACTGATTTCTGGCCTAAAATTCTTGCTGAAAAATTGTTCATCCAAAGCTTTTCAAAGCATTGATGGTGATGAATAAGAAGGGTGTTTGACCCTTCTCACAACAGTTGACTAACCCACCTGAAAACCATTGTATAGCTGGAACAAAATAAAGAATAATATTAAATAATAACCAAGGGTTTTTTTTAAAAAAAAGACTAAATAAAGCTTTAGTCTCCCATTAACTTACAAAGTCTGAACTGTCACCTACAGATAAAATTCATAAAGATTTGATATTCTGAATGACGCTATACCTTTATCTCTTACAGAAGAATTTAACAAGGACACTGGGCATATGATTTTTGGATTGGATACATTACCGCCTGACTTAAGAGATTTTGTTAAAGAAGACAATAAACGTTTTGAAAAAGAGTTAGAAGATTGGAATGCACAGGTTTCTTTGAAAGCTCAACAAGAAAAAATATCCCCTATGGCCAGGGTGCCTATGTCATCTACTGCCCAAGGTTAGTAAGGAAAGCAATTTTATAATGCTTTTTTCTTCTATCAAAGTTATAATTAAAAATATCATGGTACAGTAGCAACCATAACCTGCTGTGCCATGAATGCCCAAGAACAAGAGTGCTCCTTCTATACTTGATATATATACTGCCTTATCTCTACCTGTGCCAAATAGCAGCTAATACTTCAAATAGAACGTTCCAGCATATTTCTTTTTGCTGTTAGCTAAATGAAGTCCCAAATAAATACCATGCTAACATATTTATAATAGACTTTGCCTTTTTGTCCCCCCAAAATCATGGAGAAGAACCAGAGTATTTGGAACAACCTTCAACAGCTGATTTCTCAAAACAGCTGAAAGAAGACTCTATACGAGCAATCACAAAAGCATTTACTGAACAAGAAGATAAGAATCCTGAAACGATTATGCACATGGTGAGATCCTTAATATATTTATTTTTTAATTTTGGCTTGCATTAAAACAATCCCACTAGCTCTGTTTTAGTACACTGTATGTAGCAGAGTTTGCATTTGTTTTTCAGCCCCCTCAGACAGTTGTTTACTGGCTAATTAAGTCACATTATGGCAAGCTTTGAATTTACTTATTTCTTGATTTCTTTTATCATGTACCAAGGAAAAACTGTTTTCTTCGCAAAATTTTCTTGATGAGACTAGGTGCTGGTATCTTATTAACAAGTAAACTAACTGCGCCTTTTTGTCAGATGACATTGAAAATTGGTTTGAATTAGGCTTTTAACAAATGTTTTAAATCTCTTGACCTTGCACATAGGCAAAAGAATTGGGAAAAGTATGAGATCAGTGTTTATTACAAAGCCCTCTTATGTTGCATTACTTGGCTGTGAGTACTAAGTTGTTTCCACTGTTCAAGATCACAGGAAAATAACTAGAAAAGTGATGATTTTATTATGTTACAACAAAAAATATATTTCTATCTGTTACTGCATAGTGATAATTTATGTGAATTAATTTTCAAAAGAAAAGATCAGGCAAGTAGATATAGTTTAGAAATAACCATTTCTAGAAATAATAAAATCATGTCCTTGGATGTTACATCTAGAAACAATTTTACAGTTGATCAGCTGCAAGGTAACTGTGCTGACAGAAAAGAATCTTGCCATCAGGATTAGTAATTAATTAGGAGAGGCTACTGTGCCAAGGTTAGAGAAGAAGGACTGCACAAAAGCACATGTGCCACTGACTCAGTTTCTTCACAAGAACACTGAGCCACATTAGTATTTTTTTTTCCAAAGCACCGATGAGAGGCATTGAATTGGCACAAAGAGAAAGGTTTTTTTGATATAGCATATTAGTAAGGCCATACAATTGCCTTGCATGAGTGAAAAGAAATATTAAATTTATTTTCTCATAAGATGGAAAAAATGCTGTATAAAATCACCTCTGTAATTGGCTATTTTTCTTAAGTAGCCAAAATACCACAAAAAATGGAATTTGAGCATAACTTGCTTTTAGAACATATAGCCAGACAAAAGACTAAACGAACTGATATGACCTTTCTGCAGATGCTGATGCACTTAAAGTCGAAGTCTTATATGTCTAACTGTTGAAACAGAAAAATGTTACGTTCTTGGATTGATATTCTTACTAATATCAATGTATAGGTATAAATGTCTAAATGACAAGGTACCAGGTTTTTTGAAATTTACATTTAAAAGTAATGTAAAAATGATTACTTCATTTTAAAACTAATCTTATGCTTTAAAGGAAGAAGTACTGGAGAAAGTTGTGCTGAAGGGGAAGGTATTCAGGAACTATAGATAGGGACAGATAAAAGTTAATAAGAAAATATGGGTAACATTCTTTAACCAGATTCAGTATCATAACAAAAGCTAATATGTACTTTCAAATAAATTATAAACTACCGTATTTTTCAAAGTATAAGACATACTCCCCTCCCAAAAGAGGCTGAAAATTTGGGTGTGTCTTATACACGGTTTCCATGCATCCTCTTCCTTGCTGCAGAGATTGCCACTGACAATGGCTTAGACAATTTGGGCACCTTGTGTCGCGTTTTCAGCCTCCAAACGCTCCGTTTGAGAGCCCATCTAGGCTGCAGGGATGACCAAAGCACATCGTTGCCAATCGCCACCCGAAAACGCGATGCATTTGGAAGCTGAAAACGCAACGCGTGATGCCCAAAATGGCTCCCCGGAACAGTTCCTGCCTTCTCTTACCCCTTCCAAGCTTCGCCTGCTTTAGTCACTGGAGCTCCCTCCGATGATCAACTGTGCTTTTGAAGCTGTTTTTTTAGCCTCAACGAGGCGCTTGCGAGTGAAGCGATCTTCCTCGCTTCGCCTGCTGTTCTCATTGCTGCTCCCTCCAATGATCAGCTGTGCTTTAGAAGTTGTATTTCAGCCCCAACCAGGTGCGTGTGCTCAAAACCAGTGAAGTAATGTGCTGGAGCTGACCAGGCTAAGGACATTAGCCAGATGAATACCTGGTAGACAGAATTTTTTCCCCTATTTTCCTCCCCAAAAATCAAGGTGCATCTTATATGCCGAAATGGTAATTAAATATACATGAAAATAAGCATGGAATTTTATTTGACTATATTAAATTTGTTTTTATTCTTGTTTTTGATTCAAAGTATGCTCAGATCATCTGGAAATAGAGCTGTTTACAAAATGAAGTAATAAATAGAATACAAATGAACAGGAACATAACAGAATAACAGTTGGAAGGGACCTTGGAGATCTTCGTATATTTAAAAACATGTTCATATTCATATGGCTTACAATAAGCAGGCCTGTTTATTCTTACTAATGATATAGATTCATTTATTTAGGGTTTACCTATTAACGATTAATGCTATGCTCCATGTCACAAAGAATCGGACATGACTTAATGACTGAACAATAGCAATTAATGATTCTATTTCATAAACATTAAGAAAGCGGGAGACAAAGCTATGTTACTCAGTCTGAATATGAAGTATATGTTACTACATACATACAGTATATTAATGATAAATGGGCATATTTGTATTTATAAGCATATTCATTTTAAAGTATGCATTCTTAAATAAGTACTCTGAAAGGAAAAAAATGAAACTACTTCAGCTTCAATCGCAACAATACACGAGCACACAATAGATTTAAACTTAAAGTGAACCGCTCCAATCTTGATTGTAGAAAATATGACTTTAGAAACAGAGTTGTTAATGCCTGGAATGCACTATCTGACTCTGTGGTCTCTTCCCATAATCCCCAAAGCTTTAACCAAAGACTATCTACTGTTGACCTCACCCCATTCCTAAGAGGTCTGTAAGGGGCGTGCATAAGAGCACCAGCGTGTCTACCGTTCCTATCCTAATGTTCCCTTTGGTTGTATCCAATTCATATGGTTATATCATGCTTATACTTATATATATTGTTGTGTTTGACAAATAAATAAATAAAATAAATAAATAAATAAATAAATATAAAAAAAACAATATCTCTTGACAGCAAAAATTAATAAAGTTAAAACTATAACATAAATTCTAATTGGTTTCTTGTCATTTTGAAGAAGAAAACACAAAAACTGGGATAAACCCACATCCAACAAATTTAATCCATCTTGAAAATCCATGTACATGAAATATGTCAATTACTTTTTGCTAAATCTTTTCCCCAAAAATTTTTTGTGTCCTTTTGGATATTGTGTCCTTTTAAAAATATTTTATACATTTATAACTCTCTGATAAAAACAAATAATTAAAAATTAAGGATACATATAAATATAGAGTAAGACTGATAACATCCTCACTGCAATTGCAGTTTATCTGATAATTTGATAAATCTATTATCAAATTGATTTTTGTTTTCATTTATTTTTTTAATCTACAGAATTCTCATAATGACCCAATTGGAACAGCTCCAAATCAAAAAGTTGTAGAAGTGACGATTCCTGATATAGGGACTTACGTGGTTGAGTCAGAGGAAGGGGGATATGATGATGAGGTATCATCTTCAACTTGGTCACAAACTATTACATCTTTCATGTGCTGTACATAGGTGCCTGATAAGCCTTTGTCATGCTTGCACATGATGGAAGTTAACTAAGCTTTTGCTGATTAACAAACTTAAATTCAGTTTGTTTATTGATATTGACCAAACCAGAAACTGCTGCTGCTTTGTTTCTAATGGCATATTTATTTGCATGATATAAAATTAAACTTAGATCATCCAGATATATAAATTTAGAATTTGCACATTGTGTTTGTGATACTATAAATCAGGTAAAAGGTGTGTCCTCACAACATTTAAATTTACAAACCACAAATTCTTAAGCATTATTATTATCTAAACATTTTTCACCTATATTTTTTATATATATAAAGAATAGAAACAATAAAAAATTAAAAACATAACACATTCAAAGATAAAGCTTTAGTCATTAAAGCTAAAAAGTGCATAGCCAGTTTTAATACAAAAATTAAGACATCAGCCTACGCTTTAAGAATCATACTCTGTTATTGTATAAAAGAAGGGCCAGTGCCATGTCTTCCAAGTCATACACTAGTCACAATAGAATATACCAAAAAAGTGATCTCTTCGTTAAGTAATGTTACCATCCTCCAAAATTTTACCCACGCTATTGGAGTTTCTGTATACACCAGCTTTAGCGACTATATAGTTAAAAATGACTGTCCTTTTATCCATTTAAAATCATCTTAAATCATTAACTTTTTAACCTTTTTGTTGATAAGTCGAAATTCTTTAAGATAGTGATATCAGCATCAACATCATTCTTGTTATTGATGTTGTTTTAAAATAGTGGGGTTTTTCCCCTTCTACTTAATTCCCAAAACAAGATGACTCATCAAATGTTTTTATTCTTTCCTGGAATTTGCAAGATCTCTCTCAAATTATAAACTAAGTATATACAGTATATCCAAAAATATTTAAGAAAATGAGGCTTTTGGGTTCAGGTGTCCATAAAGGGTACACAGCAGTTTGATCATGGAGGTAATCAAGTTCAGTTCCCACTCATAGGTCTTCACCTTGAAGCTCATATATTACTGGTAGAGTAATCCACCTCAAATGCATTCTCGGCTGGGTACCTTTAGGCCAGTTACTCTCATTTAGCTGAGCTTCCTTCTGAGGGTTGTCCATACGGTATTTCAATAAAGGAAGATAGACTGGTAAGTCACTTTGAACATCTGGAATAAAATGAGAAAAATGCAATGAATAAAAAAAAATTACAGAAATAGAACTTAAAAAAATATAAACCATGATATTTTGGATTGTGGAATACTAAGTTAGTTTTCCCATTGGAAGCCTTGAAAGGGGAAAATGAAAGGTTTACACATAGTTTACACATCTGAAATACATACCAACCAGCCACACATACCAAAGGGAGGAAAATGATTTGTTATGCACATTTTATACACACACACAAACCCTCATTACATTCTGTATCTTACTTTATGAAGGTTGGAGAAAGTTTGAATATCTTGGGCATTTGGTAATTCTTTATATATTATTTTTGAGAAATCTAGATTTAAATTCCAGGTGTAACAAAATCAGTGTGCCTCACTGCTCCCTGATATGTAGTAAAATTTACTTCCCTTTAGAAGAGCATTTGCATGTGCATGAAACGATAAATACATTTTTAAATGTTTGAGGTTAGTTCAGACATAAATTTAGATCAGCTAATTAAAGTGATATAACCTATTATATTGAAACCACTGAAGCAAAATCTAAAAATTTGCCACTGCAGTTTGTGCATGCAGTTGCTATATGACATAAGTATGAGAAGGCACATACTGACTTGAATTTATATTTTTCATTGCTCAATATATACATATATGAATCTCCTATGACAGGTTATGCTGACCCCGAACATGCAAGGTATTATAATGGCTATAGGTAAAGCCACGCATATATATGACAGGTGTGGGCCAGAAGCAGGGTTCTTTCAGGTACAATCAATACTTTCAATTTTTCCTTTTCTGACTGTTTTTGTACTTTAATTTGTTCTTTGAATTTTTAGTTTGTTTACATTTAAATGTGTTTCGTTGAAATTTCATCATCCGTACTTGGTAGTATTTTTATAACTATTGAATTCAACATTCCTGTAATGGTATAGAATTCATATTCTTGTTCTAATTATGGAACCTAAATAAAGAAATTTGTATTAGAGATAGCTAAAGAAATTAATAAAAGGAAAGATTACTCATCCTAAGAGTTATGACCTCAGAAAAGCTTCATTTGTAAATGAAAATGAAAGCTGATTGGAGCCAGGGGGATATGGATTTATTCCCATAATGCAAGAAATGTTCTTTATTTGCTTGTTTCTACTCCATTATAGAAGATACTATGTAATATAAAGATGAATGCTATATCTCTTAAGCATTTCACAGCTTTTCTCTCACACTTGTATTTTATATTATTATATACTTGTTTATTTTTTACTAAAATCTGGGTATATTTAACTCAAAATATAATAAATGGATATATTATATCCTGCATAATTCCAAAACTGTTAACGGTCATTTCCTGGTTCAGTTTTAATGTGAAACCTAAATAATTAAGATATTCCTTGGTATTTGCATAGCAGCACAAAGGGATGCATAACAGAATCATATGTATACTTATAAACTTGTTTTAGCCTACCATATAACTTAAAAATACACTTGCTTTTCAGTTAAAACATAGCATAGCATGGAAATTATCACATTATTTTCATTATAAGTATTTATGTTACGAAACTGAGCTACATTCCTAAACAAATAAGATTCCAGATGCATATTTCAAATTATATTGACTCAATGATATATTATGTTGTTTTTGTTTTATGTCTGTGTGTCATATTTTTAATTGTACTACCGTGTTTCTCCAAAAAGATGACCCAACTTGAAAAGAAGCGCATGCAATCAAATTAAGCCCCACCCACAAAAATTAGCTCTAATTAAGACCCTGCCCTCCCTGGGGTACAGTGGGTGGGGTGAGGCACACAGGTAAAAAATAAGCTAGAGTGGGGGTGGGGTGGGGGTCTGCCTCGCACACCCAGACACCTGCCTTGCGGCGTTCTGCGGTTGCGGCCAGTCGCACGCATTGCCCTGGCCTCTTTTTTGCCTTCAGATGCCTGCCGGAAGGCATCTGAAGGCAAAACGGAGGCCAGGGCAATGCGTGCGATTGGCAGCAAGCAGCCGCAAAAGAAGTGGTCTCCTGTGGGTGGGGCTGTAGGTGCCACCGCCATGAGGTGAGTCAATAATTAGAACCCTCCAAAAAGAAGGCCACGCCATTTTTTCAAGGGTCAAAAGAAATTAAGACTTGGCCTTCTTTTTGGAGAAACACAATACTGTTGTATATGACTGTGTAGAAAACAATTATAGCACATTCTTATGAATCCTGTTTCTTTTTCATTTCTTTAAAAACACTTAAGTTCTTTTCTATGCTTTGTGTATAAAGATTGTATGTATTGTAACTTGTTAATTGTACTCTAGCAGATGTGTATCTATTGAACACTGTTTGGATGCAGTCCAGTGCTAATATAGAACTAAATTTGATTAAATGTTTCGACTATGCACTGCAGTATAAAACATTGCTTTGATACTATGCTTTCTTCTTTTTTAAAATCAATTCTACTTAGAAATAAAAAAGTTTACATTTAACTTAAATATATTTTTGTTATACAATAACACAAAAACAAAATTTGCAACCCAACATTATTTCTAAAGAAATGCTAATTAGCAGCCTGTATTTTAAGGGTTGTTCAATCACACAATTCAATTTCTGCTATTTTTAACATTTATATATAATTTTAATATGCCTAGGACCTATATATTTTAATAGATAAGATCTTTAGGTTTGAAAATGGACATTTCAATAACATCCAATTTTATTTTGTATTAAGGCAATAAAATTTGAATATGCAAGATTACTCAAACTGGCCCAAGAAGACACACCACCTGAGCGTGATTATCGTTTGCATCATGCAATTGTATACTTCATCCAGAATCAGGCCCCAAAGAAAATAATTGAGCGAACGTTGTTGGAGCAGTTTGCAGATCACAATTTAAGCTTTGATGAAAGGTAATTTTGTAAGCAGGCTTGCATCAAAAAATTTTAAACAAAGATTCTTAAGGAGTATAAAATTCCTTAAGTATCATTGGTGTAAATCAGTGGTAGTTAACTGGGTCCCTACCACCCGCTAATGGGCGTTCCGGCTTTCATGGTGGGCAGTAGAGGTTTTGTCTGATACTGAAACACTTTCCTTTTTTTTAAATTTAATTGACATTTTTAAAAATTTTCATCGCATTATTTAAAAACATTTTCATTAGGTTTTCATAAAATTCCCCATGACAATTTAAATTTCTGAAAATATACTATTTGTATTGCCTGCACATAAGTTTAGTTCACATTACGTAAGTGAAACTAAATGGCGCTATAGTGCGACTGCAAACAAAAGAGCCTCATCCCAGAATAGCTCGCGCATCTCACACCACCCAGCTGTAACAGACAAGTAGAGCTGGTAGCCGGCGCCTCCCCCCAAACCCAATTCACGATGCGCGAGAGGCATGCGTGGACGATAGACGGTGCATTACTGTGGAACCTGTGGGCAGTTAGAAAATTTTACTATTAACAGAGATACAAAAGTGGGCAGTAGGTATAAAAAGGTTGACTACCCCTAGTGTAAATGAATCAGCTTTTTTTAAAAAAAAATCTGTAAAAATAGTTATTTTTTTCTAATTCATAGTGATCCAGACTGTATTCCATTACCAAATTTGAATATAGTTAATGTTTATTTATGCCAAATGTTAGTGAAATAAAGTGTATTATTAATATATTTTATTTGAATATTCCTTCCACACCCCAGGAATATATATGAAACAGTCATATACATCCTTGGCAGAAAGAACTATTGTTTCATTTTCAGTAATACTGAAAAGTTTTAAGAAAAATTGTAATGTCATACTGCAACAGTAGCCCCACATTGTGACACTTCATTATGTTTAACTTAGTACTGATGTAGAAATCAAGCTGACCCTCTCACACACCAAAATGCAGTTTTCGATCTAAAGCCTTGCTCGCAATAGCAATAGCACTTAAACTTATATACCGCTTCATAGTGCTTTACATAACTCTCTAACTGGTTTACAGAGTCAGCATATTGCTCCCAACAATCTTGGTCCCCATTTTACTGACCTTGGAAAGATGGAAAGCTGAATCAACCTTGAGCTGGTTAGGATCGAACTCCTGGCAGTGGGCAGAGTCAGTCAGTCTGTAATACTTCATTCTAACCATGGCACCACCACTGCAATAGGTTGATCTTATTGTAAAATAAATGTAGGGAATAGCAGATGTATCTGAAACCAAAGCTATCAATTCCAAGCCTGGAATGTTACTCTTATGTTTGTTGCTCTGAAGCCTGACTAATAGGATCTTTATTAATTCGTTTTCTTTTCCTTCCTAAGGTGCCGTAATGTGATGAAAGTGGCTCAAGCCAAACTTCAAATGATAAAGCCAGATGAAGTCAACATGGAAGATTATGAGGTTAGGCTTCTGCTTTGAAACTTGTTTTGTAAATTGTATTTTAACCTACAGAACGGGCAAAAGCTTCAATACAGCCACAATTATTTTATAACCAATTGTTGGACATTTTTATAAAACTAGTGGCTAGAACTACCTGGGCTTAATTTTAAACTTCCTTGCAGTCATCTTTATGCATAAAACAGGAATTAAAAAGGAATGGAAAAAAAATCAAGTCAGTAAAGTGTCTTGTACTTTTGGTTTTTCTTATTGATGTGAATGCCTGGAGGAATGTTATCCATGGGGTCGCGATGGGTCGGACACAACTTCGCAACTAACAACAACAAATTGATGTGAATGACTGCAGAGTTTTTTCAGATTTGCCTTAAGTAAATGAAATTAGTGAATTTAATATTTATTTCTCTTTTTGTCATTTCTATGCAGTGGTGGCACCAAGAGTACAAAAATTTCAGAGATACAACAATATATCTCATGGTGGGATTGGAACTTTTTCAAAAAAGGAAGTAAGAGAATCCAAAAACTTATTAAATTAAATTAATACAATATATTTGAAGCTATTATCTACTCCCAAGGAAAGATTATTATATTGAAACATTATAAATTATAAAACATATGCACCAAGACAAATTCCTTGTGTATACAATCCTACATGACCAATAAAAAATTCATTCTATCATCTATCTATATCTATCTATCTATCTATCTATCTATCTATCTATCTATCTATCTATCATCTATCTACCTACCTATCATCTATCTATCTAAATACTGTATTAAATTTAGAAACTTTATAAGATAGTATAAAATATTCAGATTTTTCTCCACTGCAACTAATCTTAATGGTGAAGGATTCCTAATGTAGACAGTGTATCAATTATCCTTTAAAGAAGGATAACGATATACGTGAGTACTATACCAGAACTTGCACTTTAATTTCTTCTATAAACAATGCCCAATGAATCCTTTTTCTTTTTCTTTTTTCTTTTTCTAAGCTATATTTTTTTAAAAATTATATTTTTTTTGTTTCTAACAAAACAGAAAATGGTTGTGAAAGAAATTGTTTTAAATATTGGAACAGAAACAAACCAAAAGATAAATTAATATGTAAAAAGATAGAGAAGCCTATGGCAGAAAAATTGTTCAGTTTTTATTCACAAAAATAGCAAAATGATGAAAAAAAAATAAAGCTATTTAAGTCATGCACAAATAATGAAAATTTGAAAGTTTCAAACACTTTTAAGTATCCTTATACAATACAGTTTCTGTGAGCATACACTGGTTGTTTTCCAAGTACAATTTCAGGTGCTGGTACTAGGAGACACAGAGAGACAAAGAAGATAAATGAAATTTTGTATGTTACCATCAATGTGTAAAATTAGACATTTTAAAGAATGCCTAGGAAATGTATAGAATGCCAAAAATGGAACTTCGGAGTATGAAACGCTTAATATTTCACATGTTTCCTAAGCATTCTATGAAATACCAAAAGGCAAACCAGCAAAATATACAATACTCCTTGTAAAATGCCATTCTAGCCTTCCTTGTTGCAATAAGTAGGTTGGTACTGCTCTCTCCCTCCCTCTCTCTCTCTCCCTCCCTCCCTCCCTCCCTCTTCCATAAAAAAGTCCTGTTCTTTATTTTACATTTCTTGTCTCATTTTCATATACATGTTTTTAATAAAGGCTTATGGTTAAGGTTAGGATTAGAAAAACTCAAATAATGCAAGATCAGATAATGTGATATGAGTCATAGAATTGCCTAGAGTTGGACTTGACTGAATAGATAACACCTTCATTACCTAATCCTTTTCACGACTCTCTTTTCATACTTTGCAAGTGCAAGATACTTTTCATAGTGCAAGACAGGAAAATGTGATCTGGGTCATAGAATTGCCAAGAGTTGGACTTGACTGAATAGATAACACCTTCATTACCAGCCCTAATCCTTTTCATGACTCCCTTTTCATACTTTGCCTGAATAGTTCTTGTCATTCTGCATAATGCATAGGTACTATATACAATGCCTAGGAAAAGTATATAGCATATTAAAACAACACAGACATTTCATAATAGACATTTCATAAAGACATTTTGCCTAAAAACATCACATATTCTACATATTTCCTAAGCATTCTATACATTATCAGCTTTTCATACATTGGATGGATAGATGGATGGATGGATAGATAGACAGATAGATAGATAGATAATCACACATAAATTGGCCCCACTGTACTTTTTCTTTACAATATAAAGATTTAAGCAATCATTGTTTTATTCCAATGTTTTGTATATGCCTAAATATTGATGATGGTATACATCAAATGTATATATAGTATTATTAAAATGATCTTGATGGCATTTGAAAATATTTTTAATTTGTTTTCTAGTTTTAAAGAAGCTTTGTTATATCTTATATCTGCATATCACAAGAATAAAGAATTATCAGCAAATGGTTTGTATAGGGGGCATGATGAAGAACTGATATCCCATTACAGAAGAGAATGTTTGCTGGTAAGCAAAATTCATATTTGAGATTTCCATGATTCTAGTAGGGTATAATTTTTATTTTTTTAATAAAATCATAATCAGTTCAAAAATCACTTTAAATAATTGCATCAAAATTAATGCCGATCGTGCTATTAAGATGAAAAAATTGAACTGACTAGGCTTTTTAAATTTAGTTTGCTGTCATGTTACTTGAACTGTATTGCATTCTTTGTTATGATGGGGTTATTACTTATACTGAAGTTACCTCTATACCATTTTGCATGGGGAGAAAAGTCTATTTTAAAAATTGGATTTCTCTGGAAGTAGTATAAATATTTACGGTTTTGTGGTTGTTTTTTTATTTCATGAAGAAATTAAATGAGTGCGCTGCTGCACAGTTTGAATCTGGAGATGATCAACAGGTAAATAAGGGCCTGGAAATTATGAATGAGCTTATCGTCCCTTGTCTACCCTTATTGCTGGTGGATGAAACAGAGGAAAAGGATATTGTTGCTGTGGAAGATATGAGAAACAGGTGGTGTTCATACCTTGGACAAGAAATGGAGCGTAAGTTGCCTCTAGATACAACTTGTTAGATATACAGTATATAGTAATTATATACATAATTCGAATAAATTGTTTTTCCTGGATTTGCACATATCACTTCAATACAAAGCAAAATACCTTGAATTTTTATTCAGGTAGGAGTAATTTGAATATATCCTTAAAGAATGCATGGGAAATGGGGAGAGAAATTGGGTTGTCATTGTGAAAAACTTAACATATTTTACTATTGATAGGCACAATCTGTCAGGTTGACCAAAAAGCAAAACACATACTTATTCAATTTAATGTATTGTATTATTTACATTTGGTAACAATACAAACTGTATGATAACACCTAGACATACACCATGTTTTACTCTTAAAATTTCTTGCTATCAGTTATCATGAGGTGATCCATTGAACAATCCATTAGCTTTAGTGAATAAGCTGACACTGGAAAGATAGTTCTTATTATTAATCTTGCTCTTTATAATGCAACAATTCTTTTCATCTTAGAGATACCTATATGGATTTGCAGTCACAGGAAGCAGTTTTAAAACTATAGCTAGAATCAATCATCACAGAGAGATCTTATGAGATGTTTTGCTTGCTCCTTTGATAATTGAGAAAAAAAGTTCCAAAACTATTTATATGTAACTACATTTTTTCTTTACAGCTAATTTACAAGAAAAGTTGACGGATTTTCTGCCAAAATTGCTAGATTGTTCTACAGAAATTAAAGGCTTCAATGACTCACCAAAATTACCTTCTTATTCCACCAATGAACTGTGTGAGCGTTTTGCCCGAATCATGTTGTCACTCAGTCGAACTCCAGCTGATGGAAGATAAACAAGGAAGACCTTCCTTAAGCACACTGTATAAACTGTTTTTTTATTCTTAATCCTTGCCTTCCTGTCACAGGATTTGCTTGTTGCTGCTATAGTTTTTAACTCTTTCATTTTAATAACTGTAAGAAAAGAAAGAGGATTGTACAGAAATTAGCCAAACTGCAGGCAATATTACTGAGAATCGCATGGTACTCAGTTCCTAGTCAGCCAGAATTTGTGCAACATTACAAGTCTGATTAATTTTGGCAAACCTGCTTTTTTGCCACTTACCTGTTACAGTATTATTTTACTTTTAACTTAAGATCTTTTACTTCATGAACAGTTTTCTGTTCGGTCTGGACTATTCTGTGACTCCATCAATTTTAAAGTGACCAGTGTAAAATACATGATACCTGGTAGCTTGTAAATTACATCAAAGAATAAAAAAGTTTTATTTATGGCTACTTTGGTTGCAAATGAATTATATTTTTTTAAATGAGAAATTTATATTTGTAAATTATAAACCTACATTTTATATATGGTATATAGCATAATCGATATATTGATAAGTAGTGCAGGCAAGCATAAGATCCTTGGAAAATTGTTGGTGTTTAAACTATATGTTGAATACTTAGCATACAGAAAGTTTCAGGCATTGGACTCCAATGTCCTCAGCCTATCAAGTTGTAATTCTCTGGTGGTCATTGGCTTCCATTTCCAGAACCAAGTGGTTGTTTCAACTAATAAGTGACCCTGGTATTGGTCTTACCTGCCTACCTAGCTTATCTGAATCACAGACTTTGCAGAACACATGTTCTCAGTTCTTTAAATTGGAAGAATAACCACTGCACAAATAACTTTAGGACTTTGATAGCAAACACTAGGCAGAATAAGGGCAATAGGAATTACAGGTAGTCCTCGATTTACAACAGTTCATTTAATGACTGTTCAAAGTTACAGCGGTATTGAAAAAATGACTGAGGACCGCTTTTCACACTTACGATGGTTGCAGCACTTATGATGGTCACATGATCAAGATTCAAATGCTTGGCAACTGACTCATATTTATGATGGGGTCATGTGATCATTTTTTGTGACTTTCTGACAAGCAATGGGGAACCCAGATTCAATTAACTAACTGTTTCAATGATTCACTTAACAACTGTGGCAAGCAAGGTCATAAAATGGGGCAAAACTCACTTAACTGTCTCAACAAAAGAAATTTTGGTCTCAATTATGGTTGTAAGTTGAGGACTACCTCTACTGCTGTTTTCCATAATATAGTTTCTGTGTCCTCTGTATAAAATTATGTGAAGGTAAATTGAAATTTCCATTTTAGGGTTATTTACATTATTTCTCATCTGTTGCTAGAAATACATGGCTGACATATTAGAAAAACACAAATTGATAGGGATTTTTAAGATTATGAATTTGCAAATATGAATAGTATAGTTAAACACTTTTCTATTATCAGTCATAATTTAAAATGTTAAATTACACATACATAACTGCAATTGTTGCCAATTTTTCCCGTGCAAAGAAATGTTTATTTACATTAAATAACACTAACAGAAAAATCAGTGTATTGCTTTAATTTATAAGTGATTTATGTGGTCAAGAGGTAACATTTTTATATATCCCTGTAAGTCTCAAGACACCTTTGCAAATAATTTCTGCAGTGATTGGGTTATTATCAAATACATGCAAATAAATAAATTGAAATGCTTCAGTAATCACCTAAACATTAGTTTTTTTCAATACTCAATATCGCTTTTTTATAAGAAGCAGTGCAGGAGTGTTTTGATAATATATATGTATCCAAGACAAAACATAGTAACTTCAAATTTGACAAATGAAACATCTGAATATATATGATAATTCATTATTTTTGCTGGTAACTTGTTTAATTTCAATTTTATTTTTATGAGATATGATAATATGAAAAAGGTATATTGTAACAAATTTAAGAAAATTTTATTTTATATATATATCTTTATAAATACAGTAGAACCTCTGGTCACGAATGCTTCCGACCATGACCAAATCTGGTTCCGACCAAAAGATTCACAATTATTTTTTCTGCGGCTGATTTTCCCTTCCGAGCCATTTTTTTGTAAGCACCAAATTTTCAGAATTAGGTTCAGGTCATGACCAAATCGGTTTGCGACCAAAGTTATGAAACGAATTATGGTCGTGACCAAAGGTTCTACTGTAATTCCATTTCCAGGATTCTGGTTGATTATACAGAGGAAAATTCTATTAATTCAAAACCAGTAAAATGTAATAGAAATTAAATAGGTCTGTTGAATAAGGCACAGAATCATTCTATAACTATTCTCTCATCTACTCCTTTCCTTCTCTCCATAAGAACGCAAATCAAGAAATAACATTTTAAAGATAAATCAAGAAATTGACCTGCTTAATTTTCATAAAGTTTACCTATATTTATTTATTTATTTTATTTTATTCAATTTTTATACCGCCCTTCTCCCGAAGGACTCAGGGCGGTGTACAGCCAAGTAAAAAATCACAGTATAAATATTAAAATATTAAATTAAAACAAACATATTATAAGGTGGCCGAATTTAAAACCATTTAAAACATTAAAATATAAATAACCCCAATAAAATTTTAGGCCAGTCCCGCTTGAATAAATAGGTGCGTTTTCAGCTCACGGTGAAAGGTCCGAAGATCAGGCACTTGACGTAACCCAGGGGGAAGCTCGTTCCAGAGGGTAGGAGCTCCCACAGAGAAGGCCCTACCCCGGGGGCCGCCAGCCGACATTGTTTGGCGGACGGCACCCTGAGAAGGCCCTCTCTGTGAGAGCGTACGGGGCGGTGGGAGGCAAAAGGTAACAGCAGGCGGTCCTAAGCCATGGAGCGCTTTAAAGGTGGTAACCAAAATTTATATCATGTCACTTAAGAGTAAGTCCTGGATCTGGAAACCTGTAGATCAGGGTGTCAAACTGGCAGTCCGTGGGCCAGATGCATTACACGCAGGCCACACCCACCCCGACTCTGTAAAGGCAAAAACATTGCAATACCTCATGTGATACCAGGTGATGCGGTCGAGTTTGACACCTGTGCTCTAGATCCTTTTTAGTATTTTTTAATTTGCAGTTTTGTTCTTTTTGTTTCAGAAATGTATTAATGCTATCCTAATTCAAGTAATCGGTAACAAATTCTTCATAGAAGAGAAAAATAGATTTTTAAAAAAGATAGGCACAATACTATCTCAACATCAGACTTGGAATTACCAGTGCTTATTTATTAAATATTTGTTAAAAATTACATGATAGGCAAACTGAACTAAAATACTTCCTTTACTATTCAGTTGTTCCCCATCCCCTACCTGTTGCGATTTCTTAAATTTTAAAATCAAAAATCCATTTTAATGGATAATAACAATACTGAAGTATTTTGGTGGTCTTTTAAAGTACATAATTCCTCCTATTTGCTTTTGTTTTACTAATGTTAGATTAATGGATAATAGCTTGAGTTGTTCTTTATTGGATTATTTTAAATTACCCATTATTTTCTATTTTAGTTCTGCAAAGAGACCTATTTCTTTATATAGAACAAAATAATTTCTTGACTTTTTGAAAAAGGCCTTTACAGCCTTAGTTTTATTAATTTTCACTCAGGAGTAAACAGCATTGGATAATACACAGTAGTTCTCATTTTAGCAACCATTTGAGGTTACAACAGTATAAACAAAGTAGCTTTGCAAGCAATCCTTAACATTTATTATTATTACAGTATCCTTTAGTCACATGATTGTCATTTCTGTTCTTCACAATTGGCTTGTAGCAAGCAGAGTTAATAGCGAAGTGGAAGTAAAAGTTATGTTCACATGTTGTGTCACCTAATGATCACAACACTTTGCTTAATATCAGAAGAGAAGTGAGGTTGTAAGCTTGTTACGGTCACATGATTTTCTGTCTACTATATGTGGTGCTTAGTAATGGATTTCCCAATTGTGGTCACTAAGTAAGGACTACCTCTAATAGTATTTTATGCGGGAGGAATCTTTCCCACCAGGTAAATAAACTAGAAATAATCTCAGAGTTTATTGGAGGGTAGACTGGGAAGAAGAGACATGCAGGGACAGTTCTCTATGGCAATATCCAATATATGCAATACATGGCCTTAGCAAAACTACATGCACGTTCCATGCAATTGATTTTAAATGGAACTTTTTACAATATATGGTTCACTCCTTCCCTCCCTCTCCCACACAGCTTCTTTCTGTGCTTTCATGTCTGGCTTTGTTTCTATCAAGAAGATGGAAAAATAATTTTCCTGGATATATTTCATCACTATTGACAAACTCTCTTCACCAACCTCTAGTCTGAAAACTACAACCCTTTCCATCACCTATTTCACTCAGCAGATTATCTTGCTACTTCTGAATCTCAAACTACAAATTATTCTTCAGTACAGAACTATCAGTCCATGCTGCTTAGTCTAATGAGAACTAGTGATGACATAATAGCAGTCTTCCAATATTAACATATGAAAACATATCAAAGAGAGATCCAACATAGATCTATGGAAAATTTTCCTGACTTAATCAGTGGAACCTTTCGAAGTTTTGTCTGTTCCATCACTAGATGTTTTAACAGGAGATTGGGCAGAATTTTTTCCTGAAAGAATTTCCTGCTTGGGTGGGGGTGGGGGTTGGACTAGAAGATCTTCAAGATCCCTTTCAATTTTTTTATTCTGTATAAAAACTCCAAGAATACCCAACAGCCTCCTGTTCCATTAGTTAATTGTCCGGCCATTTTAAATGTTTTCAGCTACATGTGCTGAATCCAGCTGTTGTAATCAGACATGGAACTTCTCAGTATCGATGACACCTAATCTTAATTTGGGTCCACATATTTTTTTAAAAAAAACACACCAGCGTAGCTTCAAAGTGCTTGGAAGACCATGTTTTCTAAAAGCTTTACGTATTAGTTCTCATGAGGAAATAGATTGACAACATCTCTAGATATGCCACTTAAAAAGGTTAAAACAGCAGCTTCTCATGAGTTGGATTGTTTTTCCTGTTCTTAATCAAGAGGAGATAGGGTTCCTCAGACCCGAATGTAGAAGTGCACAATCTATTTCAAACTATTTTAATTACCGTATTTTCCTGAAAATAAGCATTTTTTTGAACTCTGAAATAAATGCTTGGCCTTATTGCCATTCATTCCAAAGCCGGAATGGGCTTATTATTAAAGGGGATGTTTTATTCTGGGGGAAACGGTATGAAAAAAATTATTTCAACCTTATCCCAATGTTCTATCTATTAGAAAACTTCCATTGAAATCTGAATAACTATATACTGTATCAGAAAGTAAGCTTCGGTAGATTAGATGGCTTCAAATGACCATTCCACAGAAAGGGGCAGATTCTCAATAGGTAAAGTGAAATTCGCTTCAGAGCAGAGTCTCCAGTCATTTTGAATGAAATAAAACAATGCAACAAATACTTAAAAATCCAGGATAGCCATTCTAATATTTAAAATCATAAAGTCTAATTGTCTTAATTAGATTAAGACAATTAGAATTTTAAACAATTAAAATTTATTTATTTATTTATTAATCCAATTTCTATACCGCCCTTCTCCCGAAGGACTCAGGGTGGTGTACAGCCATATTAAAAATACACAAATACACATAATATAAATAACGGATTTAAAAACATTTAAAACAAATATATTAATTGGCCAGATTGCTAAAACGGTCAAAGACGACATAAAACCCTTTAAAATTTAAAAGCTATAATTAAAATACATTTAAATACATTTAGGCTAATCCCGCACGATTAAATAATAAAGTTTTTAATTCCCGCTTGAAGGTTCGGAGGTCGGGGAGTTGGCGTAACCACGGAGGTAACTCGTTCCAAAGAGCGGGTGCTGCCACAGAGAAGGCTCTCCCTCTGGGGGCTGCCAACCGACATTGTTTGGTCGACGGCACCCTGAGCAGGCCCACTCTGTGGGAGCGCACAGGTCGTTGGGAGGCTATCGGTGGCAGAAGGCGGTCTCGTAGATACCCCGGTCCTAAGCCATGGAGCGCTTTGAAGGTGGTCACTAATTGAATTGCACCCGGAAGGCTACCGGCAGCCAGTGCAAGCCACGCAGGATAGATATATGGGAGCAACGTGGTGCTCCCTCTATTACCCACGCAGCCGCATTCTGGACTAGCTGGAGCCTCCTGGTGCTCTTCAAGGGGAGCCCCATGTAGAGAGCATTGCAATAGTCCAGGCGAGAGGTAACAAGGGCGTGAGTGACCGTGCGTAAGAAGTCTAAATTTTTTACTAAAATTAACTTTAGTAAATCCCATGCATATTAAAAGTTGATTTCTCCCAGAGTTGGAACATAGTTGTAGAAAACCTATAGAACAGTGTTATGCACATGCACACAAGCACGCAACAAATACGCACACATTGAGAGCGGGCATCAGAATTTCATTTTTTAATGTGTGCCAGTGTGTTCACAGAAGAAATTAACAGTAAAATGTATCTTATTTAGACCATATATTATTTTTCTTAATTGTATATATTCTATGTTCTATATTATTTTCTATATTATCTTTCTCGGTTGTTCCTATATATGATCTAAATACGTCTCCTTCCAAAATTATATTGGTTGAAGTACATTGTTCAACTCTTGGCCTATATTTATGGTGAGAATAAGGCTTCAAGACTTTTCAGTGGAGAGAGAGTGACATCCAGTGGCCATATACATAATTTCTAACCCTAAGAATTCAAGAAGATAGTTATACATATCTATTGTGTTTCACATCAATGAGTAATAGAACAATTAAAAATAAGTGAATTGCAGTGAACCTTGTTTTGCTTATCAGCTAATTTTTACATCTTATGATACAGAAGTAACTTGAACATTTTCTTTCAAAATTTCTCACTACCACATAAGGATTTGCATATCTTTTTATAATAGCCATCAATATGGAGAGAGAATTTGTAAATAATTACCACTTACGGGTAAATCACATACAATATTGCAAATACATTGAAACAGATTTCAGATATAAACTTTTGAGTGCTTCACAAGAATTGAGATTGGGATGCGTAAGAGGAAACTGACTAGATGACTAGGGTTAGGATAAAACTAGCTTGGTTTTATGCAATAAATCTATTTAAACCCAATTCCAATTCTTGTGACAATTCTCTATTACAAATAGAATTATTATCTGCCATTTATTGCTTTTATAATTATTTCACTAGCTATCTTTTGTTGCTTACAACAAGAATTTAACTGAAGCTGATGCATTTAGAGCCCTGCTAGCTATCTGCTTGTACGATTCCAGGCAGTTACTATGTCTGAAAATAGACAGATGGTTCATTACAACTGCTTTGATTTCATGGCCTATTCCATTAAAATTAATAATTGATAAATCCATGTTATTAACACCAATTTATGAAAGTGAATTAAAATTTATTTAAATATGTCACTGTATATAATGGGATAGTGATACCTATATCATTCCCACAGTCTCACATTCCCACAGAATTAAGACAGTAGTTTCCACTAGTGGAAATTACAATTCAACCTTAATATTTTTAACTGGTGCACTTTTTCTAGCCCACCTCTGGTCCATTTACATCATGTCATTGTCATTAGAGGGTGTACCTGGGTATTAGCAAAAATATATTATTTAACTCCTAAGGTATTTAATTCCTATTTACAAAATGATGGTTGTTCAGGTAAAGAGAAAATCAATGTACCGTGTTTCCCCAGAAATAAGATCCAGACTTAATTTGGGGGGGCTTATTTTCGGGGAATGTGTTTTTTTCTCCCCATGTACTTTTAGAGTACATGGGAGGCCCACTACTTCTGCTTGCTCATGGTGGCTCAGGAGGCCACGTGGCAGCCCATTGCCTCCATCATGAGGTGGGGAGGTGAAGATGCTTCATGTGCCCCACACCAGGTTACCTTAGGGCCCCCGCAATCAGGCCATCCGTGCCCCAACACTGCTTCGCCTTGCGGCCATGGCACCACAAACAACCACACAGAATGGGCGGGTGGCCAGCTGCGGAGGCACTTAAGTAAGGCTTATTTTGGGGATAGGGCTTATATTGGGCACTCATGCAAAAACTATGGTAAGGCTTATTTTCAGGATAGGTCCTATTTTGGGGAAGACGTATATCATATGCAGGAGAAGGCAAAAAGCTTTAAAAGACTTAATGCTTTTAGCATTATCACATAGCTGTGACTTGCAGTGTCAGTGTAAATGACTATAAAAGTGTTTGTATTATTTTGAGCTTCTATCTCGGGCTGTTGAAGCTTAATAGAGCAATGAAAAACAGAAAAACAAAATATGAAGAAAATAAAAGAAAGAATTCCTTGAGATAGAAGGCTCATTTATTCCTTTATTATCTTAACATTTTTTATTTATTTTCCTTATTTATTATGTTGTATGAGGCCTTGGCTAACAATGACAACATAAAATAAAATGATAACTCAAATCCCAGGTACAAAAGATAAAATATAAAAAATAGAGGCTACAAATTTCATGCCCTGAGTCCTTCGGGAGATAGGGCGGTATATAAATGTGATTAATAAATAAATAAATGCACCCTTTATTTATAACAAATTCTTATGCAAGAAAATTTCTAAAAAATAGACAGCTCCTGAAAACATCCCATTCCAAGGCTCTGCTAGCTGGCAATTTGGTAGGGATGGTTTTAGAGGGATTTACCTTAGATGTGCAGATGAAGACAGGAGAAGGCACTTCAGTTTACCAGGTCCAAAACCTTAAAGATGAATCACAGGTGGAAGGCAATTGGCAACCAGAGCCACTTATAGAATAGTGATACCCTTTAGGCATAAAATAACATGCCCATTACTGCCCATGCTGCATTCTGGACCAACTATAGCTTTCCATCGATTTTCAAGGGTGGCTCCATGTAAAGTGCATTGCAGTAATCAGATCTTAATGTGAGTAGTGCATGAGTGATTGAGACAATTAATATTTATTAACCAATGATTCATAAGTACTAAGGCATGGAGAAAAAAACTGAGCTACTCCCAGCTCCTGTTTAAATCCACCCTCTAAAAAGTTATACATACCAAACTTCCCCCTGAAATATCTGCTAACTTCCTACCCATATTTTTTAAATGATAAGCAAAATGCTATCATATTCATTACCCTGTACAGACAGATTTTCAGACTAGATGTAGGAATTTGCTTTTCTGTTCTAGTCAGATTAAAATCATTTTAACTCAAATTCTTGATACAGCTCAACTCCATTTGAAAATGTGTCTTAAGTCAAGTCCATTTTCTGTATTTTCAGAAATGTCCTTCTAAGTTATTAGTGCCAGTAATGACAGGCATCAAGATTTATTCAACAATTTAATCTGATTTGGGAAATATACTTTATTTGGACATTTGACTGAATCAGCTAAGGCTCAAATATCAAAATTAAAGATAATAATATATTTACATGACTATTCTCAAACTACTTTATTTAATAGGAGCACTCTTCCATTTACATATGAATCAGTCAGGGGTGAAATGCTCCTGGTTCGTACCGGATTGCCCAATTCGGTAGCGATGGCGGCAGGTGGTTCAGAGAACCGGTAGCAAAAATCCCTGCACCCCCATGCCCAGCTGAGCTGTGTGATCATTAGAGATTTTTTTTTACTTTTAAAAGCATTTTTTCTGTGGATGAAAAAGTGCTTTTAAAAGTTTTTTTAAAAAAACTCTGATTATCGCGTGGCTCAGCTGGGATCATCAGAGGCTTTTAAAAGCATTTTTTACAACCTCTTCCGGCTGAAGAGGATGTAGAAAAAATGCTTTTAAAAGGCTCCTCTGGCGATCCCAGCTGAGTTGTCTGATCATCAGAGACTTTTAAAAGCATTTTTTTACAATGTCTTAGGCCGAAGAGGTTGTAAAAAAATGCTTTTAAAAGGCTCTTCTGATGATCAGGCAACTCAGCTGGGATCGCAGAGGAGCCTTTTAAAGGCATTTTTTCTACAACCTCTTCATCCAAAGAGGTTGTAGAAAAAATGCTTTTAAAAGTAAAAAAAAAGTTGACCACGCCCACCCAGTCACATTACACACACACACACCAAGCAATTCCCATAGAACCGGTAGTAACAAATTTTACATTTCACCCCTGGGACCAGTCTTCCAGAAATGTTGTCCCCTCCTTCAACTTCTATCAGCTTAGCCATCATGGTAAAAAGAAATGGACTGTGATGTTGTTCAAGTCTTTGGAGTCTATCACAGTATGAAAAATTGAAATAGGCGGGTATTTCACAGTTGATTGTTTTATATTCTCAACCCAACTAAGAATGTAAGCAAGTCAACACAAATGGTAAAATCAATAAAAACCATATATCACACTGAGTATGGTCATAAAAGAAGGATTTTCACTTTTGTATCCTTTCCTTGAATGGAGTAGACAACTGGAAGAATGAAGAGCATCGGTTTAAATCTGGAGTAGCTTGGAGAGGGGGTGTTAAGGAGACCCTAAAAAAACACCACTATAACATGAACTTGTGCTGCTTAATTTAAACCTTACATAAGACTGGTTGTTGGGGAGGTTGCATGCCACCACATGTTTACTGGACCCGTGCCCCTCCTGGTTGGTGCTGGCCACACAGGAGGTGACACAATGCTGGCTTCGGGGGATTATCAACGCTTCTCTGTTGGAAGGGGTTTTCCCTGCCGCCTTGAAAGAGGCGGTGGTGAGACCCCTCCTCAAGAAGCCTTCCCTGGACCCAGCTGTTTTGGGAAATTACCGTCCGGTCTCCAACCTTCGCTTTGTTGCGAAGGTTGTTGAGAGTGTGGTGGCGCGTCAACTACCCCAATACCTGGATGAAGCTGTCTATCTAGACCCATTCCAGTCCGGCTTCCGACCCAGATATAGCACGGAGACGGCTTTGGTCGCGTTGGTGGATGATCTCTGGAGGGCCAGGGACAGGGGTTGTTCCTCTGCCCTGGTCCTATTAGACCTCTCAGCGGCTTTTGATACCATCGACCATGGTATCTTGCTGCACCGGTTGGAGGGTTTGGGAGTGGGAGGCACCGTCTATCGGTGGTTCTCCTCCTATCTCTCTGACCGGTCGCAGACGGTGTTGACAGGGGGGCGGAGATCGACTGCGAGGCGCCTCACTTGTGGGGTGCCGCAGGGGTCGATTCTCTCGCCTCTCCTGTTCAACATCTACATGAAGCCGCTGGGTGAGATCATCAGTGGTTTTGGGGTGAGGTACCAACTGTACGCTGACGACACGCAGCTGTACTTTTCCACCCCAGGCCACCCCAACGAAGCTATCGAAGTGCTGTCCCGGTGCCTGGAAGCCGTACGGGTCTGGATGGGGAGAAACAGGCTCAAGCTCAATCCCTCCAAGACGGAGTGGCTGTGGATGCCGGCACCCCGGTACAGGCAGCTGCAGTTGCAGCTGACTGTTGGGGGCAAAACATTGGCCCCAGCGGAAAGGGTGCGCAACTTGGGCGTTCTCCTGGATGAACGGCTGTCGTTTGAAGATCATTTGACGGCCGTCTCCAGGAGAGCTTTTCATCAGGCTCGCCTGATTCGCCAGTTGCGCCCCTTCCTTGACCGGGATGCCCTATGCACGGTCACTCACGCTCTTGTCACCTCCCGCCTGGATTATTGCAATGCTCTCTACATGGGGCTCCCCTTGAAGAGCACCCGGAGGCTGCAGTTAGTTCAGAATGCGGCTGCGTGGGTGATAGAGGGACCACTCCTGCGCAGACTGCACTGGCTACCTGTGGTCTTCCGGGTGCACTTCAAGGTGTTGGTCACTACCTTTAAAGCGCTCCATGGCTTAGGTCCAGGGTACTTACGGGACCGCCTTCTGCTACCGAATGCCTCCCACCGTCCCGTACGCTCACACAGAGAGGGGCTTCTCAGAGTGCCGTCCGCCAAGCAATGTCGGCTGGCGGCCCCCAGGGGAAGGTCCTTCTCTGTGGGGGCTCCTACTCTCTGGAACGAACTCCCCCCTGGATTACGCCAACTGCCTGACCTTCGGACCTTCCGCCGTGAGCTCAAGACCTATTTATTCATCCGTGCGGGACTGGCTTCGTGATTTTTAAATTTTATAATTTTATATTTTTAGAGAGTTTAATTTTAATAGGATATTGTTTTATATCTCAGCCCATATATAATAAGTTTTTTAATTGTTGTTTTAATTGTATATTGTTCTATTTTTATTATGGCTGTGAACCGCCCTGAGTCCTTCGGGAGAAGGGCGGTATAAAAATCTAATAAATAAATAAATAAATAAATAAATAAATAAATAAATAAATAAATAAATAATAAGACAATTAGAAATTGTTTTGTAATATTGAAATGGTATTTAATAGCATTTGTCTTGCAATCAATTTATTTATTCATATAAAAATTGGCCATTAATATGAAGATTTTAGGACAACTTACAAATAAAATGGTTGCTTTGGATGAATACTATGCTTTGAATTAACTTTTTAAGCTTCAAAAATAAGATTTCATTTTTTCCTTCAATACAAAATTCTTTTCATTGCTAATTGTTTTCAATTTCAGTAGTATATTTGGATTATTTTAAAATATATTGAAAGAACTATAGTTGGAAATCATATCAAACATATTAACTAAGAAAAATCTACCATATTTTTCAGAGAATAAAATGAATCCGAGTATAAGACACAGCTTAGATTTTGGGGAGGAAAATGGGGGGGGAAATCTGCCTACCACGTATTCATTTGACTAGTGTCCTTGGTCTGGTCAGCTTCAGCACATTAGTTTGCTGTTTTTTATCCCCTGCTTGGGGATAAAAAACAGCTTCTAAAGCACAACTAATCTTTGGAGACAGAAGCAATGAGAAAAGCAGGCAAACCACAGAGATCGCTTCACTCACTAGCGCCTCATTAGGGCTGAAAAAAGGCTTCACAGCTGAGAGTCGGAGGGAACAGGCAGAGCATGGAAAATAGCTTCATTGAAAAAAAGCTTAGTGCGGAGATCGCTTCACTCGCTAGCATCACTAGCGCCTCCTTAGGGCTGAAAAAAGCTTTGAAAAAGCTACATTTGGAGTACAAGATGCACCCAATTTTCAGCCTCTTTTAGGAGGGAAAAAAGTGCATCTTATACTCTGAAAAATATGGTAACTTAAAAGAAGATTGTAATTTATGTTAATCTACTCTAATTCAAAAATACATTTATTTCCCCATAGTTTAATGGAAATGTCCATTTAAATAACTGTTTGCAGATTTCACTGCCAATGTTTTATTGCTCTGTAATACATTTAAATATTGATTTTCTTTAGCAATGGGCACTTACAAAATTGAAGGTGAAGCTTCATATATCTTATTAAATATTGACAAATTAAGGGCCCTGTGCTTTTAACAATGTGTGGAATGTTAAAAAGAAATCTGTCATAAGAATGCAGTCTGAAATAGTGATGACAAATGAAGTTATTCCAAAAATCTGAACATTCAATTTTTTGACATGGTTTTATTTTTCTATCATTTTATAATGTCTTCACATTGCAAAATACGTAAATAACTTTTTTCAAAGTTTAATGTTTCGATATTTAATTGGGCTTGCATAAGGGGCCGGTTTAGCTCAGGCTGGTAAGGCCTGTTATTAAGAACACAAAGCCTGCAATTACTGCAGGTTCGAGCCCGGCCCAAGGTTGACTCAGCCTTCCATCCTTTATAAGGTAGGTAAAATGAGGACCCAGATTGTTGGGGGGGCAATAAGTTGACTTTGTAAAAAATATACAAATAGAATGAGACTATTGCCTTATACATTGTAAGCCGCCCTGAGTCTTCGGAGAAGGGCAGGGTATAAATGTAAACAAAAAAAATAATAATAATAGAATAAGAGCATTCTTAGTTTTAGATGGCCTACTAACTACTAGGGAGACTTTTCCATATATTCAAAATATACTTTTCAGTGAAAGATGGGGAATTCAGTCAGAGAGGAAGTAAGATGCTTCTTTGTTCTTTGTGTGAGTTTTGACTGTCACATAGCTAAACAATCCTCCTCATTGTATATAACTATCCAGAGAATTTTAGGTACAGTGTAGACTATTAAACTCAGGTAGGGGCCTGCCAGATTGTGGGGAATCCTTGTGAGAAACAGCTTGTGCTTTCTGCCTGCTACAATTTATTTTATTTATTTGTTTTGTTTATTTATACTTCCTATTTCTCAGCTGGTCATCTATGTCTTTGTAAATTAGAAAGGGTCACAATGTAATGCTAAATAACGTTTGCATAGTAAAGGAATTAAAATTATTTTTAAATTATTTTTTAAACAGAGTACTACTATCTGAATCTAATATTTCAAAATTGTTTTGTTCTGTTTGTCTGTCTGTCTGTCTATCTACCTGACTTATCTGTCTGTCATCTTTATTTCTTCAATCTCTATGGCCATCCATCTCAGTCAATGACTCTGGGTGGTTTACAATTCAGAAGTATTAGTTTTATTTTAAAATGTAAGGTAAAGGTAAAGGTTCCTCTCGCATATACGTGCTAGTCGTTCCCAACTCTAGGGGGCTCATCTCTGTTTCAAAACTGAAGAGCCAGCACTGTCTGAAGACGTCTCTGTGGTCATGTGGCTGGCATGACTAAACACCAAAGGCATACGTAACGTTGATACCATCCCACCAAAGGTAGTCCCTATTTTTTCTACTTGCATTTTTTTTTTTACATTTATATCCCGCCCTTCTCCGAAGACTCAGGGTGGCTTACAGTGTGTAAGGCAATAGTCTCATTCTATTTGTATATTTACAAATTGCCCCCCCAACAATCTGGGTCCTCATTTTACCTACCTTATAAAGGATGGAAGGCTGAGTCAACCTTGGACCTGATGGGACTAGAACCTGCAGTAATTGCAGGCAGCTGTGTTTTAATAACAGGCTTCTTACAGCCTGAGCCACACCGCTGCCCTTTTATGTGCTTTTGAATTGCTATGTTGGCAGAAGCTGGGACAAGTAATGGGAGCTCACCCCATTACGTGGTACTAGGGATTCGAACTGCTAAACTGCTGACCTTTCAATCAACAAGCTCAGCATCTTAGCCACTGAGCCACCATGTCCCTGCGTACTTTAAAATACTCAAATATTAATGCAATAATATAATTATAAAATAATTCAACATTAGAAATACATCACAGGCTGAAGATGAAACTTTCTAAGTGAGTTTAAGGAAAGCTTTACCTATAACTAAAAAGGAAACAAAAATATCAGGTAGTATAGTTCATAGAAAGATTGATCACCTTGTCTTAAAATACAACAAATAATCTCTTACCTATAAGCAAATTCTTAAAGCCTCATCAGTCCTGATCATCAATAGTCTATTAGCAAATAGCAGAGATAACATATCTATTTCAACCTTGATTAAATAAACTTTTTTCAAACAAATTTCCAGGTTACTCTTTTGGTTTGTTAATTATTAAGACATAAACCAGTTTAATTTGGATATCCACTGTATTATCTTTTTTCCATATCTTTCTCATAGCCTGTCAGTTTTAAACATACTTCCAAATGAATCTCTATTTTGTCAGGTAAAACTTGTTCCTCTTCCATGACATCTTTTAAATAAAATCTACCTATAGTGGAAGACAATCTTAAAATTAACTTTCAAGTACATTTGTTCACAAACATTGTTCAATGTATCCAATATTAAAATATTTTGTTCTATTTTGTATTAGTAAGTCAAATTTAAGTGTTCTTCTCCTTTAATTGTAACTTTTATTTCCTTTTGATTTTCTTTAGCATCCAACCTTCAAATTCTCATCCTATCAAGTTTTTTTCAAGAATTTAAAACAAAAGCATTTTCCCATGAGAATGTTTCTTATAATCAATTTCAAAATCTTATTTCAAATCCATATGGACCTTCAATCTGTAACTTTCCAAAATCAACATTATTTTATTTATTTATCAAACTTAGAAACTGTCAATCACATTCTATCTCCTTGGATTATAATCATCCCTTTGGGGGGGTTAATTAAACCCTTAAACTTTTTTCTTAATCCTTTAGTAAAGGTTAAAGGAAATTCCCCTATTGCTTTCAATCCAAAAGTTACTAAAAGTTGAAAAGCAGTTAATAAGCAATTTCCAGAGATCAACAAGAAATGCAAACTTTATGTCCATATAGGCTACATCATGGCTATGAGCTTGATTGAATCCTTGACTCCCAGCTGTTCAACTCGCATATCAACCCAATAATCTCAGTTCCTACAGTCTACTCAGGAGAAGCAGCTGTCCTGAGAACCAATAGTCAATCTCACACTCTCTCCTTTTTATAGAGAGATTTCACTAACTAGAATTTGTTGTCTGGCTGCCAATCTCCACAGTAACACCATCCCCACCCCTTCATAGCTGGCTATGAATCCTCATCAGAAGTCAGGATATTTGCTGGTGTTTAAAAACCAGCAAACTCACAAGATCAAGCCATACTTCGCTTTCAATTATTTTTCATGTCAAACTTCAGTTTCAATTTGTTCTCTAATAACTGCAATAAGGTTAGACACTGGCTGAACAGAATGACTATGTCACTTCAGTCAAAATAAACAAATGGATGCATTATTGATTTTAAGGATATGGTTTGACAGTACACGATAGAACAATCTTGCCTAATCTAGGAAGTTTATGTCTATGAAAGCTGGATCAGAACAAATTATTCACTGAATGGGCTCATTCATATTGAGTTAGCAAATCTAATTCAGCTTCATAAATATTGTAAACATTTAATAATAATAATAATAACAACAACAACAACAACAACAACAACAACAGAGTTGGAAAGGACCTTGGAGGCCTTCTAGTCCAACCCCTTGCCCATGCAGGAAAACCCTACACCATCTCAGACAGATGGTTATCCAACATTTTCTTAAAAATTTCCAGTGTTGGAGTATTCACAACTACTGCAGGCAAGTCGTTCCACTTATTAATTGTTCTGTCAGGAAATTTCTCCTTAGTTCCAAGTTGCTTCTTTCCTTGATCAGTTTCCACCCGTTGCTTCTTGTTCTACCCTCAAGTGCTTTGGAAAACAGCCCGACTCCCTCTTCTTTGTGGCAGCCCCTGAGATATTGGAACACTGTTATCATGTCTCCCCTAGTCCTTCTTTTTATTAAACTAGACATACCCAGTTCCTGCAACAATTCTTCATAGGTTTTAGCCTCCAGTCCCCTAATCATCTTTGTTGCTCTTCTCTGCACTCTTTCTAGAGTCTCAGCATCTTTTTTACATCACGGCGACCAAAACTGAATGCAGTATTCCAAGTGTGGCCTTACCAAGGCATTATAAAGTGGCACTAACACTTCCCATGATCTTGATTCTATCCCTCTGTTTATGCAGCCCAGAACTGTGTTGCCTTTTTTAGCAGCTGCTGCACACTGCTGGCTCATATCTAAATGGTTGTCCACTAGGACTCCAAGATCCCTCTCACAGATACTACTATTGAGCAAGGTACCACATATACGGTACCTGTGCATTTTGTTTCTTTGGCCTAAATGTAGAACCTTACTTTTTTCACTGTTGAATTTCATTTTGTTAGATAGCGCCCAATGTTCAAGTCTGTCAAGATCCTTCTGTAACTTGAGCCTATTTTCTGGAGTGTTGGCTATTCCTGCCAGCTTGGTGTCATCTGCAAATTTGATGAATTCCCCATCTATTCCCTTGTCCAAGTTTTTGATGAAGATGTTGAAGAGTACTGGGTCTAAAACAGAGCCTTGGGGTACTCCATTGCATACATAATAATAATAATAATAATAATAATAATAATAATAATAATAATAATAATAATAATAATAATAATAATAGTAGTAGTAGTAGTAGTAGTAGTAGTAGTAGTAATATCAGAGTTGGAAGGGATCTTGGAGGTCTTCTAGTCCAACCCCCTGCCCAGGCAGGAAACTCTACACCATTTCAGACAAATGGTAATCCAACATTTTCTTAAAAATTTCCAGTGTACTTCCCGCCATGTGGATGTGGTTCCGTTGAGGACTACACGTTGAGTGCGGTTTTACATGTGTTTACATTTACATGTGTGTATAAAATCTTAAACTTTTCATCTGACTGGTAAATTTGTCTAGTTCACTTTCTTTTTTGCTTTTTTTGAAAAATAAAAAATCTTAAGACCCTATTCTTAACCTCTCAAAAAGAATTTGATGATCAATCTTAGCAAAACCTGCTGAGAAACTCAAAAGGCATAAACAAATCAATGTTTTTGAAATCTGTCTAGACATAAATTGTTGACCAAGATTGCTTAGACAGTCTCTGATCCAAAGTCTAGTCTGAATGCTGATGGGCTGGTTGTTTCCTGTTGTTTTGCCTCCATGTCTTAATACAATATGTTTGAGATTGAAGCAAAATGCTAAGTCTTTCAGTTTGAATGAGATTTAACTTCATTATTGGAGTCTGAAGTAATTAGTTAGAAACTGAAATTCAATTTAATCTAAAGGTTGACTATTCTAATGCTTTAACTCAACTACAGCTTTTCAAGGCTTTTAGCCTCTTGACAAGTCATCTGTCAAGGAGGAATGTTGAGTGCATTAATTTTTGACTTCCATTCTTCTCTTACAGCAGTTGAAGTGACTCCAGTCATACTATGGTAGTTATTACAGATAAATTAGGTCAGCAGAGAACATAGAGATACAGAACTGAAAGAGGGCATATATTTGTCCCATAAAGAAAAATAGATAGAGGTTCTCAGGTGGTTATTCAATCCATGTGTTCCCAAGGTATGTATTCTTTCCAAGTGGATTTACCATACGTGCTTTTTGAAAGTCAGTTAAAAACTTATACCAAAAACTGGATCAGCATGATTTGTAGCAAACTTTCTAACATGTATGTCTAAATGACAAGGATTTTTTTTCATATATATTATAAGTAAATGAATTTCATGAACTATTTTTAAATATGTTTTATCTAAAGCCATAATTTCTTGTATTAGCAAGAAATAATAGAAGCAATTCAAGTATTGCTGATAATATTCTTGTATTATATTAGGTTTGTTTTTTTAGTATGTGTTATACCTGTATACCTATATAGTATATATTAGTCCTGTATTCATTCTTTTTTGATCACTTTTCCAATTATTCTTTAAGTAGGGAGAACAATGGCAGTGCATATTTTACAGAAAAGTAAAACAATGGGATTGTTTGCATACTGGTCCAGATGTTGGGAGTATAAATCAAATTAAAATGAATATAATTTTTTCCAGTTTGAAACTTATCTTGGAAAAGACACAAAGCATGCCACCCCTATAATATAAGTTTAAACTGATGTACTATACTTAATATTTTAGTTTTATTTGTTAAAATATTTCATTAGTAAATGGATTATTATTGTGGATTAGCTGAGCTTAAGTAAACATCTTAGGTTTTCTAATCTATTCATAGGTAGCAAAAATATAATTTCATTAATTTTTGGAGTCTGCCAAAAAAGCAGTGGCAGATTTCCAGCATCTGGAAACCTCAAAGTATCATTTAATTGTCATCCCTTAAAGGTCGAAAATTATAAATTGTTACATAGTGTATTTCAAAGGGGGCTTGTTAGAAATAAATAGTATCTCTCAACAGTAGCCATTGTTTCTATGCAATGGCATTTAATTTCCATTAAATTATTCTATATCATAATAGCATATTATTCAATAACACATTCACAGCTGCACAATGACATCTGGAACTATTCAGTTGTTACTAAATGGTACTCATAGTAACCTTTATTATTGGTGATGCTTGTTGGTATAACTTGGAGTTGTAGTTTAGCAAGATTTGAAACAATGCTGTGAGAATTCCAGTGAGAGTGCTGGTGCTAACATATGCCATGACAATGATATGTTTTGTTAGAAAAGGCAAAATTAGAAAGGAATGACTGTAGTCAAAGAAAGAAAAGAGGTTTTAAAAGGTAGCATTAATTTTGCCTGAACATTAAGTATAATTTTCTGGATGATAAATATTGTCTTTTGACAATAGTTAAAATGTAAAAAGAAGTGCTACATGTACTTCAACAAGTTTCAAAATATTTACAAAGATGGACTATACATGAACTACACCTTTCCTTTCAGATCAATTTTAAGAATAAATTGTTTGCATATATTTCTAATTAATTTGTAGAATACTTATGACTGTTTTCTGCACTTACAACCATTGTGGCATCCTAATGGTTACATGATCAAAATTCAGATGCTTGGCATTTGGTTCATATTTAGGATGCTTGCAGTTTCCTGGAATCATGTGACCAGCTTCTGTGACCTGCTGACAAGCAAAGTCAACTGAGAAGCCAGATTCACTTAACAATTGTGTTACTAACTTAACAACTGCAGTGATTCACTGAAAATGGGGCAAAATTAACAGGTGTCTCACTTAGCCACAGAAATTTTGGACTCAACTGAGGTAGTAATTTGAGGACCATATGTACTGTTTTCTTTCCATATGTATACCCTGGAGGGAAAATGTATGTGCATGAAACTTTTGTTATATTATTATGGATGGCCACACAGTGAGATATTTAGATCAGGTTTAGCATTTTTAGCTACCTATTGAAGTCTTCCCAAGGATATGGATAGACAGTAATTGTTGGATGGTGTTAAATATATTGTCACAGAATATAAGCTGTTCAAGTAAAACTGCCTTTTACAATTGATTGCTGTGGTGTTCAATAATAACCCTATTATTAATTTATATAAATTTATTATAGCTGTCAACTTTCACAGATTCTATGTGACTTACACATACAAATACAAAACAGCAAAACAATAAAAAATATACAACTTTACAGGCAGTAATGGGTTTCAAATCCTGGTTTGGGATTTGCACATGCGCGCAAGCAACACTTCTGTACATGCGCAGAAGCATCTGGGCAGGTGGGTGGAGCCTCCTGCCAATTGGATGAATCGGTAGGAACCCACCACTGTTTACAGGACCCAGCAATCACATTAACCCCAGACATAAGACCAAAGATCTCAATTGATTTTTGGAACCCTGGGAGAGGGAGCACTATCCATTACTTAGTGGGGGGAGTATGCTGTTCCAGAGGAAAGGAACTATAACAGAGAATATTGTGATTACTACATTTGAAGTTGATATGTATGAAATAATAGAGCAGAACAGAACAGAACAGAACAGAATAGAATAGAATAGAATAGAATAGAATTCTTTATTGTGTGATTGGACACACAAGGAATTTGTTTTGGTTCATATACTCTCAGTGTACATAAAAGATACATTTGTCAAGAATCATAAGGTACAACATTTAATGATAGTCATAGGGTACAAATAAGCAATCAAATCATATTAGGAAACAGTCAATATAAATCGTAAAGATACCAGCAACAAAGTTACAGTCATAATTAGAAGGAGATGGGTGATGGGAACGATGAGAAGATTAATAGTAGTGCAGATTTAGTAAATAGTTTGACAGTGTTGAGGGAGTTATTTGTTTAGCAGTGTGATGACCTTCGGGGAAAAACTGTTCTTGTGTCTAGTTGTTCTGATGTGCAGTGCTCTATAGCGTCATTTTGAGGGTAGGAGTTGAAACAATTTATATTCAGGATGTGAGGGGTCTGTAAATATTTTCACAGCCCTCTTTTTGACTGTGCAATACACAGTTCCTCAATGGAAGGCAGGTTGGTAGTAATTGTTTTTTCTGCAGTTCTAATTATCCTCTGAAGTCTGTCTCTGTCTTGTTGGGTTGCAGAACCAAACTAGACAGTTATAGAGGTACAGATGACAGACTCAATAATTCCTCTGTAGAACTGTCTCAGCAGCTCCTTGGGCAGTTTGAGCTTACTGAGTTGGTGCAGAAAGAACTTTTTTGTTGTGCTTTTTTGATGACATTTTTGATGTTAGCTGTCCATTTTAGATCTTGCAATATGGTAGAACCTAGAAATTTGAAGGTCTCTACTGTTGATACTGTGTGTCTACTATTGCAAGAGGTGGAAGTATGGAAGGGTTTCTCCTAAAGTCTACCACCATTTCTATGGTTTTGGGTGTGTTCAGTTCCAGATTGTTTCGGTTGCACCATGAAACTAGTTGTTCAACCTCCTGTCTGTAATTTTTTGTTTGAATGTGAATACAATGCTTTGAAAAGATTCCTTGCCAATGTGTGCATTTGATAAAGAAGTCAGGAACAATATTTATTCTAAAGTAACTATCTGGATAGTTTTTAGTCCTTTCCTTTCTGCACAGTATATTAATTCTGCATGTTCATCAGCTATAGTCAGTGGCAGGCTGGAGTTGGCTTGTATGGGCTCGTGATTGAATTTTTAGCAAATGAGTTGGTTGAAAGCAGAACTAAAAAAGTGATTGCCTAGAGTATCAATCAGTTGTTCTGTAGATAGCAACAGGGTGGTGGCAATGAAACCAGCAGAAACAGTTCTTAATATTTATCAACAGACCACTGGCTATAGACCATGGGTCTTCTGTGTCCTGAATCTTATTTCTTTTTAGTACTCATATTCTCTAGTTTTTTTATCAAGTAGCACTGAACAACTTTAGTCGGTGGCCTTTTCATGAACTCTGTGAAATTGTGACTTTTCTTTGAACTCTTTGGTTTCTTGTTGCTCACTTAAAATTTATGTGCCATTTATCATTCCAAGATTTACAAATATAGTTGAGGAGGGGCGAAAAGCTGCGTGCTATCATTCATATTAAGTACTGTTTTTATATATTTCAGCTTCCATATCATATAACCAATAGGGAAAGATTAGTTAGAAAGTTCTAATTCTTCTGAGGGATTGCAATAATACTGTACTGTAAACATGAAAGGATGCTGTAGAGGTTTAAGATCATCAAAACTGTGAGATTACATTACAGCATCTATAATTTGTCTCTGTCACTATCCATTTTGCAATAGTTTTTCTTCAAGCTTAGGTGTGAAATATTGTTATTCTATAAGCTATCAAGTTCCCAGTTATATCAAACTTTTCATTGCAAAGCCTATTACCAAGCATACGATAGAACAAAATATGTCATAAATGGGATGAATGTAGTACAAGAATACTGAATAGAAATCTCATGTCTTTCAACCATATCTAGACACACAGCTTGAAAAATGGCACTGATAAATATATAAACAAATCAGAAGGCAAGAATGTTTGGTAAAGTTTCTATATCAACAATGTGCAAGAATCATTTGTGAAGAAAAACTTACAGAAATAAAGACTATAGTCTTACATGCACAAACCAGCTTCAAACCTAATATCTCTCAGGTATTCTGATCCAAAACTTTTCTGCAATATGAAAAAAGCTTAATTTAGTAGTACGGTACAATAATTGAGAATAGAAGTTCCTATATTCAAGCCTAACATTTTAGTGTAAACAAATGACAAATTTGCTGCAAGTGACTTTGACAATATTGAGTACTGTTTTTATATATTTCAGCTTCCATATCATATAACCAATAGGGAAAGATTAGTTAGAAAGTTCTAATTCTTCTGAGGGATTGCAATAATACTGTACTGTAAACATGAAAGGATGCTGTAGAGGTTTAAGATCATCAAAACTGTGAGATTACATTACAGCATCTATAATTTGTCTCTGTCACTATCCATTTTGCAATAGTTTTTCTTCAAGCTTAGGTGTGAAATATTGTTATTCTATAAGCTATCAAGTTCCCAGTTATATCAAACTTTTCATTGCAAAGCCTATTACCAAGCATACGATAGAACAAAATATGTCATAAATGGGATGAATGTAGTACAAGAATACTGAATAGAAATCTCATGTCTTTCAACCATATCTAGACACACAGCTTGAAAAATGGCACTGATAAATATATAAACAAATCAGAAGGCAAGAATGTTTGGTAAAGTTTCTATATCAACAATGTGCAAGAATCATTTGTGAAGAAAAACTTACAGAAATAAAGACTATAGTCTTACATGCACAAACCAGCTTCAAACCTAATATCTCTCAGGTATTCTGATCCAAAACTTTTCTGCAATATGAAAAAAGCTTAATTTAGTAGTACGGTACAATAATTGAGAATAGAAGTTCCTATATTCAAGCCTAACATTTTAGTGTAAACAAATGACAAATTTGCTGCAAGTGACTTTGACAATATTGAGTAATTAACCAATAATCTAATACAGTATAAGGAAATATCCTATGTTTTTTAGTAATGGAAGAGCAACTGAGACCAATATTTAGATGAGTGAATTTAGAATGTTTCTGTTGAAGATTGAAAACAAAAAGATCAGATATAGAATGAATAGTAGGTATATGGCTGGATTTTTGTTGATTTAAACTTCTTGTCTTGTTTGATGATCTATGTTCCACCATGAGTAAATTGTTTTTCTCACCAAGCAACTGTCTGTGAGACCTGAAACAGGATGTGTTCCACTTTTAACCTTGGATGATGTTGCACTTCCCCATTCCAGAATGCTGTGCAATCTGGGGATTTTTCATACTGTGCAACTCCTTCTCAATGCACATGGCAGTTAGCTAGCACCCTTTCCTAGATTAGGAGGCCCTTCAGACAGTCACGTCCCTACTGAAATGCAGTCTACATGGAGCTGCTCTTAAGACCACTTAGAAACTTCAAATGATCTAGAATACAATAGCAGAGGTAGTGATGGGTATGCCTCCATTTACTCATGTGACACCTCTGCTTTGTTTAGTTTCAGTGATTACCAGTCTGCTTCTGGGTACAATTCAAGATGTGTTCAGGATCTATCAAGTCCAATACACAAGGCCTAGTTATCTGATAGACTACCTATTTCCTGTGCTATCAACAAGAAAGTGTAGCTTGATAGGATTGGTCTTCTGGAATAAGGTTCCCTGGAGTCCATGTGATTTCTTCCTAATGGCATTCCAGAAAGCCTTAAAGATCTCACTGTTCTCACAAACCTTGGGTTGGAGGTGAAGGGCCCTCTGCTGGATTTTTTAGAGGTGTGGCTGTTTTAGCTAGACTTGTCATCAGTTCTTATTTCTATTACCATTTTTGTCACTTTGGGATCAGATGGTGCCTCAATTGAATAATCTAAATTACATTAACAGTTTCATCAATTAAGCAATATTGCTATCTCTAAGATCTGATTATACCTTGAGATCTTGGGGACAGATGAATTCATTAGGTGGCTTCCTTATTATTAACAACAACAACAACAATAAAAAAAATTGGTTGATACCTAGGACGTTGGCAGCAACCTGTATCAACCATTAGCATCAGTTAATGGCATTTGTGATGCATTTTTGAATGTTCAGTTGACTGAGTTTCATATTTAATAAATAAAATAAATTATAATTATAATTATAATATTTTTATAATAATTATAGTATATTATTTGTTACTCTATTATTCTCATTTCCTATTTTAGGTCTACTTTTAGACTTTCCAATTTTTTGTTAATAATTGTTATACAATAGTCTAAATAAACTATTTTATTTTCTATTTTACTGGAGCAGGGTGGGTGGGAGAGTGCCAATAAAATTTATTGTATTTTGAAAACACAATAAATTGTATGACATTCATTTTGTCTAGCTTTTTGTCATTAATTAACTTGTGCCTGTGTGTTTCTAATTGCAATTTTGTATTTTGGTTGCTTCTAACTATCCTAGTTAAGTCAGTAGAAAAACATAATGTAAATATTTTCTCCAAATCTGTATAAACGAAAGCATTTTTTTCAATAAAAACGTGTTTGCAAACATATTTAAGCCTTATATGATCTCAGCAGTAATATGATTCATTTAAAATAAAAGTAATAATTATGTAATATCCACTTTAAAAAAAAATTTTTTAGTAATTGCTGATAGAATAGATCTATAATTTAACACATTTTTAATAAAATGAAGATTTGAAGGTTTTATTTCTTCCTTAGAAGGGTGTCTTTCTGCAAATCTACAAATTAGCCAGTAGAGGGTAGAATAGTATAGCAGCATAAATACAATCATGAAACAACATGGGAAACCTGCAACTTTTTCCGTTACAGATGCATAAAAATAATCTGAGCTTTTAAACACAGCTAGACTGTTGTATACTTTCTTGTCCTTGTCAGGTTTTATCAGCTGCTTTCTAAAGTCCAATGACACAGCTGTCAGGTTTCTTAGCTGAACTGTGTGATGTCTGCAAGGAAGGGGGAAAAGATGACCTGAAGAAAATAGCAGTCATTGACTGGAATGTCTTTCTATGGTTGCATATATCGAAGCTGCATATTTTGCATCTCTACTGATCAAAGAATCTGGAATATTATGTGAGTTATGAATGCTCACTTGGTAGAAGAAATACAGCCATTTTAGAAGAAAGCTTAAAGATGAAATGGGTTTGTGGCAGACTATAATGTAAGACGCGGTGGCTCAGGGGCTAGGACGTTGCGCTTGTTGATCAAAAAGTCGGCAGTTCAGCGGTTTGAATCCCTAGTGCTGCCGTGTAACAGGGTGAGTTCCCATTACTTGTCCCAGCTTCTGCCAACCTAGCAGTTTCGAAAGCACATAAAAATGCAAGTAGAAAGGATAGGGACCATCTTTGGTGGGAATGTAACAGTGTTCCGTGAGCCTTTGGTGTTGAGTCATGCCGGCCACATGACCACGGAGATGTCTTCAGACAGTGCTGGCTCTTTGGCTTTGAAACGGAGATGAGCACCGCCCCCTAGAGTCGGCAATGACTAGCACGTATGTGCGAGGGGAACCTTTAACTTTACCTTTATAATGTAAGAAAAATAAGTTTAATGCAATTCAATGAAGCTGTAATGAAGTAATGCTTACTAAATCTGTCCCTCAATTAAAGTCCACAGTCCAAGCATATACACTGGTTGACTTAAAAATAAATCAAGGGAATTCAGAAGAATTTACTCCAAAGTGTAAAACTAGAACTGCGGCTTTAAAAGCAAATGACTATGGTAGAATAATTAAATAAACATTTAAAGGATGATATATGGTGGTGTGATTAAGATCAGGGAGAGTCAGGTTAATTCAAATCAATTGTCAATCATGGAAACTTATGATTTCAGTGCAGTTAAATGGCAATTTAACTTATATAATGTATTAATTTGATAGAATTAATGTTGAGGTAGTAAATTGACAAAAAGAATGCTAAGTATACTAGATGATGGAGGAAAAAATTTATATATATAAAAGCGAAAACCACTGATGCATTAATCATGAAATCTCCAGAACTGTAAAGCCTACAAACTTGAAATTTGCCACATATGTTCCTCTTGGCTTCTAGCTCACTAAAAAAGGATTTTTCGAAATGACCATCAGAGCATTAGTATTTCCTATATTATTATAATATGTTCTGATGCTAATTAGTTAGATGTTCTACTCCCCCTCCCAACTTGAAAATAACTCTGGGGAGAATGGGATAGTATAAGACAGGCTTCTGTGGGGCAAACCTCATGGAGAGAAGGGGCTAGAAAGCCTGAGGGAGAGGAGAGAAGAGGAGAGGAGACGTTTCTGTGGGGCAAGGCTGAGGGAAAGAAGGGGAGAGGAGAGGCTTCTGTGGGGCCAGCCTGAGGGAGAGAAGGGGAGAGGAGAGGATCTATAGGGCTAGCCTGAGGGAGAGAAGAGGAGAGGATCTATGGGGCCAGCCTGAAGGACAGAAGGGGAGAGGAGAGGATCTATAGGGCTAGCCTGAGGGAGAGAAGAGGAGAGGAGAGGATCTATGGGACCAGCCTGAAGGACAGAAGGGGAGAGGAGAGGATCTATGGGGCCAGCCTGAGGAAGAAAAGGGGATAGGATAGGGGAAGCTTCTGTGGGCAAGGCTGGGGGAGAGAAGGGGAGATGAGAAGCCAACCCATTACTACTCATTAATTTGCAAGCTTTAAGTTTCAGTTTATAAAGCCCCATCACATGGTTTCATAGCGAAGCACGGGTATCCAGCTAGTGAGACATACATCAGAAAATATAATATTACATATCTATTTAACCCATTATTTTGAGTATTCTTTTCTGTATCCTTATACCTGCAGAAAGAGGAAGCCAAAATAAGACGAGGAGTGATCTCTCTCACATACATTCACATATTGCCTCCCATGAAACAATCAAATTTGAAATTGAAACACACCGTAATGATTTTTTACCCTAGCCTAATGACGGGTGTGTGTGTGTGTGTGTGTGTGGAAATAAACTGATTAAGGAAATATGATGGCTGGTGGTACAATCCTTTCCCATTGGAACATCTTAATGGGAACTGTAGACCAAATTATCTAAAGGACACTACTAGTCACTAGGAACCTTCAAACCACCACACACAAAAACTGAAAATTCTACTATAAGAAATTAAATTAAGTTTAGTAGCACCACCATCTGAACTGCACTGCTTCAGGTATAGACCTCATTAAAGAGATAATTAAAGGACAGAAAAGGTAGAGTTCAGTCTTTTAAGTATTTTCTATTTGCAGGACTGGAAAAGAGACTACAGCAAATTTCTATGGTGCTCAAAGCTCCAAGTTACACATTGTCATGGTACTTAACCCAGTGGTGTACCTAGCTTATTTGACACACTGTACACACTACTTTCTCCATGACTGCTGTACCTCTATACGAAGTGTGAAATAGCTAATCAGCATGCTGATAGCAATACTTATTGCTGACTGACAACAATACTTATTGCTGACACTTATTGCTGATTGGATAATTCCTGATCATCCCCTAGTTGCCATACAAGGCTATTCTCTGACCTGTACCCGGGATAGAAACCAGTTCACCCTTGCTGCATCAATGCCTCTGTCTAAAGCTCCAGTGCAAACTCTTTCAATGTTTGCTATGTTGCCAAGTACAGGCTATCCAAAATATAGAACTCTATCCTATTTAACCTTTTTTTTAAATAGCCACCCATTTCAGTACTCTACATAGAATAGAATAGAATAGAATAGAATAGAATAGAATAGAATAGAATAGAATAGAATAGAATAGAATAGAATAGAATACCAGAATTGGAAGGGACTTTGGAGGTTTTCGAGTCCAACCCCCTGCTTAGGCAGGAAAGACTACACAACTTCAGACAATTGGATATTCAATCTCTTCTTAAAAACTTCCAATGTTGGAGCATTCACAACCTCTGGAGGCAAGTTGTTCCACTGATTAATTGTTCTAACTGTCAGGAAATTTCTCCTTAATTCTAAGTTGCTTCTCTCCTTGATTAATTTCCACCCATTGCTTCTTGTCCTACCCTCAGATGCTTTGGAGAATAGCTTGACACCCTCTTCTTTGTGGCAGCCCCTGAGATATTGGAACACTGCTATCATGTCTCCCCTAGTTTCTTCTTTTCAACAGATTAAACATACCCAGTTCCAGCAACCATTCTTCATTTGTTTTAGCCTCTAGTCCCCTAATCATCTTTGTTGTTCTTCTCTGCACTATTTCTAGAGTCTCAGCATCTTTTGTACATTGTGGGGACCAAAACTGGATGCCGTATTCCAAGTGTGGCCTTACTAAGGCATTATAAAGTGGTATTAACACTTCACATGATCTTGATTCTATCCCTCTGTTTATGCAGCCCAGAACTGTGTTGGCTTTTCTGGCAGCTGCAGCACACTGCTGGTTCATATTTAAATGATTGTCCACTAGGGCTCCAAAATCCCTCTCACAGTTATTACTATTAAGCAAGGTACCACATATACTGTATCTGTGCATTTTGTTTTTCTTGTCTAAATGTAGAACCTTACTTTTTTCACCATTGAATTTCATTTTGTTAGATGCCGCCCAAAGTTGAAGTCTGTCAAGATCCTTCTGTATCTTAAGTCTATCTTCTGGAGTGTTGGCTATTCCTGATAGCTTGGTATTGTCTGCAAATTTGATGAGTTCCCCACCTATCCCCTCGTCCAAATCATTGATGAAGATGTTGAAGAGTATTGAGCCTAAAACAGAACCTTCAGGTACTCCACTGCATACTTCCCTCCGTGCAGATTCCATTGAGGACTACCCATTGAGTGTGGTTGGTCAGCCAATTAAGCAAAAGCAATAATGTCTATGACAGGGATAGCAGATTCTAAATTTGATAAATAAAATAGATTAACATTTTGCTGAATGCAAAATGTATTATACATGTTGTAATAGAACTTTTGCATTCGCCTAGCATTTTAAAATCTCTGTGAACAGTATTTTCTCAGTTTATACTGTGTGCCAAGCCAAAGGTTTGGGGTAATCAATCGAAGAATTTTCTATGAATTATCAGTGACCTTATTCATTTAATGGGTCATAAACATTTTAGAATATTGGTATCAAATAAAGTAAGAACTTGATTAAATTCTACTCCAGGTTTTTGTTTTGTTTTTTTGTTAACACAAGATTGCTTATATACTTAATCCTCCTACCTCCTATTTTGTGCTACATTGAGAATTTTGCATAATATTGGAGAAATAATTCTCCAACTATTGGAGAAATAATTCTCCAATATGCTCAGAAGTTTGCAACTTTCTAAACTGAAGAACGGGTGGCTAAGAAACTTTAGCTGGCTTTACCCATTGAAGGATGTGCCTTTGTAAAAGACATGGTTCAGGATTTCTGCAAGTGCCTCTGTAGCTTTTGACCTTACCGCTCCAGTGAGGATATCTCAGCTAATTCAGGGTCTCTCTTGTTGTACATCAGGCTCTCCCTCTTATCGATTATGGTGTCAGGATGTTCCATAAAATCCAGTGCTAGTGGGCCCAAATGAGTGAATGCCGTGGGGATGTCACTGCTACCAACGTAAGCAGGTACAAAGAACCAGCAACCCTTTCTATGGAGGCAACATTGAGTATCATTTCAGGTTGTCAATTTATTATCTTTATCATCCAAAAATGGACCAGAACAACAAGATAAAATCTCTACCTATAGGTATAGATTTGTATGTATATATCATTCTTCCAAAAGAAGGTAATACATGTAACTCAGTTGAACTGTGGAGTCCTTGGTGTCCTCTGACCTTGGTTATTTGTTGTCTAAAATGATGCCACTTAATAGACTCCTTACTTGTTCTTTTTGCAGTAATGGGAAGAAAAGTCCCATTGCTTTCCTACTATATAGTCTGAAATCAAGAATTAACAGAAATTGATTCCTTGAAAACTTAAGCTTATCACATTTATGCAGCTTCCTTCTAGAATTCATTTTAAATAATTGTAGAAAAATAATTATTGGCAAATGTGTTGAAGGGAATTAATCTATTTTTGGGGCATGGACCCCTCTATAGAAGCATAATTGACTGGCCACAGTGTGCCATGATTAGTTGCTCATCAACTAATTCATTCTTGAATATTGTATTCAGCATGTAAGCCAAGGTTGGACAATACTAACCACTAATGCCTTATGTTTAGAAATGAATTATATTTGGAAATGGGAATTACAACTTTCCCAGAATATCATTATTCCTAATTGAGGAGCATTAGTAGAATGTGTATCCAAAGAACTTGGGTTTTGATTCTTTTAAGAAGCTTACAAGAATGTGTTCTAGTGGTGATATATTTTGAAAACTATTTCCTAAAGCTTTTTCTTTCTAGCAGCTGCCTTGAATTTACGGAGTCATTCCTTAGTCTTTTTTCTTGTTTGATAATCTGAAAGAGAGATAATCTACAGCAACCTGAAAAAGATATTTCAGGTAATAATTTAATAAATCAAATAACAAGCAAGCAAAAATATTACAGATAACTATATCAATTAGATAAATGGATAAAGTCTAACATAAATGGATGTTACAATTGAAAAGTATGCACAGGATCTTTACCCAGTTAATAATTGATTCATCTAATTAGATGGCTTAGCCAAGATAAAATAGAGGATTGTAGAATTGTAGAAATGCAGTGACAAGGATAGAATTTAGAACCAAGAAACAAAATTTCTCTAAAGATTCAGTTTTCTGTGCTGTTGCTCTTACATCTTTTTTTCAGGGTCTGGTGGACCTGCCTTCTCATTCCTGAATAACCAAATTTCAAGGCCAGGTGGCATTTCTGATTGGTCGAGACCTCCATTCATTATGTTAATCATGGCTATGGCTAGCTAGTTTCTTTCAAACCATATAGAACCTAAGTCTGAATGATTCTAAAAGATTTCTAAATCTTCGTCTCTTAGATCTTCTTCTTTCCTACTTGATTTCTACTGGTATGTCCATAAACTTTTTCCTCTACTAGTGGGTCTGATAAACAGTTTATATAAACTTTCTGGTTAAATTAGTTTATCTGTCAATACCTTCTTATTCACTGATAGAGTAAAACTAAGGCCTGTATGCTTTTATGCATGCCTAAAGTTGAATAGCACCTCTGAGCAATGTACTATGCATTACAACTAAGAACAGTTCATGAGTTGCTAGTATGCTCTATCCTCTGTATTTTTTCTCAGCTTTGCCTTCTTTTGTGAATGATATCCTTTGGCATTCATTGCTCCTATCTACCACCCCAATCAACTTCTAAAAAGCCACACGCAACAGAATATCCCAAAGCACACACTCTTCTAGAGAGAAGTTTTCTGAAGATGGGCTTCAGCATGAGTCTGAATCTTGGAAGGCTAAACCTCTGGTTCTGGGGACCAACCCAGATTGGGTCCTGCAACATTATCCTGGGTCACATATATTTGCCTTCATTCTCTCTTATCTAAAATGATTGTCCATCTCTCCTGCAAGGGCAACATTCATGGCATGTCACTGACCCATCTTTTATCCCAAAACAAAATACACCTAAAATCAAAATTATGATTTTTTAAATTAATTACTTCACAAATTACTATATTTTTTTATTTTTTTATTTTTGTCACAACATTATATACAAGCACATATAATGAAAGAAAAACAATAGGACAGGAACGGTAGGCACTTTTGTGCACTTATGCATGCCCCTTATAGTCTTCTTAGGAATGGGGTGAGGTCAATGGTAGACAATTTTTGGTTAAAAATTTTGGGAGTTTGAGAAGAGACCACAGAGTTAGGTAGTATGTTCCAAGCGTTGACAACTCTGTTACAAAAGTCATATTTTCTGCAATCAAGATTGAAGTGGTTAACCTTAAGTTTGAATCTATTGTTTTGCTCTTGTGTTATTGTGATTGAAGCTGAAGTAATCTTTAACAGGAAGGATATTGCAATAGATGATTTTGTGTGTTAAACACAAGTCATGTTGGAGTCGGCGGAGTTCTAAGTTTTCTAATCCCAGGATTTCAAGTCTGGTGGTATAACGTATTTTGTTGTTATAGACGAGCGGAGAACTCTTCTTGTAAAATATTTCATTATCTTTTTGGTAGCTTGTTGACTGAAAATGTTAAAAACCGTAAGAACTCCAATCAGCTAGAACTACAATGTTCCAATTTTCTCCAAATTCTGCTTTCAACCATTGTTGTGATTTTTAACATGTATGAAATCAGCACTACTGCTTTATCTGCAGTCATATGGTGAGACAGCCTTTTGAGATAGGTTTGCAGAACAGTAGAGAGACTCAGTATACCATATGTGAGTGACTGCTCTATAGTACAGGTGTCAAACTCGATCGCGTCACGTGATGTATCCTGACATAGTGCAATGTTTTTTGCCTTTGCAGAGCTGTGGTGGGCTTGGTCCACACATGATGCATCCAGCCTGCGGGCTGCCAGTTTAACAAGCCTGCTGTATAGATTTAGTGAAGTCATTAATAACAGAATGTTTCTTGCTAATATCATCTTTCTATTTTATCAGTAAAAGACCAGCATAGCACCTATTTCTTTTGAGTGTTTTGAGTATAAGAAATTTCTGGGCTTGTCTACTAGGTACCATACCATAAAATCAGGAGAAGCACAATTCTCAGTCAGTTTAGATTTAATGAGTTCTATTTATTTTAGATGTAGCTTTACCTTTTACTTAAGATGGATGTGGATACTTTCTCAGCTTTCTTTGAATTCTTTTTTTGCACCAATTATTCAGCTCTGGGTTGTAATATCATTTTATGATATGCGATGGCATGAATCTCATTTTCTGCTATTATTGCCTCCAATATGTTGGAGGAAAGGGCATTTATGAGAGATACAACCAGACAAGACAGACACTTCAGAGGATAATTAGAACTGCAGAAAAAACAATTGCTACCAACCTGCCTTCCATTGAGGACCTGTATACTGCACAAATAAAAAAGTGGGCTGTGAAAATATTTACAGTCCCCTCACATCCTGGATATAAACTCTTTCAACTCCTACCCTTAAAACAACGTTATAGAGCAGTTTTTTCCCGAACGCCATCACTCTGCTAAACAAATAATTCCCTCAACACTATCAAGCTATTTACTAAATCTGCACTACTGTTAATCTTCTCATCGTTCCCATCACCCATCTCCTTCCACTTATGACTGTATGACTGTAACTTTGTTGCTTGTATCATTACGATTTATATTGATATTGATTGTTTCCTGATTGCTTATTTGTAGCCTATGACTATCATTAAGTGTTGTAAGTGTTGTTCCTTGATGAAGGTATCTTTTCTTTTATGTACACTGAGAGCATATGCACAAAGACAAATTCCTTGTGTGTCCAATCACACTTGGCCAATAAAAAATGCTATGCTATGCTATGCTATTCTATTCTATGCTATTCTATTCTATTCTATTCTATTCTATTCTATTCTATTCTATTCTATTCTATTCTATTCTAATTTGCTTTAAAGAGTGCTTATGATTAAATTTTAAGGGAGGAAGAAGTTGCTATTTCAGTTCTGCAGTCAATAATAGCTTAAATGCATTTTAGGTTCTATGCAAGCGCTCCATTTTATATGCTCCTTCCCCAATTTATAATTTTGCAATGACAATTAAAGGACGAAAGTTAGAAAAGAAACAGAAAATAGTTTAAAAATATTTTTCACAAATATTACTAAAAGATTTATATAAATCTATATCTTGGAATATATTAAAATTGTAATATATTCTGTGGATATAAAATGTAAAATTTTCTGCTGATTTAGATAAATTGACATTTAAACTGGATTATTATGCAATAATTAAGAGCTATAACAGATGTAGCTTAAATTCTAATTTTATCTATTTGTCCTGTTTTTTTAAGAAACTAGTTACTACTAAATGTTCTCTTATAGACTGCATTTTTCTGTTTTTGTTAAATAAAAAGTACTTGTACAACTCTTTGGAAGTCCTATTCCTTCCATTGAAAGTGTTATAATCAAATATTTTTTCAAAATGGTATAATTGTTCTTGTCTGGTAATACAACTTAAACTTTGATGCTACCAGTCTATTTCATTCTTTCTAATCTTGTAGCATTTTGAACTTCACTTTTTGTATTTTATTAGACTAAATAAAATTAGTTGTTTGTTTCTGTCTTTCTTCAATTCTCATTTAGGTTATTTAGAAAAAAAGTAAAGCCTTGCAGAGATATGATGACTCACACCTGACTCATCACAAGATCCTTATTTGACACACCCACACCGGACCCATCACAAGACTTACTGACCACACGAAGCCCCTATAAACAGAAGATCACTGACATTGACATCCCCCCAATTCTGCTGAAGATATTACCTGGCCTGGTAATGAAATGTTTGGAAACCAACCTACCAGATTGGAGAACGAACCTTCACCCTCAGATATCATGTTACTACTGATATTGTTCTTAAGCAGGATAGTTTCAATTTGTTATTCCATAATGAAACACTTGCCATAGTAATATGTACACATGTACAAACACAAACACACACACATGCAGACAAACAGACATTCATACATACAGATCCATGTTGTCACTTAGGTTTTGCTTTATCCATTTTTCTGAAAATGGAATATATACAGTGGTGTCTCCATTATCAGTTCTAAAACTTTGGGTTAATAATAGAAAATACAGCATCATTTGAATATACTCTAATTTTAAATTAGGCTCTTGATTTGATATTGTTAACGTACTGGGAAAGTAAAAAAGAGATTTTAGCAAACATGGATTCTTCACTATTTTCTCTGACAATATAATTATTGGCAGAATGTTTTGAACAATATATTCTGTATTTTTTTTTCTCTCCAGCTCATCTTTTTCTGTATTCCTTTTCCTTTATACAATCTGGCTTTGAAGTAGGTCAAATAAAGTCTCCTAGTTCCCTGAAAATTACTTCTGATGAGAACTTGATATTTATGTGGCCTAAGAAATTTGCAATTATCAAATCATATCTCTGTAAGAACTGGCGAAATGAAGCCATTCTAAAGTTTAAAATGGATTTTTGCCTAGAACTTAATATTCTTGACATTCCTTTATAATTACACATTGTGCACTGTAAGGCCCACTCTTCCTTTATACCTCCCATGCAAACAAGCGAATCATTCAAAAAGATGAATACAAATACTTAATACTTATTCATACATGCTAAGATTTTGACAGCATTTACAAAATCCAAACATATTATATAATATTCATTTTGGTGTGAAATGCTCTCAAATCTTTTTTTTACTGATTATTTGTTCTCCCATTTTAGTGTAAGGTAACATTACTTATCCTACTTTAGGTTGTTGCATATCTGGCCGATTTAATATACACTGCTACTTATAGCTCCAAAACCTGGACTCTGAAAAAGACAAAGAGGGGAATACTGGATGCCTTTGAACTGTGATATTAGAGGTGACTATTATGCATCCCATTGACTGCAAAAATAACAAACAAATAAGTCCTAGACTGAATCTCACCAAAAATATTATTTGAAGCCAGGATCATCAAACTGTTTTATTTTATTTTATTTTTACCCACACTAAGTTATTGAGTCCTTCTCTATGCCCAATATATTAAACAATCCATAGATAGTATAAAATAGATCAACCCTATTTCTGTAGTTTATCATGTAAATTCAATTTTGTTCAGTTTCCTGTTTTCCATCTTAAAGTTGGTTTTGTCCTGTTTGTGGAGCAATTTGCAATTTGCACAGAAATATATACTGTGGTTTTGGTACACTTTCTCTTGAACTAATCTTTTAATATATTCTTTCTAGTATGTGCACTTTATATTATAATATTTATTATAATATGTTTTTGTAGCATTTCCCCCCCCCAACTGTATACCTTTAATTTTTTAGGTGCAAACAGTATTATAAAATTTGAAAATGCTTTGATTTCTGGGTAGCTTTTGTAATAAAAATTAAGTTTAGATTAAAATGTGAATTAAATGAACTTCACTCCAACCTCTTTTGAAAATAATAAGTTTAAATATAACAGCAAAGAGAAAAAGGGAATTAGAAGAGTCAGAGGTAGCCTCCCAGGTTCCTGTCAGATTACTGAAGATGACATCTAAGTAGTTATTAAGTGAAAAATCATATGACAGCAACTGTGCTTTCTTTTTCCATACTCCACCATCATTCCCGCATTGGGATAGTTGGCTCTAAACTAACACAACTTATCAATTTCATACCTTCAGCTTTTCTTTGCCTCCAAACCACACTGGTGTTCATCCCAGTTGTGGAATAAATAGCAAGAAGAGGATTAAGAGTTGTGGTGGTACAGTGGTTAGAATGCAGTACTGCAGGCCTAACTCACTGCTCATTCCAGGAGTTCAATTCTGAGCAGCTCAAGTTTGACTCAGCCTTCTATCCTTCCGAGATTGGTAAAATGAGGACCCAGATTGTTGGAGGCAATATGCTGACTCTGTAAACCACTTAGAGAGGGCTGTAAAGCACTGTGAAGTGGTATCTAAGTCTAAGTGCTATTGTTACTATTGTTTTAATTTCCTTTCTTTGAAGAGAAAAGGATTACAAGAGAATAAAAGACTAAATAAAAAAAATACGGTGATTAGCAACACCAAGCATGCTACACAAACAGCTGGTGGATTCCCCATTAAGGGACTGTTTACTCCTTTGTAATTCTTTCATTTCCAATCTGTCCATTTTGCCTAGAGGAAAAGGGGAAAAAAAAACTACAGAAAAAGCACAGGATAGCAGTGCAGTCAAGCACTGACTGCAAAGATGCAAAGTCAAACATGACTGACATCGCATCAAAAGTCCTAAATATGGGCATTGGTTTTAAAGTTATTTTTTCAGCACTGTTGTAACTTCAAATAATTGTTGAACAAGATCAGCAAGCAAAGTCTACCTCTATGCCCAGCTGTACAAAATTGATACAGTTGGATAATACTAGAAATTATTCTCCTTTAAAAAGTTAAATCAGCTTAACTTTTATTACTTGCTAATTTTAAAAAAAACTTTATTCCTGTCAAGGATTTTGTTATTTAGTCTTCTGACTGACATTTCATTTGTTTTAACAACATACTTAGAGATATCTAAAACTCAAAGCAATTTATATAGCAATGCTTTTGTCAAATGTTCCCTATAATGAACACTCTATGAGAAAAATTGGGATGAAAAATAGATCCAAAGTAATCTACTGAGACAATATCACTAAATTTATACAGTTATCTTAATAGGGTAACTTCTGGCTGACTGATACCTGACTGTAAAGGTTTACAGTTGTTTGTAAAGTTTCAAATGAGTCAAATAGTATAAAAACATTGATATTTTAACTATATGCTAAATATAAATTTGCCCTAAAATATCAGCTCTGGCTCCCTTATTTGAAGACAGATTTAAATTGGTTGACATCTAACATTTCGGTCAACTAGTGGTTAAATTATTTCTCCTGCTCATATCCAACTAAATTTAGCTTCAGCAACACTATGTCTTCAATGGAACAGGAGTAGTGTTGATGTGCTCATCTCCTTACTAATTATTCATAAACTTTTTAAGACAGTTGATATTTAGAATTTGAAGTTGGTTCTTCAGCAGTTTGGATTTATAATTTATTGTAATATTTAACTACATGGTATTTATTGCGTTTAGGGCTTTGTCACTGAGTTCATACTTATGACTAGTTTTACATATACAGTAATAGAGAATATGGTTATTGATTACAAATGCAGTGAAAGGGTACAATTGCTTGCTCCTCAGAGAACAAAATTTTATAGTAAAATAGAAATAATGTATTTGTGCCAAAGATCAACTAAAATGTGAGTGTCAAGGTAATGGCCATATTTTCTGCATAAATAGAATGTTAGATAAATATTTATTAGAAATAATACCTTGGAAATATTAAACATAATAATTTTTCTGGTTCCTAAAGAGATTATATTACCAAGAATATATATTTATTCAAGCATTTGTGCATCAGAGTTGACTAAATGTCAACTCTGGCATTCCCTGAAGGAGAGGAAATGGAGTTTTATTTTTCTGCAGTAGACCAATGATTCTGAACCTTTATTGTTTCAGTGAATAAGAATGCAAAAAATTAAGTCCAAAAGTTGCATGTGATTTGTCAGAGCCATTTTTGCAATCCCAGGATTCTCCTAAGTTGGAGAAGTCAAATTGTCATCCCTTTTTGTGGTGGAGGTGTGTGGTGTATGGGGGAAGTTTTTAAAGAGCAAACTAGGTATTTTATTGTTTTTAAAGACTAAGCGACATATGTTAACCCAATCACCCCAATTTTAAAATGTATTTTTACACAGATTTAAAAACAGTTCAACTCCCACTGGATCTTTATAAAAGTTAAAACAATAAAATAAAAGAGTAAAGAGAAACATCCAGCGAGGAAGGGAACTATGACAAACAGAACCAAATTTTATGGGAGCTCACAATCATCCTACTGCAAGTCTTGGGAGGATAATCAAGTTTTCAGTGCCTTATGGAATAACTGTAAGGTGGGAGGCAACAAAGTTTTCAAACTCCATTGCGACTTTTCAATAATTTCTTTAAATTCCATGTTCATTTAGTTGACCTATGTCTTCCATTTAGTTGGGTATTATTCAAGGGTGAAATCTAAAAATTTTCCCAACCGATTCTGTGAGTTGTGGCTTAATTGGTGGGCATGGCTTGGTGTCAGGTGACCGGGTGGGCTTGGCCAATAACAATAAATAATAAAAATAATAAAGTACACAAAACAATAAGAGGTACCAAAAACCAACTTTCACACTTTACGCAACACAACACAACACAACACAACACAACTGACTCACACACAATGTAAAAGCAGCTGTACTTCACCGAAATGGCCCCTGCAACAAGCAGGAACCTCACACAGCCACAAAAAGCTCAAAAACCAACTTTCACACTTTACACACACACAACACAACTGATTCACACACACACACAAAATGCCACATACAGGTTTGTGAGATTTTGTGTGTTTGTGTAGTTAGAGTGAAACACTATAAAAACACACCAAATCTCAGAAAACTGCACAAATATTTTATTTTATTATTTTATTTAATTTATATTTTTTAGATAAAAGCAGCTAAATTTAAAACTTCCTTAACTTTAAATCGCTGTCTAAAAAAACTCCTTAAAAAAACCCCAATTAACTATTTTTTAAAGCTCCTGCCCCAGTTACTTACCCAATTGGAGGCAGGCAGATTCAGTTGCTAGCTGATACAATTGATTATAGCAGCCGAAGCAAGGCTTAGTGAGCCCAAAATAAGCAGCAATTACGCAAGTGGGGACCGGGCGATTGTGTGGGCATAGGCGGGGGCTGTTGTAAGAGGTTGTAAAAAAATGATTTTAAAAGCCTGTGATGATCAGGCAACTCAGCTGGGATCGCCAGAGGGAAAAAAGCTTTTAAAAGGCTCCTCTCATGATCCCAGCTGAAGTTGCCTGATCACCAGGACCTCTTAAAAGGATTTTTTAAACAACCTCTTTGGCTGAAGAGCTTGTAGAAAACATGCTTTTTAAAGGTTCTGGCAATCAGGCAACTCAGCTGGGATCGCCAGAGGAGCCTTTTAAAATCTTTTTTTTAACAACCTCTTCAGCCGAAAAAGCTGTTAAAAAAAAGGCTTTTAAAGGGTTCTGATGATCCCAGCTGAACCATTTGATCACCAAAGGCTTTTTTTTTTTTACTTTTAAAAGCATTTTTTCGGCTGAAGAAAAAATACTTTTAAAAGTAAAAAAACCAAAAACCTCTGATGATTGCACGGCTCAGCTGGGGCAGGAGGTAGAGCCAGGGATTTTTGCTATTGGTTTTCCGAACCACCAGCCACCATCGCTACTGGATTGGGTGATCTGGTCCGAACTAGGAGCATTTCAATCCTGGTGAGGCTCAGTATAGTAAATATAATACACTCCTATAGCCACATACTTTTGTAGGAATTAAGATATGTCATGATGTAGTATGGTTCCCACTGGGGTATTCTACTCAATGTTAAGATACATGTTGCTGGGCTGCTCTGCATTATCTTGGGGTAATGATAGTGTTTTTATTATAGAAAGTAAAAAAGAAAAGGCATGCTTGCTCTATCCTCACAAATCTTGTTATGATTTTTGGAAAGCCATAAAAATGTTTGTAATCACTTGGAAAACAACAAATTAGAATAGTATTACCAAATGTTGCTACACACATTGACTTAGCTTTCTTTTGTGTTATTCAGTCCTTGGATTACATTTTAGTTCTATATTTAATTGTTCATTGGACTGTAATTTGGGTAACTATATCATTGATATAGAATAATTGAAATAAACATGAAAATTGTACCTTCTTTTTGTATCAATTATACAAAAATTAAGAATTCTGCTTGTGAGGCAAAATACACAAGATTGATTGAACATCTTGATAGAGAGTTGAAATGTAATTCAGGTTATTTTCTAAATGCTTAAATTATCAAAGAATAGGCATTCTTTCAGACAAGTTTGCGACAATTCATTCTGTGAAATTAATTCAGGATACAATGACAGGATTTGACTGGAAAAAACATTTAAAATGGCCTCTAAAATGAAGCAGAAAAGAAAATGTTAATCTGTTTTTCTGGAATGATGGGATTGGTGATGACAAAGGCATAGGGGAAAAGGACCTAAACATGTTCTTATTACTGGCAAGGGTAATTAATAATAATGCCATTTCCTCCTGTGTTTACATCTGTAAACCATAACCATTTTGATATTTTAAACAAAAGCCAGATAATTTCTCTTTGTGCTGTACTATTTTCTTTCTAGATCTGTATATGTGGAAATACTAACAATGTGAATGCTGGAGAATCTTGCCCTTTCTGTTCCATCAGTGATCGTAATGGCTATTCTCTTCATGAATATGTAAATCCTATGAATAAAACAAAAATTAGCATTACAACTTTTCTTCCCGCCCTTTCTCTTCCTTGAACAAAAGCAATTACATTGAACTAAGATGTAAAAAGTAATGATTTAATCTTTTGGTTACACGAGTGATTTCCCAGGCTGCTATTTTGGAGGCAGTTAATTATCAAGCACATCAGGTGTTTAATGTAACTTTGTTGCTGGTAGTAATATTTTCTTAAATCTGGAAATTTATTTCTTAGATCTAGTTGAGAACCAAAATGGGGTTTTCTTTCCCATCTATCTTTTTTTGCTGGTGTGAAACCTCATTGGCTTTCATTTCACTAAGAACAGCTCAAAATGGGAGAAGGGACAGGAAAGAAAAAGGAAGAAAGATTGGCAAAATATATATTGATTGAAAAACCAAAAATGTACCTAAATGTAATTAATCCAAACATGGAAATCAGAAAAGAAAAGGAGCTAAGGAATTGGGATGTGGGTAGAGCATCAGCAACTAATGAATTTTATTAATGAAATAATCAGGGAGATCCGTGCACATTTGTATGACGCAATGCCAATGTGCCGTTTTCTGATCAGTAGTCCTGCTGCTTGTACCCATTAATTAGACTGATATAATTGCATTAAAAACAATGGTATTGGTGTTTTAGATTGAAATATTAAAGGGGGGACCCAGATTCCCATGCACTGTAAGTGAACCTGAACTGCTGTCAGGGTCTAGGAGGACAGAATGGCCAGTTGCACCTATTGTGTTACTGCTGTAGAAAGGAGCTTTCTGATTGGCCACTGTCTGTAGCATATAATACTCAGTGGTTATAAAAGACTTGTCTGGAGGAAAGCCTGTAGGTACTCTATTGTCTGGCAAAGTTAATATCACTGCATTCTTCTTTTCTTTCAGTCTCTGTCTCTCTCTCCCCCCTCCTCCCTCAGACAGCTGAGATGTAAACGCTGTAGGGTTCCCCCTCCTTCTCCTGCCTTTCAGATTTATTTATTTATTTGCAGGGGTGGTTTGGATATCATTTCCTTCTTTTGGTGACATACTAAAACAGAATACTAATTGAGAATCCCATCTTGAATAGAGGGAGAGAAAAAAATACCCATATTGATGCAAATAGAATGATGGCGATTTAACTCCCACCCCATTTTCTTTTTTTCCCCCCCAAAGCAACAACAATCATAATCAAAATGGTTGGGTGTCTGCCAAGAAATCAGTCACAGTTCTTAGAACAAAATGAAGAATTCTATAATCAAGGTAAACAAAGAGGCATCATGCCTGCTTGCTTTTTTGTGATTTCTATGCAAGCTCATGCTGCTCTCCTATATTGTAGGTTGTCTCGTGTATTTTAGAAAGTTTGTGAGTGACATAATTTCAAAGTACACAAACCATTTCCAATTGGGACATTATTAATCATTCCGTGAAATAATTTGGTGAACAAACTGCTATTAAAAAAAATGTCTTTTCTGTATTATAGACGGATCTAACAACGTAGTCTGGGCTCCGTGCCAAAGGCTGGTATTTCACAGCAGCGACCGCCTTACAGATGAGCTGTGGGAAGCAGGAGGGAGAATCTCTTAGGGTGCCACTACTATGGAGACACAGCTGGGATGAACAAGATTTCCTTCGTACGACAACAAGAGTGGGAGAAAAGTGTCTGGTTCAAGAGCTGCCCAAGCAGGCAGTCACCAGAAGAGCTAGCAGCCAATCCGGCCATGCTGCACTCTTTGAAACCAGCTCCACATCTCAGCCAATCAGTGACATCATTGGTGAGAAACTCATTTACATCATAGAGTAATGAACTTTATTTAATGTATCTTTTTTTCCCCCTTTCCCCCTCCCTGAGATTAGGTCGCTCAATTAACTATTCTATCAGCATAATTTGAATCACTATGCAAAATGGTGGCTTCATTTTCCCAGATGCTTTGGGATTTTGTGAAAACTGTTGTCTCAGGAGGGAGGTGCCGATAACGTGGGTACTGTGTATTTACTTATTTATTTTCCACAGAGAGCAGTTTTTTCTTTTTTAAAAAAATGGCATTTCTTCGTATATAATGAAATGAGCATCTGATTTTAAAAATGCTTCTTATGTGCAGTTTACCACCCTCCCACTCTACCTCAGCTTCTTGCATTGTAATATTTTCAAGGCTTTGAAGGTAATGCAAGGTAATGCAAGTGCTGCTGCAGACAATCTTTGCATCTTTGTACAACCGCACTTAAACATTTCTTTGCTTTCAGACTTCTCTTGCGGCAACCCCCCCCCCAACATGCTGTGCTTTCTCTTAGTAGCATCTGTCACATCTGAACCAAGTTCAGTGCTGTGTTTCATTTTCTGCCACTTTTCAGCCAAGATGTCACTATATTAATGAATAGGACTGAGGCCATTTCTGAACAAATTTTATTCTCACTCCTCCTACTCCAACACAATGCACCTGATTAGCATCCTTTTTGCTAGAATAACTGAATACAAGAGCGTGTGTGTGAAAAGAAGTTAAGAAGAGAGCTAGCTTGGGGCTATTTTGAGCAAGGGATAGATAGACTCTCTAGTTGGCTATGTGTTTCACACTTGCATATTAATATCCCAAATAATAGTTGTATTTCTGGATGAGATTTTTTTCCCTAGCAAATAGAAAAATATACTCAATACCTTATTTCTCCCCCTTTCTTTTTCATGCATAGTTTCTTGAACCAGGCTTCTTTAGAAAGGAAAATGCTTGAGAAACCAATGATGTGTCAAAAATGTGGGTTTAGTTCTTTGTGGTTGAAGTAATTTGTTGTGCAAAGGACTTAAAAACATCCCAGAATGATGTAGAATACAGAGATTTCAATTCAAAACAAGGCAAGTTTTATTCTACAATATCCAAACAGCTGTAACTGGATCAGATAGGAAAAGAATTCCAGACTATTTTATTAAATTAATGCTCATGGATTGCAATGCTTGGCAAGAAGCACAGCTTTTTTTTGAAATGAAAATGTGGCAGAAATCATTTGGATATGTAAAATGATTGATTTACAATATTTAAATAATCATCTATACAGCATAGTCCCTTTTAAAAAAAAGAAGATATGGAAGATTTAAATGCAAAAAATGATGGCTTTTTCAATGCATGATAGATTCCATCATGCCATCATCAGTATTCCATGTGCGCTTATCCTTATTCAGCCACTAGTTTCCCTCTGCAGATCCTATAATTTGAATCATGCGTAATAATATATTATCCTACTGGGGGTCTTCTTTCAGTAGGAGAGTAGTTTTATACATTCAGCTATGAGAGAACTCTTGGCACTATGCCAGCCAGCTCTGAGCCATTATTCACAAAGGCAATCAAGATAGTGTTCCTTAAGGAATAACATCTGCACAATTGCTTGTGCCAGAAAACTGCAACCTCCTCCATGTTATAAATTAGGCTTTCTGGGAACCTGAAAACTTGTAAATATAAAAAGGATAAGGAATTTTTCAAATGTGAATTGGGTGTGTCACATGATGAAAACCAGGAAACAGAGTAGATGATGGTGAAGGGATTGAGAATAAAATTGAAGGCAATTTTTTGGTTTGCTCTTAACTCTTCATACTGAAGCTGTGTGCATACCAAATATTTATATTTTTGAAGTAAAAACTGTTTCTGCAGAGAGATTTTACAGATAATATAACTGTGGTGTATTATCCATTGAGAGCTGTTTCAAAAGTTTGGAAGCATCAATGGCAACTCAATGTAGTCAATATATAGTTTCACAAAATATAGTAGGAAGCAAAATAAAACTCAACTGGATGTATAGAAATGTTGTTGACCTGCCTGCAACTTCTAAAGCATTTATATTTTATTGGAATTATTTGAATTAAAAAATACTACTACTCTCTTTTCAGCTGTGATTCACAAACGTTTAATACTAAGAAAGTCATTACAGGGTGCTAAAATAAACTCCAAAGTTTTTGATATTTAATATAAAAGACATTAGATCCTAATTAAATGCATAATAGCAGGAAGACATCTCTTTAAAAATACTGATACTATTTTCAGTGTTTACATTTTTCAAAAAGTTTTTACTTTCTGCTTTCATCTAAAAATATAGATATTTTCAACAGGAGGATAAAATACTGATTGTAAATAATAAATATTCAATAAACATAGTTTTTCATTTAAATATTTAAAGCCAAGTACATATGCACATTCTGATCCATTTGTGCATTAAACTTATTAGAAGAATTGTTTCTGTCTCATACTATACTGTACAAATCAAATGCTTCCAATTTCATTTTTTTCATACAAAATGGGAGATAAAAAGTATGCAAGATTTTGTAGAATGAACAAGGTGACACACACACACACACACACACACACACACACACACACACACACACACACACACACACACACACACATATATATATATATATATATATATATATATATATATATATATATATATATATATATATATATATATATATATATATATGTTTTCTGAGGTTTTCACGGGTGTTTGTATGTAGGTCTTTAGTTGTTGGGTTTTCTCCCGTGTAAAATTGAATAAGCGTCGAAGTCTCATTCGTCACCTTCAGGCTTCAGCTTCGTGCTTCTGGGAGCAATGTGATCGAAGCTGTTTCTTCCTTTTAACCCCCACTAGCAGTTAAAAGGAAGAAACAGCTGCAATCACACATTGCTCCCAGAAGCACGAAGCTGAAGCCTGAAGATGACGAATGAGACTTCGTCGAAACGTTGCCAAGACATTTTCAATTTTACACGGGAGAAAACCCGAACAACCAAAGACCTACATATATATATATATATATGCAATAAAATATTTTAAATTGTTTTAATATTTAATTGCTGTCTAAGATCAAATATGAACTTTTGCTCAAGAAGTTGGAACAAGTAATGAATTTTTGGCTCTAGACTTCAAACTTTGGATTCATCTCAGTTTGATTTCTGGCCTAGATATGGGACTGAAATTAACCTGGTTGGCACAAAGATGACTTGGATGGGAGAAAAGAAGAGGAATTCAGTTCTGTAATATTATCTGTATATAGGTAGCCCTTGACTTATAACCATAATTGAGCCTGGAATCGTAAGATATTGTGGGTGGTAAAAATCAATTTTCCCCAATGGGTATTTTTTGCTTGACACTGGAAATAAATGCCAGTTTACAAAAAACTATCACAAATCATGGTCACATGACCACAGGATGCTTCAAATGGCCATTAATGTGAGCTGATAGCCAAGCGCCCAAAATGCATCCTTGTGACCATGATGGTGTATATGGCTATTATAACTTCAAAATTGGTTCATAAATAGTGAAGGTTCTGTTGAGTTTGAACAGTAAGTAAGTGACCAGTTGTAAATTGAGGATTACCTGTATATAGATAGTAGTCCTAATTTTCTTCCAAGAGTAGAAATTAGAACAGAACAGAATAATAGAGTTGAAAGGGACCTTGAAGGTCTTCTGCTTCAAAAATCCTATACCATTTCAGACAAATGGTTGTCTAATGTCTTCTTAAAAAACTCTAGTGTTGCAGCACCTATAACTTCTGGAGGCAGATTGTTCTACTGATTAATTTTGCTAATTGTCAGGAAATTTCTTCTTAGTTCTAGCTTGCTTCTCTCCTTGATTAGTTTCTATCTATTGCTTCTTGTCCTGCCTTCAGGTGCTTTGGAGAATACATTGACCTTTCTTTTCTTTGTGGCAACTTCTGAGATATTGGAACACTGCTATCATGTCACCCCAAGTCCTTCTTTTCATTAAACTAGACATACCCAAATCGAAAGTAAGTTATTAAAACAGGCAAGTCCAGACAGTGCTTTGCTTAACTATTTCACCATTCCAGCTTCCCTATCATTCCCTATTTCATCACTTTTCTTTTCTTAGTTTGTCTTGTTTTCCTGTATATAGATTATAAAGAGATTTGTTTTCGTAGATTATAGAGAGATCTATTGCTCTATTTGTTAAACCAAGGAACACAGGGGAAAATCTCTTTTGGTGTCTGGAATCAGTTGTGAAGTCACTGAAGATAAACAAATTGTAAATTAATCCATGTATATCCTGATTGGAGAAATTGCTAATCTGAATACAGTGTTTACAAACTATGGCAATTAGAAAATTCTGTCTGTTTATATTACCTAAGAAACAGTTATTATCTTTGCTTTGCTTTTAATCTGTGAAATTTCTGTCGATAGTTCAAGTTAAGATGCAATGGAATAACTCAGAGAACTAGATTTGCTAGTTTGCAGTGGTCACATGCTAATTTAGATGATTTTTTGTTATAATTGCTGTGGAAGAAAGGCTTTAACCCTGCACCTTAAATTAACCAAAACATAATACATTAGGATTTGGACAGAATAGGATAGGATAGGATAGGATAGGTTAGGATAGGATAGGATAGGATAGGATAGGATAGGATAGGATAGGATAGGATTCTTTATTGGCCAAGTGTGATTGGACACACAATCAAGATTGGAGCAGTTCACATTAAGTTTAAATCTATTGTGTGCTTGTGTATTGTTGCGATTGAAGCTGAAGTAGTCTTCGACAGGAAGGACATTGTAGCAGATGATTTTATGAGTTATACTCAGGTCATGCCGAAGGCAGCGTAGTTCTAAATTTTCTAAATCCAGAATTTCAAGTCTGGTGGCATAAGGTATTTTGTTGTGATCAGAAGAGTGGAGAACTCTTCTTGTAAAATATTTCTGGACACGCTCAATTGTATTAATGTCCGAAATGAGGTGTGGGTTCCAGACAGATGTTTTGTATGCTCTGGTTAGTAGTGTAATCTTTCCAGAGAAGAAACTACGCAAGATTAAGTTTACAACTTTTAAAGCCTTTTTGGCGATGTAGTTGCAGTGGGCTTTGGCACTTAGATCGTTTGATACGAAAACTCCAAGGTCTTTGACGGGGTGAGGGTTATCTACAAGGTAATGTCCATCAAGCTTGTATTTAGTATTCTGATTCTTTTTTCCAATGTATAAGACAGAGCATTTGCTGGTTGAGATTTGGAGTTGCCAGATTTTTGACCATTCCGACACAAAGTCAAGGTCTTTTTGAAGGGTAGCCACATTGTTGGTAGTATTGAATAGTTTAACATCATCGGCGAAGAGAACACAATTACTTACAATATGGTCACAGAGGTCGTTAATGTATAATATGAAGAGAGTTGGTCCTAGAACGCTGCCTTGGGGGACACCGCTATTGACAGGAGCGGGATTTGATAGGGCACTGCCTACTTTGACCACTTCTTGTCTTTTGACAGGAACACTGTTATCCAGTTATGGAGGTGTCCAGAGATGCCGTAGGATTTTAGTTTTAGAAGAAGTTTGTCATGTACCACTGATTCAAAAGCTTTACAGAAGTCTATGTAAATTGCATCTATTGCTTTGCCCTGATCAAGATTTGTAGTCCATATGTTTTTGCAGTGCAGTGAAGAAGTTGTAAATTACATGATCATTTTTTTCTGAAACCAAATTGTTTATTAGAGAGTAGGCTGTTTGCTTCGAGGTGGAGGGTAATGTATCGGTTGATGATAGATTCCATTACTTTGCAGGTGACGCAGCATAGAGATATCGGTCTATAATTTTCAACTAGGCTAGGGTCTCCTTTTTTGAAGATAGGGATGACTGTGGCTAGTGACCATAGTTTGGGAAAGGAGCTGGTCCTGAAGGATTTTTCAAAGATTATGCTTAGGGGTTTTGCTATAACAGTGGAAAGCTTTTTTAAGAAGTATGCACATAGACCATCAGATCCTATAGATAGAGATGGTTTCAGTCTGTGAAGGGCCTTTTCAACATTATCTTCTGTGAAATCTATTTGTGTTAGATAGTTGTAATCATTGTTGGTACGACTGGGGAATTTTGGGTATGAGCCATTACTGTTAATAAAGGCTGAGCCAAAGAATTTGTTAAAGAGGTTTGCTTTAACTGTTTCATCATTACATTCTTTACCGTTAGATCCTTTTAGGGGTGGGATGGATCTCGAGTCTTTAATATTTGTTGTTTACAAAATTATAGAAAGCTCGATTGGATTTTGTGCGCAGAAGGTCTTCTTGTTTGATGTGGTAATTGGTGCATTCAGTCTTTATTTGGTGGCATATATTTTTGTAGCGGTTTTTAAAGTTGGCTACATAGCCAGTTCTGTTTTTTCACCAGAGGGATTATTTTTTTGGATTGGAGCTTTTTTATTGAAATGGGTAATTTGTTTTTTTTTTATTTTGGTGGTGGTTTATGGTACGTATAGTTTAATGACTCTGTTGACTTCAAGTAGGAAAACGCTATAGTGGTCTTCAGCAGTGATACAGTTAGAGAACAGAATTTGCCAGTCAAGAGATGAGAGGTCAGTGTCTATAAGATCATAGTTGGCTTTTTTGAAATTGTAGTTTGGTATACCATTATTATGGAGAATATTGTAAGGGCATATATTGAGACAAAAGTCTATCATGCTGTGGTCACTGTTGGAAATGGTTCTTTTATTTGTAGTCCATAAATTGAATTTGCGTTGTTGTAGAAGATGAGGTCAAGGCAGTTGTTGAGTCTTGTATTGTTAGTTACTAGTTGATCAAGACCTAGATTTGTAACAGCATTGTACAGGGTAGTATGGATGGGTTCTGTTGTACATTCGTTTGTTATCCAATTAATAAGAGGTAGGTTGAGGTCACCCAGGAAGATGACAGGATAAGGGCAAGAGGCAGCCCACATTAGTAGTGTGGTTAACATGTTCGCATGTGCAATGTCGTAGTCGGGGACTCTGTAGCATAGCAAGAAGCGAAATGTGATGTATGTATGTATAAATTCTATTCTATTTTATTGGAAGATGAATTCCACTCTTATACCTAACCTTATACCTATACCTATTTTGCAAGGCAATGCTTGACATCGTTTAAGTCAGTCAGAATAGAGCTGAAAGGGACACTGGAGATTTTCTAATCCAACCCCTTGCTCAAGCAGGAGACCCTATACCATTTCAGATAAGTGACCATCAACTTTCCCTCTTAAAAACCTACAGTGATGAAGCACCCACAACTTCTGAAAGCAAGCTCTTCCACTGGTTAATTGTTCTCACTGTTAAGACATTTCTCCTTAATTCCATGTTGCTTCTTTCTTTGATTAGATTTAGATTTAGATTTATTAGATTTTTATACCGCCCTTCTCCCGAAGGACTCAGGGCGGTTCACAGCCAAGATAAAACAGCAATAAGATACAAATAAAACAATAATTAAAAAACTTATTAGATATAAGGCCAAATTAAAACATTTAAAACCGTAAAAAAACCCATAAAATTTATATCAAATATTAAAAGCTATTTAAAATTCCTATGCCAGTCCTGCGCGAATAAACAGATAAGTCTTAGTTTCCATCCATTGTTTCCTGGTGCTTTGGAAAATAAGTGGACCACCTCTTCTTAGTGGCAGGTCCTCAAATACTGTATTACTGCTATCATGTCATCACTAGTCCTTCTTTTCTCTAGACTAGCCATATCCAATGCAGCTGTTCTTCATATAATTTAGTTTCCAGGTCTTTAATTATCTTAGTTGCTCTTCACTGCACTTTTTCCAAAATTTCAACATCTTTTTTGTAATGCGGTGACCAAAATTGGATGTAATTTCCCAGGTGTGGTCTTACAAAGGTTTTATAAAGTGGTACTAATACTTCATGTGATTTTGATTATATACCTCTGTTTATGCAGCCAAGGATTGTATTAGCTTTTTTGGCAGCGGCTGCTAATGTTTACTACACTAAGGAGTACCTGTTGAGTACGATTTGTCAGTCAGTTACAAATCCATCTGGTGGTGATCTGTCTATCCCACATTTTTCTAGCTTAACAAGAAGTAGGTTGTGATCTATTTTGTAGAACGTCGTACTGAAATCTAAGTATTCTATATCCACAGCATTTTTCCTCCTCTTCTAATTTAGACATTTTGTCAAAGAATGAAATAAGATTGGTTTGGCATGATCTGTTTTTAACAAACCTGTGCTGGCCTCTGGTTATAACTATTTGTTTCTAGATGTTTTTGCAGATCTGTTTTTTGATTATCTTTTCTAGTATTTTCTAGTATTTTCTAGTATTATCTTTTCCAGGTATTGATATTAGGCTGACTGCTCTGTAGTTTCCAGGGTCTGGTTTTTTAATTCCTTTTCTTGAAGATGGGAATCACATTAGTTCTTTTCCAATCCTCAAGTAGTTCTGAGGGTTCCAAGATTTTTTAAAGATATGGTACAATGGTTCTGAGAGAACACCTGCCAGCTCCTTCAGAACACTGGGATGTAATCCATCAGGTCCTGGTGATTTACATTTGTCAAGATCAGACAATGTTCTCTTACAGTTTTCTTGCTTATTTTAATTTTTGTTCTAGTCTTTTATGGTTATATTTTTGATAGGTTGAACCATAGTTTTTTTCTGCGTAAAGATTGATGTAAAGAATATGTTAGGCAGCTCTACTTTCTCTCTATGGCCTTTTACTTCCTTACCATCTTGTCTCTTTAGTGGACTGACTGTTTCCTTGACTTTTTTATTGTTATTTATATGTTGAAAGAAACTTTTAAAAAAATATCTTTGACTTTTATTGCAAGTCTTTGTTCATTCTGAGCCTTTGCTTTCCTGACTTCATCTTCACAGATATTAGTTATGTGTCTCTCTCTCCAGTTTTTTTACTTTTTCTTTTTGTTTTTCAGTTTATTAGAGATCTTTGTGCAAACATACTGGTTTCTTCTTGGAATTCTTGCTTTCCGTTTTCACTGGTATTGTGCTGGACCAGGCTTTTATTATTACAGTTTTCACTACTATTGATTTTAAAAGTGTTCATGTTTAGTTGGTATTTTATTTTATGTTACAATTTCATGTTTCCTTTTAAATTAAATATAAGTCAACCTTTTTCTTCCCCTTAATTTTTAGTTTCCATTCAGTGACCTGAAACCTTACAGGTAATTCTTCAAACCAGTACCTTTTCCTAGTCTGTATACTATTAGTTTACTCACAGATTATGGGAAAAATAATAATAACACAGAGATAAATCTCATTTCCATTCCTATTAAATCAAGTCAGATCATAGCCTTAGGGAATACTGAAATTTCTTTTATGGTTGAACTTATTGGCTTTGTTGAGATTATGTCTTTTTAATGCTATTTTATGAAAAAAGCTAATGAAACTTAAGTTATAGGGTCACAACATGTCTGTTGTGAATGAATTTCATATGCTTTAAATAACTGAAAGAAATTATGTTAAGCATTTAAAAAGATACCTCTTGATGATAAATTATTCCTGTTAAGCATAAAATGTGTGTTTGTGTCCATCTGATGACAATGCCTTAAATTTGTAAATATAATGTTTACATTTTAATTTGCACATAAGATAAATGTTGGCAACAAAAATCTTAAGCAGCAATCTGTTGCTGATTTATAACATAATTTATTTTAATACAGAGGGTCAGTTTAATGCTTCTTAATAAAATTCTTTTTTAAAATATGTTTGCTGTTAATTATTGTAGAACGTATATCTTTACATGAGCAGCATTGAACTTTTTATCCATGGAAATACTACTATTAATAGCAAAAAAAAAGAGACCCCAGTGACAAATTGTTTCTTAATTTAGCCTACATCCAATTTAGATAACTTAAAGTTTTATAATAGCATTTTTTTCTTTTTTGTCAGAAAAAATATATCATTTTAACCTGATAAAATAATATAAACCAATGGCCCCTAACCTTTTGGGCCCCAGGAATTGGTTCTGTGGAAAGAGGTTTTTCTGTGGACCAGAGGGGTCATGGTTTTGCATGCTGCCTTCATCCCGCAGATAGGACTTTGCTTGTTTGTGCAGCCCGGTTTCTGGCATGCTGCAGCCCAGTGCCAGTCCACAGACTGGGGGTTAGGGACCCCTGATAGAAACTCATCTGTATTATTATGGCACTAACTGTATTGATGCATATGTAATGTTTAAGTTCAAAATCCTGATAATACAACCTTTCAAAGTAATACATTTAAAAATTTTAATTAATATATGCACAGAGTGATAGAATAATGAAGACATTAAATTTCAATGATTGAATGCTGTAAAAAAATTGTAGAAAAAAGTTCTACATGAATTACATGTTTTTCAGATAAAATCTTTGGCCATTCCAGAAGCAAACAGCTATAAAATCTTTACATCCAATTGATAATCTATATAAGAGTTGTTTTTAATACTGATAAAAGTCAGGCAACTCTTAATATAAATATAACCAATTTTCAGCTTTAGATTTCCTTTTTTTAAAAAGCCACCTCTAGTGCTGTGATGCGAACCTAGGGCATCCTGGAATTTAAACATTTCTTTTCCAAGGCATTTATGGCTGCTTTACTGAGCATAATCTGTGGCATATTTCTTGACTGTTTACTCCTTTAATGTTGAGGGTTGATACTGAAAGGGAGACATTATCCACCACTTCCACTGTTAATTCTAAGACCCATTGTAATTAGTTTGGTTTTCTTTATAGTTAGTCTTAATCTCATATTTTCACTGTGTTCTTTGACTTTTAATACTAAAATTTTCAGATCCTTTGCTCTTTCAGCTATCATAGAAGTTTTGTCAGCATAATCACTTTCATCCAGTGGTAAAATCCAATTTTTTTTACTACCAGTTCTGTGGGCATGGCTTAGTGGGCATGGTGTGGTGTGGCTTGGTGGGCTTGGCAGGGGAAGGATATTGCAAAATCCCCATTCCCTCCCCACTCCTGGGGGAAGGATATTGCAAAATCTCCGTTCCTATCCTACTCTGGGGCCAGTCAGAGGTGGTATTTGCTGGTTTTCTGAACTACTCAAAATTTCCGCTACCGGTTCTCCAGAACCTGTCAGCACCTGCTGGATTTCACCCCTGCTTTCATCTTCTTTCCTTAATATCCAGTTTCCCTTAATATTATATTAGTATTAATATTATATTCAGTATATAGACTGAATTAATAAGGGGGGTATACCCTTATCACACTCCTTTACCAACCTGGAACCAGTGTATTATATTACACCATGCCATGTTCTGTCTGCACTGTAACCTTCTACCCTGTATATAAATTTCTCATGAGGACAGTGAGATATTCTGCAATTCCAGTTTTTCTAAGCTTGTTCATCAGTTTGATGTGATCAACAGAGGTTTTTTTATAATTGATGAAGCACATGCTGACTTCTTTTTGTTATGCTTTCTCCTTCCTTCCTTCCTTCCTTCCTTCCTTCCTTCCTTCCTTCCTTCCTTCCTTCCTTCCTTCCTTCCTTCCTTCCTTCCTTCCTTCCTTCCCTTCCCTTCCCTTCCCTTCCCTCCCTCCCTCCCTCCCTTCTTTAGATTTTAATTTCAAGAATAAATGAACAAGCTTGGATTTTACTCCAGTCTTGGAATATCTGGTGAGGCAAAAGCAGGATGGTGCAGGATGTCAATCATAGTTATCTGAAAAGTAGATAAAAGTTCTTTATAAATCACACACAGTAGATTTATGCCTCTTAAAAATGTACATATTTAACAACATTTCTAATCTCTAGTCAGTATGATGCTTATGCGGGCAACTTGCCATTTTCCAGCAGTATTTTATAGTATTATTATTATTTTGCTTGAATTTCTGGTTTTTTTGGACCAAAATCTGAATTGTACTGTTTCTATCTGCACACCTGGTTTCATGCAAAATATTACAATATTGTTAGTCATTTCTGTAGTTTCAATTACTTACACAACAGTTATTTTCAGAGATGTCCTATGATCCTGAGGGTAAAAGTAGATCCCCCAAATTATATTATATTTTCTCTTTCCCTTCCTCCTTTATCCTCTCTTCGTATAAAGTGCCTTAGGTTAAAGAGACAATTATGACCATCCAGGAGCTAAAGAAAATGTTGGGTGCTGTAAAGTGCAATGAAAAAAAGATATTTTGTATTTTTGACTGCGTGCAAGAGAAATTGGTCATGCTATTAATGGCTTGGCAGAAATTAGACATTGTCTGTGTTCTGTCTTGGATTCAGATGAAGGACAAAATAAACAGTGCAAACTTCAGAGACATAAAATGCAGTTTATTTTATTTTTCTCAAATTTGAAGGCTGGTGCAATGGTAATTGTGGCAGGAGAATGCAATTACAGATCATTTATGCTGAAGGATCAACAATATCCATCTCCAGTCCTGTTTCTACATATTAGAATTTTTCCCCTTTTCTTTGGATAAACTGTCATGAAGAGTCACATAGTCTTCCAAGAAATAAGAGCTAGAATGCTGAAAGATAATTTTTCTGAAATGTTTTGCAAAGGTTTTTGCTGATAGCTTTTGTTAAATTAATAATTATAAGTGCAGCAACTATGCTGGCTTCCATTACAGTTGAACTGGCAAGGTAACCTTCTGCTTCTTTGTTGAAATGCTTTAATGCACTACTCAGCTATGAGAATGAATATCCTAAGTGGAGTTTTTTTATCCTCATTGGTGGTAAAACCTGTTGCTCTCTGGTATTTAATCAAAGGGCAAGAAGTGACCATTGATCTTAGCACTTAGAGAGTTTCACATTGCATTCATTATTTTAACAGATCAGCATATATGAATGGCAATGGCGCTGGTGTAAGATTCATTTTTGCGAAACCAATATGAGGGCAAGGATACACTAAGTTTCATGCTGGACAGTGCTTATATAATAGGCATCTAGCCAATGCTTGAATAATGCCAACTGTCTCTCCTTCCAGTACAGTACATAAATAAATTACCCAATAGCTCTTGTTTTAATGATACCAGGACTATATACAGGTTTTCTTATCTTTACATTTTATTATGGGAAATACAATATGGCAAATATGTATAGTATAATACCATATAGCATATGATGTATGTGTGTGTATATATATGTGTATATATGTACACACATACATACAGTATTTTTTTCATCTCTACAAGTTATGGCCTATGTTTATATGGTATAAGCCAAGATTTGACAACTTCCCAAGCATGAAACTGAACTGGCTTGTATCTGGATAACCATCCTCATCATAATAGTATGATACATAGTTGCAAACCAACTTTGGGCACAACTTTGCAAACCAGATAAAATGTGATATAGAATAGAATAGAATAGAATAGAATAGAATTTTATTGGCCAAGTGTGATTGGACACACAAGGAATTTGTCTTGGTGCATATGCTCTCAGTGTACATAAAAGAAAAGATACGTTCATCAAGGTACAACATTTACAACACAATTGATGATCAATATATCAATATAAATCATAAGGATTGCCAGCAACAAGTTATAGTCATACAGTCATAAGTGGAAAGAGATTGGTGATGGGAACTATGAAACGATTAATAGTAGTGCAGATTCAGTAAATAGTCTGACAGTGTTGAGGGAATTATTTGTTTAGCAGAGTGATGGCCTTCGGGAAAAAACTGTTCTTGTGTCTAGTTGTTCTGGTGTGCAGTGCTCTATAGCGTCGTTTTGAGGGTAGGAGTTGAAACAGTTTATGTCCAGGATGCGAGGGATCTGCAAATATTTTCACGGCTCTCTTCTTGATTCGTGCAGTATACAGGTCCTCAATGGAAGGCAAGTTGGTAGCAATTATTTTTTTGTATATGAGCTTATACAATAAATGCTTGGTGGTCCTTAGTCAGGAAATGGAATTCCCATTTGGTGAAGAACCGAACAAATGTCAGATAAGAAAACAAGAATGCAACCATGCTTGACTCCTTAATGAATGGCAGTATAAACTTGATTGTGACTATTTACATGCAGAAAAATGCTTCCACAGAGCATCATTGTTCAACTGAAATAGGTGTTAGTCTATAAATGAGATTGCTAATTTTTTCAAAGCCTTACATGGTGATGCTATGATGGAATTAAGATAGGAAGGAAAAATTGTTATGGAAAACTGGAATATTTGTCTGCCAGGTAATATAATGTATTTGGTTGACAGTTGAACAGCCTCATCTGACTCCACATTCAATCCTTATTTGATCACAGCCCAGCAGGTAAAATACAGAAATCATAATTAGTTAAAAGAGAAAAAGAGAATATATGTATACGTATACATACCATACATACACACATACACTAAAACATCTAAAATATCTAAAAGGGGTTAGAACCTATCCTACAACATAAAGAGGAAATTACTGAGCTTGGCAACTGGCAGAGAAATGGAGTCAGATTGATCTGATAATAGCATTTTAGGTATAATTTATTTTAAGTAGAAGTAATAGTTCCTGGCATGCTCTTGGGACAAAAGAGCATAACATGTTCTCATAATTCAATTATTCCACCATCACATGGACACAATCTTTGTTTGAAGGGAATTTTTTTGTATCTTTCTTTAGTAACAGATGCTGGAAGGATGTTGAATCTGACTAAAGAAAAGACCATTTTGAATTTTGGGATTGTTATGAGACATCTGAGATACCTGGCTGGTTGGAGAAAGTATGCAGAATGGCTCAAGAAGGTATTTCTGGGTAAGGCTGAGAAATCAGCTTGCAACTCAAAATCAATGGCCTGCCAACTAAAATTGTTAGAGCATGTTCATAGTCCATCAAGATGATGGTTGGCCATGAATAGCTATAGAGTTGTAATTTGGCTTGTATTGCCTGGCTCCAAGAGCAGTGGAAAGTATTGGTCATCATTAGAGGGGTCAGCTGGAAAGAAAAGGATCTTAAGTTGGTGGGACAAAATGGGAATCTGAAACAACCTCATTCTAAAACTAAAATATTTCTTGGGTTAACAAATTAAGAAATGTATTACAATTTGATGATATTACTTAATAGTTGAATGGGTATTTTTTTTTTATCAAATTGAACTTGTTGCTGTGTTTTATTATAGATTGATTTTATGGTGGCAGAATGCAAATCCTTTCTGCAGAAAAGTGAGTGTCAAGCAATTACTATTAAAATAGGACTTAACAGAATAACACAGTTGGAAGGGACCTTCAAGTCTAACTCCCTGCTCAAGCAGGAGACCCTATAATATTTCAGACAAATGATGGTCCTGTCTCTTTTTAAAAGCCTCCAGTGATGGAGCACCTAGAACTTCTGAAGGCAAGCCATTCCACTGATTTATTATTCTCATGGTCAGGAAATTTCTCCTCAGTTCTAGGTTGCTTCTCTCCTTGATTAGTTTCCAATCATTGCTTCTTGTCTTGCCTTTTGGTGCTTTGTGGCTCCTCTTCAAATATTGGACACTGATATAATGTCACTGTCTCATTCTTCTTTTGTTATTGACTTATTTGTGATAAACACCTCATAATTTTCATAGTTTTTGATTTTCATTGTTAGTTGGCTTGTTAATGTTATGAATAAAAATATTCATTTTTTAAAAAAAACGGTTTTGTATGTTTGTGTAATTAATTTGATATTTTAGCTTCTTTGGCTTCAGTCAAATACTCATAGGAAAGAGGATGCAGGACAAAGAAATGTTATCTTGTCATCCAATTTAGGTAAGGCCCTAGTCATCTATGAACCAGTCATCTATGATCATGACATATATTTTTCTAGATACCTTTGATAAATTTCTGGTAAATGGAATTGTGTCATATGTATCAATACTATTACTAATCCAGATTAAATAGAAAGAAATGTTAGTTCAGGTAGAATGAACATAGTTTTCCTATCTTTCTGCATAAAATTCAAAAATTGTAGAATAAATAGATTTGCATTCATACATTCTAGATCTTTGGATTAGTTCTGTTCTTCATTTCTACTTTAACAAATGTAACTTCAGTTCTTTTTTAGCTTTTTTTAAGAGTCCTTCAACCAAGAAATGCCATATTTCGAGGGCCCAGGGTATGGGTGGTGGGGTGGCGGTTATTATTAACGAAGGTCTTCGACTGAGGGAGGTCACTGTTCCACAGATAGCTGGATGTGAGTCCCTCTTTGTGAGGTGGGGTCAGGGGATACAGGTGGGTTTGCTGATTACGTACCTGGCTCCCTGCAGCATGACAGCAGCCCTGCCCGAGCTGCTGGAGGTAATAGCCGAGTTGGCGGTTGATACCCCCAGACTTATGGTTATGGGGGACTTCAACCTACCATCGCTTGGTGAGTCATCTACTGTAGCTTGGGAGTTCATGGCTTCCATGACGGCCTTGGACCTGACCCAGTTAGTTGATGGTCCCACTCACATTGGGGGAAACACTCTGGACTTAATTTTTATCTCTGGACAGTGGCTGAATGATCTAGAATCAAGGGACTTAGTCAAGGGACTTTACCCTTGTCATGGTCGGATCATTCTCTATTTCGGTTGGAAGTTCGAACCACTATCCCGCACCACAGGGAGACGGAACCAACATGTTGGTTCTGTCCCAGGCGCCTGATGGACCCGGAGAGGTTTCTGACGGAGCTTGGGCCACTTCCTGAGGACCTAGCCCACGACTCGGCTGAAGAACTCATTGGTGCTTGGGAAAGGGTGGCGGCGGGGGCCTTGGACTGTGTCGTGCCTTTGCGGCCTCTGACCTGGCGCCGGTCTCGACTGGCTCCTTGGTATTCCGAGGAGTTGAGAGAGATGAAGCGCCGGAAAAGATGCCTAGAGAGTAATTGGAGGGCCAGCCATTCTGAACCTGATCGAACACTAGTAAGGTCTCATATTCAGACCTATCTAGTGGCGATAGGAGCGGCGAAACGTGAGTATTTCTCCGCTCTTATTGCGTAGGCAGATAACCGCCCAGCAGCCTTGTTTAGGGTGATCCGCTGCCTTCTTACTCAGGGAGTTAGGGAAGACCCCTTGCAAGGCTGTGCTGAGGACTTTGGACAATATCTGCACAATAAAATCGCTCAGATTCGGGATGGGCTGGACACAGATTGGGTAGTCTCAGATGGGATGATGGAGGCGGTTCTTGAGGCTGTCATCTTGGAGGAGTTTGACACTGTGGCTCCCGATGACATGGACAGGATACTGAGGAGGCTGAATGCAACCACATGTTTAATGGACCCATGTCCCTCCTGGTTGGTACTGGCCACACAGGAGGTTACACGAGGCTGGCTCCAGGGAATTGTTAATGCTTCTCTGAGAGGGGGTGTCTTCCCTACAGCCTTGAAAGAGGCTGTGGTGAGACCCCTCCTCAAGAAGCCCTCCCTGGATCCAGCTGTTTTATCAAACTACCGTCCAGTCTCCAACCTTCGTTTTGTGGTGAAGGTTGTTGAGAGTGTGGTAGCACATCAGCTCCCTCAGTACCTGGATGAAACTGTCTATCTGGACCCGTTCCAGTCTGGCTTCCGGCCTGGGTACAGCACTGAAACGGCTTTGGTCACGTTGGTTGATGATCTCTGGAGGGCCCAGGACAGAGGCTATTCTTCTGTCCTGGTCCTATTAGATCTTTCAGTGGCTTTTGATACCATGGTATCTTGCTGCGGCGGCTAGGGGGGCTGGGAGTGGGGGGCACCATTTTTCGGTGGTTCTCCTCCTTCCTCTCTGACCGGTCGCAGACGGTGTTGGCAGGGGGGCAGAGATCGACCACAAGGCGCCTCTTATGTGGGGTGCCCCAGGGGTCGGTTCTGTTGCCTCTCCTGTTCAATATATATATGAAGCTGTTGGGCGAGATCATCCGTGGTTTTGGGGTGCAATGTCATCTGTACGCTGATGATACGCAGTTGTACATTTCCACTCCCAACCACCCCAGCGAAGCCGTTGAGGTGATGTCCCTTTGTCTGGAGGCCGTGCGGGTCTGGATGGGAAAAAACAGGCTTCGACTCAACCCCGCCAAGACTGAGTGGCTGTGGATGCCGGCGTCCCGGTATAATCATCTGAGGCCATCGCTGTCTGTGGGGGATGAGTCATTGGCCCCCACAGAGAAGGTCCGCAATCTGGGTGTCCTTCTGGATGCACGACTGTCATTGGAAGAGCATTTGATGGCTGTCGCCAGAGGAGCTTTTTACCAGGTCCACCTGATACGCCAGTTGCGTCCCTTCTTGCACCGGGATTCCTTGTGCACAGTCACTCACGCCCTCGTCACTTCTCGTCTGGACTATTGCAATGCTCATGGGGCTTGCCTTGAAGAGCACCCGAAGACTCCAATTAGTTCAGAATGCGGCTGCGCGGGTGATAGAGAGAGCGACTCGTTGCTCCCATATAACACCTCTCCTGCGCAGGCTGCACTGGCTTTCGGTGGTCTTTTGGGTGCAATTCAAGGTGTTAGTTACCACCTTCAAAGTGCTCCATGGCATAGGACCGGGTTACTTACGGGACCGCCTGCTGCTACCGGCGACCTCCCATCGACCAGTGCGCTCCCATAGGGAGGTTCTCCTCAGGGTGCCATTGGCCAGTCAATGTCGGCTGGTGGCGCCCAGGGGGAGGGCCTTCTCTGTGGGGGCACCAACCCTCTGGAACAAGTTACCACCAGGTATCCGTCAACTCCCTGATCTTCGGACCTTTCGACGTGAGCTGAAAACATTTTTGTTTCACCGTGCAGGACTGGCCTAGTGGGGTTTTAATAAGGGGTTTTATTGGTTTTAAGTTCTTCAACCAACTCTAAATTTTCCTTTTAAACTGATCCTAAAAATTGTACTAACTGTCTTTACTTTGGCTGTAAATCGCCCTGAGTCCTTTGGGAGAAGGGCGGTATAGAAATTGAAACAATAAATAAATAAATAAATAAATAAATATGAGTTTGTTAATAAACTTATGATGCCAAGAACTATATGGACTCTAAATTAATCAAAGTTTAGAAAACAGCATGCTTACTATAAATTAGAGTCAGAAAAAATAATAATCTAAGCCTAGTCTGTCAACTGAGAATAGAGCTTACTATTTCAGACCCTGGAACAGCTTTATATACAACATAAACTTTGAGAGAAATTGATGTTTTTATATATGAATTTTAAGATTTAATTGATTTTGTCAATTGAGTGTCTGCATTTTTACTTAAGTTTTTTGTTTGCATTTTATTCTATTATTGTGCTACTAGCAGTATTATCCAGCATTTAAGATGAAAAATCTATTGTGCTAAATAGTCACTTGAATTTTTCTACTTCTGGAAGACTACAAATTCTCAGGACATTTGAATTGATTTTTTTCTTTGTTTTGGCTACTTCTTTGTTTTACATGATAGTGACTACATGTACATTGGTGCTCAAAAGTTTGTGAATCCTTTTGAATGCTCAATATTTCTGTATAAATATGGCCTAAAAAGACAACTGTTCTTCATACAAGTCCTAAAACTAGGTAAAGAGAATGCAAATGAATCAATAAAAAATGTTATACTTAGCCACTTATTTATTGAAGAAAAATATTTTACATCACAGTTATGCAGAAATATTGAGCATTCAGAAGAATTCACAAAGTTTAACTGCCACTTTACAATCTTGCCCCATTGTACCTTTTTTGCATACTTTTAAATAAAGTAACTCATGATCAAATAAAATTGTAGACTTAAAAAAAATATTTTTACTGTAACATACATTCATTTAAAGAACAAATTATTCTCTCCCTATTTTTCTATAAATTTTAATCCATTGGGTTTCACAAGGTCTAAACAAGGTTGGCCATTTATATACCAAGGTATATAAGTTAAGCATTCTTTCTTTTGAAACCATACACTGATGTTTAGACAAATCTAAATGCATGATAGAGAAGATTTTCAGACATCCCACAAGTTGTATTCACTGACTACTTAGCATTCCTTATGGACAGTTTTTTTAATGCCTTCAGGCAGAATTGTCTTCTCATTATTAAAAGAATCTCATGCCTATGGAGTCCATTTAGATCAGAACTGATGAGTGCTTGAAAAGCTTTTATTGCCAAGAGTGGCTATTTAAAATCTTGATGGACTGGTAATCAGAACTGGACAGGTATACGTCTACTTATATTCAAAGCATGTTGGGCTTCTCTAGTTGTTCCTTGTGTTTCAGTTTACAGCTTAGCTTTGCGCTTAACTCTTCTTCTTCAATTGCTGCCAGTTCTTTTCATCAGTTTTGTAAAAGACATTTTAATTAAATCCTCTTTTTTTTCATAGCTGACTTGATTCTCCTTAGTACCAATTTAAAAAAGAAAGAAAACCACAAAACTTATTAGAGCTTTAAATATTTGGAAAAGGAAGTGCTTGCCATTCTCGGTGAAATGGCATTATGAATTGCGACTGTAAAGCAAAGAAGATTGAAAGAACTTGTTTCTAAGACTTGAAGGGAATCTGTTTGAGTTTGTGTAATGGAGCACATACAGTGATTCTGACAGTCTTTTTTGATAGTCTTATTTTAATTAACTAACCATTACAGCATTGCCGCATCTGTTCCTAAATTATAAGACGTTAGTTTGGTCAAGGAAGTTTGGTTGCCCTTCCCCCAGGAGAGAGAAAGAGAAGAGAAAGAAAACTTTTCAAGATTTCTGATGATTATATTTAATTCTTACTCTTGTTCTTATTATTGTGTAAAAACAACATAACATAAAATGATTGAATAACATACAAAAATATTCATCAGTCATATGTTACATCTAGAATTTTTGTTATAAATAGCACTATCTTTCTAAATCAATATAAGCCAACAGTTTTTTTAATCACAATTTTCATTACTAATCCATTTTGATTTTGCTCCCTTGTAATAGTATATGGGTCATATGCCCAAATTGATGTTAATCTAATGGTAGGAATTTATATTCCATTAAAACAGCATATAGTTTCATTCTTAACCCTTTTGTTGACCTATCAATATCTTGAATTAATTACTCCTTGTATTGAACATTTAAAGTAGTATTGTAAATTCTGTAGTTTCTTCTTTGTTCTCTTTTTTATAATGTTTATGCGATACTATGTCATTGAATGGGTCTTCTTAATTTGAGGAAGTATTGTTACTCAACTTAAAACTACAGTGTTAGATAATTACTATGGTGAAAAAATCCCCAAGGTGCTTTTTCAGGAGGCAACTGGACTTATTTTTTCTTTGAAGACATTTCACTTCTCATCCAAGAAGTTTCTTCAGCTCTGACAGATAGTGGGGAATGGAAGGATTTATACTCCTTGCAGACAGCTGGTCATTTGCATCCTTTTAGAGGGCCGTTGAAGCACTTGGAGGTTTATCTATGTCCTCAGGGTCACCTGAGTAGTGCTCCTGGTTTCTGTAGTCCACATTTTTTTTTCTGGAAATCCATTCCTACTCCTAAACCACTCAAAGGGTGTTCATCCCGAATTGTTTAGTTAAAAGTCTGCAAGAGTATAAATCCTTCCAATCCCCACTAGCCTGTCAGAGCTGAAAAGAGTCTTCAAAGAAAAAACAAGAAAGCCATTTGCCTCCTGAAAAAGCACCTTTGGGACAACTATGACCTCAATGACTGAAAATATCTACAGACTTTTAACTATACAATTTGGGATGAGTTCTGAGCTCATACTAGCATTTTGTGCTACTTTATGCAGCATTTTCCTATGGTTCTCACCAACTGACAAATATATTCCTTACATATGAGTTTATTGGTTTATATATACATTTTTCTATCATAATTATTTTTCTGTTTTATTTATTTATTTGTATCCCGCCTATATTACTTTTACAAATAACTCAAGGCAGCAAACATATATCCAATACCTCTTTCTCCTTCTATTTTCCACACAACAATTCTGTGAGATGAGTTGGGCTGGGAGAAAGTAACTGGCCCAAGGTTACACACCTGGCTTTCATGACTAAGGCAGGTCTTGAACTCACTGCCTCTTGCTTTCTAGCCTAATGCCTTAACCACAAGATCAGATTAGGTCACTTGATAATTACCTAGTTATCAAATGCACAAGATCCATCATAAATGTTGTCTATTATTTTTCAATCAATTTCATAAGACTGCCTAACTTGCAAGGCAACTATTTATACCAACAGTGCACAGGGTAAACCTCCCACCCCCAAAAAACCTTGGTATAAAAGTCTATGCCTAAAATCCTTATAAAAATGACCATCAAGTTGTAATTTTATTGGGACAAATGGGACACACTGTTTCTTAAATGGGTGAAATCATATTAAATGCAAATCAAATAAATTCCAATTTATTTATTTATTTATTGGCCTGATTCTGCTTGCATTTCCTGGTTTCCATTGGCATATCCTTTTAAGTCTAAATGTGACCTTTGGCATTATATTGTTTAAAAATTAAATCCTTATTTATAGGAAGTTTTCATTATTGCAGAGGTTCATGATAGCTCTCTTAACAGTCTTCTGAAGAAGTACAATATTATTATTACTACATTATAGGTAAGAGCTTAAGATAGCAGATGATTAACAAGTTCTGAATCATTACGAATTATTGGGGGGGAAAAAGAGAGAACTTAAAGGTTAAACTATTTTTTTTAAAAAAATTTCCCCTTCTGCGAATAAGAACATATTTTCATGTAGCAGTTCCACGGTGGGAGTTGTGTTTCTCATTTACTACTCTATCTTTAATTAATTTGTAAAGACTTCAATTATCTCCGTTATTTACCTCTATGCACATGCAGAAGACTTTGGAGCCATTGTGCCTGTTCTTGTGCGTTTTAGCTGAAGCTCTCTCTGAGGAGTGCTACTTTCTGTCCTTTGAAAAGCTCTTTTAATCGCCTCATCCAAAATAGTAACGTAGGCCAGACTTTGAATTCTCAGCATATTGCTTATAATACTACATTAGCTTAATCCTTCATTTTCTTGTCAATTAAAGACTTATCTTTATTCACAGATTTGCTTATCTCATATTCTTAGTGTATTTTTAATGCTTGTAGTTAAAGTCCCTTTGTTTTTGGCAATAAGGCACTATTCAGTTTGTGAACTTTATAAAACCAGTCTCTGCCAATTTCACCATTTGAGAAGAGTTGTAAAGAAGTGTTCCCACAGTAATTACTTATTCCAGGGATATTCAGAAAAGAATGAAGAAAGGGGAAAGTGTATAAAACAATTGCAAGCCAACTAAGGCAACCTTTGCAAAGCACCTTCCCAGCACTTACTGTGAAAGAGGAAATCTCTGGAAAATCGACACAACAATCGGTTCTCTTTTAATACACTTCTATATAGTAACTTTACAAATATTAGCAATTATTAGATTAATTCACATTTAAATTAGTCTATTTAAGTCTTAGGGGGGAAAAAGGAAAGGCAATTTAAATGCCTATCACTTCTTGTTGTGAACAATATAGTACGCATTGAGTATTGTTTTTCATATAACCATTTGGCATATTGTAAAAGGAGAGTGAGACAACACAGAGAAAGCTTAAGTAACTGAGTATAGGATTGAAATCTAAGTTGGTTGTATCCAAGAAATAAATTGGGATAGATTTTGTGCTATCTATACATACAGTGTATATTTCAAGTTTTAACTAAATATGCAACAAAATATTATTTTGTATTCCTGCTACAATTACATGTTCCATATTTAAGATCATTATTTCATTGACTGTAATACTTATAATACTTGAGGGGAAAAATATATCTCTCCATTCTGTTCTCTATTTAAGCTAAAGCCAAGATGAAATAGTTTATTTCTGTACTTTTAACATTCAGCACTGTTCAAAATGCTACAGTATATGTAAATTGTTTTACACCACATTATTATCTTATAAATTGCTGTGGATTATATTCATTGTATCAGATCCATTGACTGAATGAGAGATTTTTCTTGTATAATCATGTTGGGGAAAGGGAAAGAAAATAGTGTAAATAAAAATAATATTTTTATGTTAAATATGTAAAAATCAAAGATTATTCTCAGTTTCTTCATATCAGTTCAGTTTTTAAAATGTATTTCCACATCTCTTGACATTTAAACATTCTTAAGATGAAGATATTAGAATTATTTTAAAATTCCCCCCAATTTTTTAAGGAAAAAAAACCTTATAAAATTACAAGGTAATAAAACCAATAACAACACCCCATTTAGGTCTTCTCGTCTATAGTTTGGATTCTTCTTTTTCATGAGACTAGCAAATTATTTCCATATAACTTGGTAGTAATTGTTTTCAATTCCCCTCCACCCCAAATAATGAATACCTAGATCTAATGGCTAAAACTTTCTATGTATTTCTATTCTGCTGAAATAAGAATAGGTTTAAGGAGTTAGAAAGACCATCTAATCTGCTTCAATGACTCAGACAAGAGTTTATGCTTGGAAACAACATGATAAGCATGATCTAAAACATCCTCATGACCAGTTATTCTGGAGGAAGACCAATAATTCTGAATTCTTTTCTGCTGCATCTAAACACAGAAAAACAAAAGTGAATATTTAAAATCATAATGGGATGAAATTTGATGACAGGGTAAACTACTGTCAGATAAAATGTTAAAATCTTATTTTATCTTATCATTATTTATCTATCTTACCTTTATATTATTTTCATCATGAAAAATATGCACACAGTTTGTTATAAAATAACACTTAAATTGTAACATTATGAATGAATTACAATTTTACTTTTATTTTTAAAACTTTCTTTAGTAAAAAGTTATGTTTGTAATATACCATGAAATTAATATACAAATGTTACTATGATTAAAAAATTGTTAGTTTGTTGGATTACTTACACTGGCCATTGTATCAACCTTGGCACTTTGATTTAAAAACTATCCTATTAACTAACTGTTGTGTATGCTCCCATTGGTGGGAAATTCCAGCTGGAAAAAAAATTAAATCCTATTGGTTGTCACCTGGCTCCAGGTGTGTATAAAAGAAGAGCATCCTGCCTGTATCTTTGTTGAAGTCTCATGCTAAATAAAAGAGCTGTGGTTACTGGTCTAGTCTCGGGTCTCCTCCATTGCCCAATCTAACACTAACCACTTTGGTTTATCTGGTATTTTTATATTAAAATCAGTCAACTATGTTTTGTCAGGCAAGTTGCCAAATTTGATTCAGAACAGAATAACAGAGTTGGAAGACACCTTTAGTCCAGGTAGGAAACCCTATACTATTTCAGACAAGTGGTTGTCCAATCTCTTCTTAAAAACTTCCAGTGTTGGGGCATTCACAACTTCTGGAGACAAGTTATTCTACTGATTAATTGTTATGTCAGGAAATTTCTCCTTATTCTAGATTGCTTGTGTCCTTGATTAATTTCCATCAATTGGATGGACTTTAAGGGGCGTGCATAAGAGCACAAACGTGCCTACTGTTCCTGTCCTATTGTTCTTTCCCTATATATATATATGCTTATACTTCCTTGTTTCTCCTCATATATATGTTTATTTATTATATAATCTTTTTGTGTTATGCTTGTGTATATTGTTATGACAAAATTAAATAAATAAAAATAAAAAAATAAATTGCTTCTTGTGCTTTGGAGGTGCTTTGGAGGTGCTTTGGAGAATGGGTTGACTCCCTCTTCTTTATGGCAACTCCTTAGATATTGGAACACTGCTGTCATGTTACTCCTAGTCCTGCTTTTCAATAAACTAGACATAACCAATTCCAGCAACTGTCCTTTATATGCTTTAGCAATTATGATTGCTAAACAATCCTGAGTGTGAGTTTAGATATATCTGATTAATTACTCCTGCTTGGTATGTTGGTTATGTAATTTTATTTTATTTTATTTTATTAATTCTTGGCTGTATTTTTCACATTAATTTCTTTTCCTGCTTTATTGAATAATAAATAGTCAGAATAGAACTACAGCTCAGATTTTGATAATTGATATGATGGTGATGGTATGCTTTGATGATGTGCTAAGTCCAATTTAGCACATCCAACTTCAGTTAATGCCAGCTAAATTTTATAAATTATATCATGCATAAACCTTACATCTCTGTGTTTCTGGAATTCTGATCTAATGATTATCTTTAGGCATTTTTTGATTGACTATATGGAATATGGAGATTAGTGACTGGAACATGAAGAGCAGTGTAGGAAGCCCATGGGCCATAGGGGAATCTTTCTCTGGCCTCTTTCCCAAGAAGTAAATTAACTTATTTACATATTTCCAAGAGGGGATCAGGAAAATCTGTTTCATCTTGCAGAAGATGGCTCAAAGGTCTGTCTTTTTTTTTTCCTTCTTGGAAAACATATCTTAACCCCTTCTTGACCACTTCTTTCAAAGTAAAGGAAATCTTTTACCCTATAAGAAAAAAGAACTTTCTATTACAGTCCCATGTTTTTTCTTCTTAATTTGTCCACTCTTTTTAAATTATGATAAAATGATTTGTCACAGTAGATCATAGTAACTCAGACCTACCACAGAATGCATGAGAAAAACTCACAGAAGATGCAGTCAGAAAGCAGAACTCATCAGGACTTTTGAACTTGCACATATTAACACTTGTATCTTCTGTCATTTATTCCATTGTTTCATGAAGTTTTAGATAATAATACTTTAAAGTGACAAGATGACAAAGCAGCAATCTATTATGAAAAGTAGCAAGGAATCCCCAAATGCTTGTAAACCACTGATTTAACTGTTCAAATATTTATCTAATATATCATTCTTAATACTAAATTATAGTGTATTCTTTCTTATAATATATGCATGGGATTTGTGTTGGAAGCTTAAAAAAACCTTTCAGAAGTAGTTCTACTCCAACCATCTACCTTTCTATATATGCAATTATAATGTCAATTATTAATTAGCAAATGTACTATATTTTAATAAATTTTTAAGTTGTAATTAAATAGTCTGGTTCTATTATGTCATAACTGCCTTTTTAAAAATCAAACTATCACAAGTGGTGAAGCCATCTAATTTGTAGTACCAATAAAAGAGAATATTTACAGCACTGGATTGAAATGAGGAGTCTTGCTGCTCTCTGAGCTTGGATGTTTTCTTGCAAACATTTCACTACCTAAACTAGACAACACCATCAATGCTAGTCAATCACAAGCACTGATGATGTTATATAGTTTGGGTAATAAAACATCTGCAAGAAAACAACCAAGCTTAGAGAGACAAAGACTTCTCAATTTGGTAGTACTGTAAAAAGCCCTTTGGTATTATAAGATATATGGTATATGCATGTGTGTGTGTTATAAAACCTATAAATAATATGTATAAATGTAATGCTAATATAGGTTTTAGAGAAAATCAGCCTCTCTGCCTTTTGAAATTAGGACACCAGACAGCAGCTTTTCTTGGTAGGACTTTCTTAGATGGTGTATACAAGCACATACATATAGAATATACTCAAAGGATCATTGGTATAAAACTAATTTTCAAAATTAAGAAGGAGATGTAGAGACATTTATGGAAACTAGGACCAATGAACAACAGTTCATTTTTTTTAAAAAAAATCTGGTTTCTGTTATCCTACCACTATATAAATACAGAGCAAGAATATTCAGGAAATAGCAAATAGCATTTTCTTAGAAAATACCTGATGTTGTATATTCTTGGCTCCACAAAGGCCACAGAAGCTCTGGTAAGTTAACAACAGTGGGTAGCCTTATGTATGTAATTCAATTGGGATTAGGCTGAATTTGACTTAGAACCCTTAATATGTATTAGTGATTTAGAAACTTCTTTTTATGAGCACGTAATGCTCAGAACTATGATATTGTCTGGACTCAAATGAATCATAAGAAAAACTTAGGCATTCAAATATTTGGGTGCAGATAGCACACACAATGGAGTAAATCATTGTCTATAAGACAAACTAAACATCAGTATTTTCTGTAATTAATTTACAATTTAAAGATTATTGGACTCATTCCAGGTACATTGAGATACTGGCAATAATTTCTAATTTGATTTCTGATGGCATAGCCATATTTTTCTTTTGCAATAATATGAAAGCAGTTTGTCAATGCTTTTTACGAGAAAGTTTTGTTTTTTTAAATTGCCAGTTTAGTTACACTCTGGGATCCTGTGGTTTCCTATCTAAATACTTACCATTTCCAACTATGCTTTGCTTTTTTGTGATAAAACAAATTTGGTTAGACAAGTAAAGGCACTAAAGATTCATTAATAATGTCAATATAATCTTTCACTTATTAAATCAAAATTAAAGATAGCACTGTAATGTTAGGACAGACAAGCAAAACGTTGAAATTGTATTTTTCAATTTGGTTATAACATGTATTTTCAATGGTTTTAATCCTGGTAGCTTTTTATTTCTTTTATTCTTGATAAAAGAATTATGCATTTATTTAAATTCTAGGTATTTTCTGCTCAAAGAAGTTTTTCTTCTTTGATATTTTTTTCCTCTTGCTAATTTTCTTCTTCTTTCTTTTTGCAAAGTGCAGAACACATAAACTTAATACTATGCAACCCACTCAAGTGACTAATTAAAATATATAAGAGTTAATTATTTAGCTGGAAATAAAGTTAAACTTCCTTCAATTTACTTACAGAATACTTTAGTTTCAGTTATCATGACATGTTATAGGGATTGAGAATGGACCACCATATGAACTCTTTCAGACTAATCTTCAACATTCTAATATATACAAAAGCCTCTATCTAGGTCTTCTTTAAGGTGTTAGAATAGCATAAGGGTGGAAAGGAATAGGTCATGTGAGCAGATGGCTAAAATGTGAAAGGATAGAAGAGAAAAAGAATGTGTGAGTTGATGTATTTTGTCTGGAACAACAGTGAAAGAAAGCAGACAATGACTGTGACATATGATTTACTTTTTCAGATTAAAAGTATTATCTGAATCTGTTGCAAGTTTCATGGTGTATTTACCACAGTATTTGTTCCATAAATTGAAGGCTTCAATATCAACTTTTTACATTTGTCAATGGCAGTTCATTGAGATTAAGGATGCTTCAAAGCATAAATAGAGACAATTGTACAGAATTGAGAATAAATTTAAAAAAAAAAGTTTTTGTCGTGTATTTATGCCCTCTGCTGGTTAGCTGGCAACTAATTTATTTGCTCATTAATTCATTTTAGCCAATCTTATTCTCTGAATTTAGAAATGACATTTGCAGCATATATGTATTTGTACAGATTCAAAATGTATTTGTACAGATTCAAAACATAGCAACATTATCTTATCCAGAGAACTGCAATCTGTTATTAACATAGCCCATTTTCTCCAAGAGCTAATCGTAAAGTCTCCTTCAACTTTAATTCGAGTCATGGCCACTTAATAGACATATGAACATACTTTTATTCGTAACAATATAGAATTTTGCCTAAGTTACAGCACACAGAATTCTTGGTGGTGTTTCCTCAAGTATGGTTTAGTCCAGTTCTCCCTTTTTACACGATTGGACAAGGTGTGCAAAACAATGTATTTAATTTAATTTATTTAATTATTAGATTTATCTGCTGCTTATGTCATTTAAAACATATGGAATTTTAAGCAGAGAAAACATAAGGAAAGCATTGAATTGATACTATATGATACAAATTTGTGTGGGGTAATTTTCTTTTAAGCATTTTATTGAAAGAAAACAAAGCATATATAAAATTGAATTGCATGTAACATTCTGTCTCTTTCAAAAAAAATCATTGAAACCTTTCATCACTGAACCTAGATTTTCAGTAAAGAAGTCCAAGTGTGAATGCTCTTACTTCACCATTTATCTTATGGGTTTCTATATGTTCAAATATGTAGTTGTATATTATTAAAAGAATCACAGAAACAAGGAGGGATGCTGTCTCATTTGGCTGAATTTGAAAATCTTATAATACATAGCCTTATTTACTCTTATAACATGTAGCCGTGATGGCGAACCTATGGCACATGTCCTAGAGGAGGTACGCAGCACCCTCTCTGTAAGCACTTGAGCGGTAGCCTCAGTTCAGCTCTGCCGTGCATGTGCACATGCCTCCCACCGGGCAGCTGGTCTTCAGGTTTCTGTCGCACATGTGTGGGGGGGCAGGGTGCATGCGAGTGCTGTGCACGTATGTGCAGGGCACATGCGGGTGGCTGCATGTGCAGGGCACATGTGTGGGCCACGTGCACATTGCATTTTCAGGTTTGGGCACTCGGTCCAGGAAAGGTTAGTCATCACTGACATATAGCCTTATTTACAGATTCCTGATGAAGTAAGAATCCAAACAGGTCAGAGATTGTACTGTATGGTTAAATGGATAAATAATTTGAATGCAACAATACAGATTCATTTATAGGTATTTCAGCAGAAGAAAAAAAATTAATTCACTCCATAAAAAAATGATCGAAGATACTTTGTCATTGGTATGTTAGTCTAGTTTTGATTGCTAAAATGGACATTACATGCATAGAAATGTAAGTAGCAGATTAGATTATTCTTTCCTATTTGGAGACAATGACATGAAGTTCAGCAGTCTGGTGGAATGATATTCATATTAGAATGAAACAAATGATAAAATTTAATTCCTTTTCAACCTATATTTTTTATTAAATTTTACTGAAATATGTATGCCTTCAAAGCATTCTGATTTAAATTTATAAATTACAATTGTTGCCTGAATACTATATGCTTCTTACTAGAAAATTTATCTCATCCTCTTAACCTAAGAATGGCTAAATAAATTGTGGGAGTATGCTTTGATGTCTAAAGTACTTTGTAACTTAAAAGTAAATCTGGCACAACTGGAACTAGAAACTATTGATAGACTATAATTTAACACCCATCCAAATATTGATTTAAGTATGCATGGAATTTAGATTTTGATTTTACAAAATTTTAAAATTAGAATATTTATGTATTAAAATATATTGGCTGCCCAACTCCAGTGGACTCAAGGTGGTAGACAAAATAAGGAAAAACATTAAAAAACAGCTAAAAACAAAATAAAATGGAATGGAAACACACCAATATAAACTGAATTTATTACAATGTATAATTTTATTTGGTGAGTTATATTGTCTTCAGAGAAAAATTTCTTTATAGCAGTTACTGCATATGGTAGACATGAACAACATGCTTATTTCCATTTTGTGCGTATTGATATGTGTTAAGTCTCCTAAATCACAATTTTTCAAATTTGTTATAAGAGAAAAGCAAAACAAGTACTGCTTGTAACAGCAGTAGATCTTATTAATATGAAAAAATATTAATGCCTATGAATTTTTAAAAGTCCCTTATTACTATTATTTGTCCAAGTTTCAACTATGTCAAAAAAATCATGAAATTTGCTATGTGAAATAACAAGCAGCTTCTGTTATGATGAGTTGCCATGATAAATTTCCATCCATTTTATCTCGGACACAAAACTTATTAATTCAAATGTCAATATTCCATATCCAAAAGGCAAATATTGTGTAATGTGACTTGTGAACTCCTTGGTTCCGCAACAG